>NW_020955184.1:3508362-3858477 GCF_900497805.2 Vombatus ursinus
CACACACACACACACACACACACACACACACACACACACACACACACACTCTGCAATCCAGCCAAATTGGCTTTCTCTTTGTTCCTCACAACACTCTAAATACCATCTCTGTGCCTTTGTCTTGGGTGACCTCCATGCCTGCAATGTATTTCCTTCTTACTGATAGCCCAAACTCTTTCTTTCATATACAGTTCAGACGTCATCTCTGCATGAAGCTTTTCTTGATTCCAATTGTTAATGGCCTTCCTCACAAACTACCTTATACTTAGCAGCTACTTTGCAGCATACTTTGTCGGGTATGTGTTTATTTTTTTTATTTATTTATTTTTCTTAGGCAATTGGAGTAAAGTGACTTGTCCAGAGTCACACAGCTAGTGAGTGTTATGTGTCTGAGGCTGAATTTGAACTTAGGTCCTCCTGACTCCAGGGCAGGTGCTCAATCCACTGCGCCACCCAGCTGCCCCACGTGAGACAGCGGTTTTTTTTGTTTGTTTGTGTCTTTGTTTTCAGTGAGGCAATTGGGGTTAAGTGACTTACCCTAAGTTACACAGATTACATTTTTTTTTGCTTTTTTTTTTTTGTGAGGCAATTGGGGTTAAGTGACTTGCCCAGGGTCACACAACTAGTAAGTGTCAAGTGTTTCTGTGTGTGTTTATACTTTATATTTATGCTTTATATAGCATCCCAGAGGCACAAACTTTCCATGTTCTTGTTGTCTCTCCCACTAGAATTTAAACTCATTGCAAGCAGAAATTGGTTAGTTCTTTATACCTGTATCCCCAGCACCTAGCTCAGTGCTTAGCAAATATTTTTGATTCCTTTTTTTTCCCCAAAAAAGACAGGGAGACCATCCCAGAGACTTGATTGATGCAGCCATTGACATGGCTTCCTGGTCACCTAGGACATAAAAAGTCCTGACTCATGAAAAGCTGAGGCACTTCAGATTTTATGGATATTCTATTGCTACACAAGTCAACCCACTCTTCTGACTATGTAGACAAGGGAGGCAACATCTACCTAGTGCTGTATGTTTGCTGAATATTAAGTTGACTTCCTTTTTATTAAACAAGATAACAGCCCTGAAAAGCTTGATCACTAGCATAGGAAATTGAAACAAACCTGTCTATGTGCCTTCAGCAACTAGAAACAGAGCTACTGATTGTTAAGGACTGTGCCCTCAAGTCAGAAGTACTCGTAGTTTTAAATATAGCACAAGAAAAAGGGATAATACTAATTGGAATGGAGACCAACAGGCCATGAATGGGAAATATGGTCTTAAGCACAGAGATCTTGCTGGAACATTTGTTGAATCCCAATGGGATCAGAATGGTTAAGATACTCTTAAAAGACACCCTGTCTTCCAGAGCTAAGGCCCATCAAGCCAGCTGTGCCCTTAGCTTGGCATAACAATCTTTTGCATTCACCTTCTGGAACTAATGGTCCCTGAGCTCAGGCAAGCACCAACAGGTCCAAACACGAAGCCCTGCTATGAGTGGACTTGTCACTAGACAACCTTGCCTCACTGTTGCTGTTGTGCTTCCCTGTTGCTATTGTGCCTCACAACTATTGCTACACTACACTGTTTGACTCTTTGTCTAGCCACAAGTATATAAATCGAGGTTCAGCCACACTAAAGCAAGGCCTCCCCACACTAGAGGCGGGCCCCCAGCACTTGTGTCTAATCTGCCTCCTTGCTTGCAAGTCATTTCCCTCACTTTGCAATTAAACTTTTGTTTGATTCCTGACTCTCCTGTCTCTAGCCTGTTCTGTTCAATTCCAACCATCCACAGGTTAGAGGCTGGTTTGGTCCGGCTCAAAGAACCATAAAGGAAGAGAATAGGAGTGAGACTAAGGATGAGAAATAGGACCGTGAGGCAGTACAGCTGATAGAACACTGGGCTTGGAATCTGGAAGACTCATCTTCATGAGTTTAAATCTGGCCTCAGAGACTCACTAGCTGTGTGATCCTGGAGAAATCACTTAACTCTGTTTGCCTCAGTTCTTCATTTGCAAAATGAGCCAGAGAAGGAAAAGGCAAAGTACTTCAGTATCTTTGTCAAGAAGACTTCAAACTGGGTCACAAAGTGTTGGACATGACTGAAAAATAATTGAACTGAAGGATGAGAACTGAGAACTCACACTGGTAGTAAAAGAGCATCAGGGGGAGGTTATTGGGATGTTTTTGTTTTTCCCCACAGAGAGGCCAGAGAGTGGGTTGGCTTTCACTACAAAGGAACTCAGGAGGCTGTAAGAGAAGTTTAAAAAAGTTGATGAGTCACTGGAAAAATGGTTGAAGAGAGTATGGTCTAATGGGACTAAAATGGAGCTCCTCCTGATTGCCAAATAACATTGGCTTAGGGACCTCATGGAGCACTTTCTTTTGCAAAGCCAGTTAAAGAGAACCATCCTTATGACCAGTCTGCATTAGACACAATTGGATCCCACATGAATGGTGTCAGACTCCCACACAACACAGTGAATATGGCTTTGGGAAGATAATTGTTGAAATGTGAGTTGGAGGGGCAGCTAGGTGGTGCAGTGGATAGAGCACCGGCCCTTAAGTCAGGAGGACCTGAGTTCAAATTTGGCCTCAGACCAAACACTTCACAGGTACTAGCTGTGTGACCTTGGGCAAGTCACTTAACCCTGACTGCTTCACTAAAAAAAAAAAAGAAAGAAAAAAGAAATGTGAATTGGAGAACAGTGGGCCACAGTGGATGTTTAAGAAAATGTGTCTCTGAGGTTCATAGGAAGATACACAGTTACCACTGTCCCTACTTTTCAGGATGAGAGTGATGATACCCTCTCCTTTAAGGAGCTTTGGGGGTGGCTACTGAAAGGACTGAAAGGATCAAGAACAACCTTTGAGGTTACTAATAAAAATTATAGTAGCACTGGGCAGTAAGACTCTTCAGCTCTGCCCATGCTCAAAGCATTCCCTAAAGCATGTGTGTATGCATATACATACACATATACATACACATATAGCTCTATCTATACATATGTATGTATCTATGTCAGGTTTCTGATCACATGCTGTCAGCATGCTATCAAACTGGATAGTGTCTTAGTATGATTAATCAATTTATGTCACAATTGCTGCTCCTCTCATGCTGAAAGCCTGCAACTAACTTTACCCCTGCTTGTTGACTATCTTCTAGGGGCAGCAACAACAAGCACAGGCCTTGTACTTTCACAATAGATCCACTGCTAATAGTTTCTGGGACAGCACTATTATGATAAATCATTCTCCATGGAGAAGTTTCCAAATGAAGGAGTAACAGATCCTTTAGAGAGACATCATGGGAGCTTTAAGGACAATTTCTTACCAGTATCTGGATCCTCCATGGGTCTCTTGAGACACACTACTTTCATGGGAGGCTTAGGCAATATAGACCACGGAGGAAGGAGGTAATCATGAGCTCTTAAGAGTAGGTACCTGTATGGATGTTTATGGCAACTTCTGTGCTAGTTATTGTGGCTAAGACAACACAGAAGCCCTTTGAAATTTTCTGAAACATCCTGTTAATACAAATCAATACTGTGTCCCAGAAGGGGTAAAAGCTACTTTCTCTAGTGATGGAAATGGAGGCCAAAATACTTCATCAGTTCCCCTTAAAATAATATTGTGTGACTGGTGAGGAAGGCCGATGGTACCAGCAACTTATTTGTAGCTGAACAAAATTGTTATGCCAGGCCAATTGCCATTTCTAACTTTGTTGATGTGGTAAATCAAGTAGTTAAAGCCATGGGTAAATGGCATAGGGTTATTGACCTCACTAATTCCTTTTTCTCTGTTCTTTTAGCTGAGACTAGTCAAGAGTAATGTTAGTTTTCACCTGGGAAATACTAGATACCTTGATTCTTTCCCAGAGCTAATCTGAAATCTTGCTAATACTGCCACAGCCTGGTGGGAAAAGGACATGGGTAGTTTTGCTTAAACAGCATTCTGGAAAAGGTTGTTATTTTCCTCAAAGCTGAGGTTTTTAGTCCCATCCATGTTGCCCTTCCTCTTTCACTAACCCATTGGGCCTGTACCTATGAGGACGTGGTGTCTTTGTGCCTACTGAGGGGCCTTGGACCTGATTTATCCTGCAAGAGCATGCCTTACTATCAAATTGCATAACACTGACTTTGTTTTCTCGGTTACTCTAAAATTATTTATGACAGTTTTTAGTGAGCCAGCCAGGGGGTTGAGAGAGTAATCCTACCCTAACCTACCCCTTAACCCCAGGGACGATCTCTATAAGGAACTCCTTAGAACTCTCCGGTTGAATTTCTCACCAAAGTATTTCTTCTGTAGAAGGCTACCCCAGAGGTCAGACTCCCCCTTGATATCAATCTCTAAGCTAAGGTAAGCCTCCACACTATTGGGGAAATCCCTTTAAGGGAATAGTAGGATCTGGTAATAGCAAACTGAAGGGAACCCCCCTGTAAAATTTTTTTTCCATCATAGGACCAAGGGAAGCTCCTGGTTGAACCAGGAATGATCAAGAAGTGCTCCATTAGGTTATGTGACATTTGGCCTAAAACTGTGAGAGATTCAGCTGATAATTTGGCCTCAGTTTGGTATCTTTGAATATTGTAAATTAAAGGATCTAAGGCTAGTCATAGGAGCCAAACATTCAAGCCAGCTGTGTCTTTCCTGGCCAAGAAAGTTTGTATATAATCCAGCACAGCCTGATCAGATGGTCAGGATTAGGAATCATCAGCCTTTCAGTCCCTCTAATCTTTCTACCTGGAGAAGAGATACTCCCAAATTTGACGAAGATCCAGGAACAGTTATAATCCAATTTCAGGTCATCTTTAGGGGTTATAATCTCACCTCGGAGGGATGTGGTTGACCTGATAGAAATCATACTCTCACCCAGTGAAAGAGTTGCCATTACTGAAGTTGCTAATTGGCAAGCTCTGCTTGGGGTGGGAGGGTCTTGCCCTTCGGGTCTCCCAAATTGGCCATTACAGGACCAGTAATGGAACCCCAACAATCTTGCTGATTATACCATGTTATTTCAGGCTCGAGTGTCCTTAATTAGAGGCATGAAGGCTGAGTCTTGCAACTGGTGGAGTCTTTAATAAGGGGACTTTATTTTATTTTAACTATGTTAAAGTAGTGGACTCTCACTTTGCAGCTTGACTAGCAACATTTCTCCACCCTTGTAGGTCTCAAAAATGCCTTGTAGTTGGCCCATGCACTGGGACTCCCAGATTACAGTAAGTCCTTCACTCTATTTGTACATGAACAAAAGGCGGGGTGGCTTCCAGTGTCCTGACCTAAACATTTGAGCCCCCTTCACATCCAGTGGCCTTGTTCTATCTGTGCAGCAGGCCAAGGGTGGACTTACATATATCTCCTTTTGAAATCCTTTTCAAAAAGCCCCTCCCCACCCATCCAAGTAAGATCTTTTCCCCCAGTACACACATCTCTGTTAGTAGGAAATACCTTTGTTGCTTCTGATATACAGGAACTGGAAATCAGGCTTCAAGAACTCCATGATATAGGAGTAGCAGTACAGACTGGACCACTGGACTTTTTACTTCACAATTTTGATCCTGGAGATAAGGTCTACATCAAGAATTTCCAACAGGCCAACAAGACCCACCTGGCACAGTAAGGCCCATTCCAATTGCTCCTGACCAGAAACCTACCCCTTCCCCCCATACTTTTTCATAATGTTTTTGCTATCTTTGATTCATGTTATTCCATTTGTGGTCTTTTCCTCCCCTGTCCACTCCTCTCAGGAAGGCTGGAAAAAACTTAATGTTGTCAGTAATCATCATAGTGTGGTAGGTCATGCTTAATATCACCTCAAAGTTATTGGGCCTCATGGGCGTTGGGTTTGCCATTATATTCATCAGAGGGGACTTGATCCATGGATGGGCCTATCTGTTACAGACACTGAGACAATTCCTCAATCCAACAGGGTTGCAAGAGGCAGTTTACAGGTCTCCAGAAGGGGTGGTGAACCCCCTTAACTTGTGGGCTCCTTTTCTCCTTTTTTTGCTGGCTAAATGCTTCCATCGAAAAAAATCCAATGTGACAGCTCTCCAAGCTATACTTTTGCTTCATTAGAGAATAGTAGATTCCTTGTACAGTTTAATGATTCCACAACAATTTATAAAAGTGGGAGTATCACACTTAATACACAAGGAATATTAACACCTCCTCTTATGTTCCCAAGGAAGGAAAGGATTAATGCTATTTTGACCCAGGGGATATAATGAATTACACTCAAACTGTCTAGGTCCCCAATGTCAATAAAGGAGATCATTTTTTTGTGTGCCACTGCACCGGTGTCAGTACTACCACTGACAACAGGACCATTCCAAATTATGTTTTTCTTGGTAACCTGACCTTTAATGGCTCCAGCCTGTACTTTTAGTGATTTTGGGTCTCGAGTATTGCCCTGCTAAGACCCTGCTAGGATGGTCAGGCCTATTTAAAATATCAGTAGAATGGCTATGTGCTCCACCTGAAGCCCCTTGGGGAGTAATGACTCCTGGAAAGTTCTTTGTCTGTGGTGAAAGGGCTTACTTTTCCCTTCTCATAAATTGGTTTGGGGGGATCACCTGTTTGGTCTTTAATAACACCATAAGACCAATAAGAAAAAAAACGACCAGAAAGTGGGAAGGTTAGGGTGGGGGTGGGGTGGGGAGGACTTAAATGTCAAAAAAGTGATGTGGTTACAATCTGAAACGCTGTAAAACAATATGGAAAGGAAACAAAGTTCCTATGGTCCCTAATTCCACATAGTGGAGTCTCTGCATTAGAACAGGCTGCTAGGAACCTCTCACCTAAAATTAAGAAACTTTGTCAAGGCCGAAAGTGAATCCATCTCCTCCATCCAAATAGAGTTAGATTCTTTAGTACAAATGGTCTTATAAAATTGTATTGGTTTAGACCTTATTACAGCTTAACAAGAAGCAGTCTGTGCTATCAATTAATCAGGAGAAATTAAAACCAGCCTTTATAAAATTAAAAAAGTTATAGCAGAAACACAAATACCCACCCCAGGTGATTGGTCCCTGGCAGAATCCTTCTTGGTTCACTTGGTTGCAGGGAAATAGCTAGGTAGCCACCCTTTGTAAATGGGCCCTTATTGCCCTCTGCCTTATAATTCTTTTTAGGCTTTTCACTAGTTGTTGCATTAAATTCTATTCCAAGTTAGTCTCAGGCAAGCTCATGTTAGTGCACTCTACTGACTATGACCATATGAAAAATCTAATAGAAGTAGCTCACAAGTAACTGAGAGAACCAAACCAACTCAATTTTGTATCATCGCTGACATTTTATGCAACTGGTGGAGCCAAGTCTCAGTTTCCTGAGCTAAATTTAGTTTTCCTGTAAGTGATGTGAATTTGGAGAAGTCATTCATTATTGTGCCACTAACTGTTTTGCAGGATGCAGGTGGATGCAACCAGAGCGCTCAATCTCTGCAAAGTCCCTCAATCTAAAAATAGTAACACTAAAAGTAGTAACTATACTTTCCTAAAAAACCTTGGTAAATCTCTCTTCAGCATCCTTGTGCCTACTGAGGGGCCTTGGACCTGATTTCTCCTGCAACTGCATGCCTTGCTAATAAATTGTATAGTTTGACTTTGTTTCCTCTGTTATTCTAAAATTATCCATGACAGTTTTTGGGAAGCCAGCCAAAAGGCTCCTTAGGGGGCAGCTAGGTGTCACAGTAGATAAGAGTACCGGCCCTTAAGTCAGGAGGACTTGAGTTCAAATCCAGCCTCAGACACATAACACTAGCTGTGTGACTCTGGGCAAGTCACTTAAACCCAACTGCCTCACATAAAAACAAAAAAAAGAAGGCTCCTTAGGATGCTCTTGCTGATTTTCTAAAATTATTTGTAATAGTTTATATATATATATATATATATGTATATATATATGAATGTGTGCATGTGTGTATAAATAATTACTATTGCATTCTGAGTGTTCATTTGAGCTGAATTTGGAAGCACAGGCCCCTCAGGGCTAATTCATATATTTTGAGTATACCTTGGCAGATTGACTCCCTGATACTTTATGTATATTATAGTTATTTTGAATGGGATTAGATTATTTTCTCCTGGTTTTTGTTATTGCAATTGTTAATATGATTGATTTTTGTGTATTTTGTATCCTTCTATTTTACCGAATCTATTAATTGTTTTAGTTTCTTTGATGATTCTCTGGGGATTGTAAAATAAACCATCATGTCATCCACAAATAGAGATAGTCTTATCTCATCCTTGTCTATGTCTGTGTTTTTAGATTCTTTTTTCTTTTTTTAGTTAGGCAATGGGGTTAAGTGACTTGCCTAGAGTCACACAGCTAGTAAGTGTTATGTGTCTGAGGCTGAATTCAAATGCAGGTCCTCCTGAATCCAGGGCCAGTGCTCTATCCACTGCGCCAACTACCTGCCCCTGTTTTTAGATTCTTTATGGTCTTACTGTTAGCCTAAGATTATGTCAAATAACAAAGGAAAGGGACTTTACTCCTGTCCAAATATATCTTTTTAATTTGATCTCTCTCCAGAGCTATAGTCATATCTTTCCAATTACCAACACCTTAAATTCAACATGCTTAAAATGGAACTTATAACATTTCTACCAAAACTCGCTTCTTCCCCTACCTTCTCTATTTCTGATGATGGTATATCACCATTCTCATAGCCAGTCAAATGAGTTTGGATTTATTTTTGCCTTTCCCCTCTCCCTCAACCCACACATCCAAATCATTTGCCAAGTCTAGCCAATTAAACCCTCCTCTGTTCTCTGATATGATCACAGGATCAAAGGTTTACAGCTACAAAGAACCTTAGAGGTCACCCAGTACATCTTTCTCATTTTACAGATGAGGAATCTGAGGCTTAGAGAGGTTAAGTAACAAGATTATGTAGGTATTTAAGAGCCAAAGTTGAGATTTAGATTCAGTATGGATATGATTCTGAATCCAGCAATCTTTCCATTGCATTATGTTCTTTCCTTTCCACTACTGCTACCCTAATTCTGTCCTTATTTCTCACTCACACGTGTCTCCTAATTTCCTGCTTCTAGTCTCTCTCCTCTCCAGCCCACTCTTCACATAGATGCCAAACTGATTTCTCTAAAGCACTGCTCTGATCTTACCTTTCCTTTACTCAAAAACCTTCAAAATTTCTCATCATCTATCTAGTAACATTTATCTTCCTTAACCTGTAACACAAGGCCTCCTACAATTTTATTTCAAAGTATTTGCCAGTTTTATTTCATAGCACCCCTTTTCCTGAATACCTAATATTGTTGTTCAGTCATGTCTGATTCTTCATGACCCAATTTGGGGTTTTCTTAGCAAAGATACTGAAGTGCTTTGCCATTTCCTTTTCCAGATGAGGAAACTGAAGCAAGCAGGGTTAAGTGACTTGCCTAGGGTCACATAGCTGGTAAGCAAGCCTCTGAGGCCTAATTTGAACTCAGGTCTTCCTGCCTCCAGGACTGGTGCTCTATCCACTTCACCACCTAAGGGCCCAATAATGTTTCAGCTCAAATGTACTGCATAATACACCTAGTCCTGTCTTCCTTTGTCCTGTATTTATGGCCCATGGTTGAAATGGAATCCCCAACACCTCAACTCCACTTGCTGAAATCCCTGGAGTCCTTCAAAGCACAACTTAGGTGCTGCCTCCTCCAAAATTTCTTTCTTGATTTCCACCTAGCCAAAAGTATTTTCTCCCATCATAAATGCTATTTAATATAGTATTTTAACTGCAGTTTTTTGTACTTGTTATAATAGGCCTTGTATCACTGCTATTTGTGTATATTATTCTGTGCTCCCTGCCCCATTAAATTATAAATTCCTCCTGTGTCCTATTTCACTTTTTCAGCTCTAGTGTCCCTTCTTTTAATGTTCTATTCCAATGTCTAATAATGATAGAGTGGTTACCCTGGTCTCTCAAAGGTTATGCCATTAGAGGGTAAACTCTGGCTGCTGCTACAAGCTAAAAAGGCTTTGAGTACAGTCAAGACAACAGACTATCATAACTGGACCAGCTTCTGACTATAAACTGAGAGATGAATGTTATTACCATTAGTTTGGCCACTAGATTTCCCAATTTTTTGACAACTGAACTGAATTATTATCTCCTAAGGCAAGGAGTTGCAATTTGCACTAGTGGAGTGAGTTCATATTAATGAAATCATAGAACTGTTGAAGTACTGAAGCATGGCATATGCCCAGCATTTGGCAAACTGACTTACATGTCTGTTTAACTGAATGATCATAAACTGAATTATAATTAGTCAATACACATTATTAAGCACCCACAATATCTCAGACACTGTACTAAGCAATGGGGATACAAAGAAAGGCAAAAAGACAGTCCTTGCTTTCAGGAAGCTCACAGTCTAATGAAAGGAGAAAATATGCAAACATGCTATATACAAACAAGCTATATGATGGATACATAGAAAACAATCATAAGAAGGAAGGTACTAGAATTAAGGATTAGGAAAGGCTGTTTATAGAAAATGATATTTTAGTTGGGATTTGAAGGAAGTCAGGAGGCAGAGATGAAGATGTGGGGGAGAGTCAGAGAAAATGCTGGGAGGCAGGAGTTGGAGTGCCTTGGTTGAAGAACAGCAAGAAGGTCTGAGTATCCTGGATCAAAGAGTATGTGTAAGGGGTAAGAAGACTTAAGGGTTATGGGTTATTGAGGGTTTTGAAAGACCAAGGATTTTATATTTGAACCTGGAAGGGAGACTGAAGTTTATTGAGCTGGGGGTGTGTGTGACAAGGTTGGACCTTTGCTTTAGGAAAATCATTTGGGTCCCTGAGTGGAGGATAGATTGGAGTGGGGAGAGACTTGAGGTAGGCTGACCAACCAGCAGTCTATTACAATAGGACAAAGGAGAGGAGATGTGCACCTTCACTGGGGTGGCGGCAGTGTGAGGAGAGAAGACATCAGAAGTACTGAAGAAAGAAATTACAAGGGTGAAATCAATAGGCCTTTGCAACAGATTGGATATGGGGGATGAGAGAGAAAGAAGTCAAGGATAATACTTCTAGGTTGAAAGCTGGAGGGACTGGTAGGATGGTAGGGCCCTTGGGAATAGGGAAGGTGTAGGGTTGGGGTAAGGGAATTAATGAGTTCAGTTTTGACAGTTTTCTCTTCTGTAAAATGTGGAGGCAGCATGAGAAGCAGCTAGTGGACAGATTGGTGAACTTGGAGTCATAAAGACCTGGGTTCGCACTACCTCAGACATCTGCATATTAGCTGTGTGACCCTGGGCATGTCACTTAATTGTCATCTGCCTCAGTTTCCTCATCTGTAAAATGATGGGCTTGGACAAGGTAGACTATATAATTTCTAAATACCTTTTCACCATTAAATTTCCATAGCTCTGGAAGCACGACTATGATTTGTATTTTTAACCAAGTTCAATATAGTTTATTCTAAAAATGTTCAAAATAATTGTGAACTTTGAAAAAAAATCCTCATTCTGAGCAAGATAGATTTGTAAACCTAATCTATAAATCTTCAGAAAATGAAAGGCCAGTTCAACAGTATTCTTTGATTTGACATCCAGTATATACTCACATTCTGTTTTGAGGTTTTGAAGAGTAATCTTTTGCCAGGACAGCATGAAGACAGTGTGGAGGGATTATCCCTAAAATAAAATGTACCTACTATTAATGGTCAGAAGGCAGCACTTTTACATAGAAGGGGATATTTATCTTCCAGTACTATCTTTGTTTCTTCTTTGGCTGACCACACACCACATAAAACCACATATGGGGAAAAGGCCGATATGACTTCACGCAGGCATGACGTAAGAGATCGGTGACAACAGAAGGCTGTTGCCATGGGCACCATTCGCCACTGACGGCAGAGTCGTGAAACTCTTCCGCAGCTTAGTTTCCAGTTTTGGCGCTGCCTGGTGGGCGGTGCCGAAGAAGCCTTTAACCTTTAGGGGGCCCTAGGGAGAGCTGCTGTGGCTGCGGACCTCCGCCTCCGCCCTCTAGGTCTAGGCTTTCTCTCCACCCCAAGCCCTCCCCGCCCCCAGCCTGAGGCGGGGAACTGCGGTAGCTGAGGAAGACCGGGACTCGGAGCAGGAGCGGGAGCGGCGGCGGCGGCGGCTCAGGCGCGGCTCCCTAGATTCGTTCAGGGCCTGGAGGGAGGATCCGCCATATTGGAGCCGGTGTCGGCGGTGTCTCGGGCCTGCGGCGGGAGGCCGGAGGAGGCGGAGGCCGCGGACCTGGCCTCAACCCGGAGAGTTTGACTTTTCAGGGGCCCCCGAACCCACCGCCGTGAATGAGCCACTGACGCCTCGTCTCCTCCCGCCCCACTCCCTCCACTTTCCGCTGCCAGGACAGGGCCGGGCGGGGGCCAGCGGTGGCGGCGGGATGTTCTCCAAGAAGCCGCACGGGGACGTCAAGAAGTCCACTCAGAAGGTGCTGGACACCAAGAAGGACGCACTGACCCGGCTAAAGCACCTGCGCATCGTGATAGGTGAGGGAGCGCGGGGCGCCGCGGCCCCAGGGCCGGACCCGGGCTCGCCGTTTCCCGCCCCTCCCCTCCCCGTGGAATCTCTTCGGTGTTAACCTGGTCCTGGCGCCCCTGGAGAGGTGGGGGTGGGGCGGGTCATTTCTCCTGGGAAATACGAAGGAGGGGGTATTGTTCATTTTGAGGAGGGAAGACTTGGCAAAGACTGAAGTTAAGTGGAGCATTAATATCAGGTGGTATGTGGAGTTCCTCGCAGGGCCTAACGCATTTTTGGGGTTGACTATGTTAATTAGTTTTGTAAAGTAATACATCATCTTGGAGACTAGACGTCTGGACTACTTTAGGGGATTTGGATGTTTACCAAATGTTTACCAGATGTTCTAACTACTGTCATCTCCATACAAGGGAAACGAAATACTAAAATATCCTTTTACTCCTCTAAGATAATAATCATCCTTTTATCTTCCATTTTTAGCTTCTTGACTGAGGAGGATCGCAGAGGAGGTCAGCTGCATATACCTCTCTGATAAGTGGGTGATGCCCATAGTTTTCTTGTGAAGGGGCTCCTTCCAGCTGTTAATTCTGGGGCACTTTGTTTCACATCACCCTTTGCATTTAGAAAGAAAACTGCCATTCCTTTCGGGAAACGATACCTGCAATCCGAAAGAAGTTTGCTTCTTCGCGTTATTGAGATGTTTTAGGAATTTTTGTGTCAGGTTTTTGTTTATTTTAAATTAGGTGGTTCATTTGTCCTCCTACATTACCTTTGTTAATGCTGGAGCAATAAACGGAGACATCACCTTGTGTTTTGTGTACAGGGTTAAATCAAGACTTCTAAATTTGGCCGGACGGTATTTGACCCAGTTTTTGAAAATGAGATTTACTAGTACAATGTGAACAATGCATTACTTACTGCTAATGTAGAATTAAACCCCATATTAGAGGTAGCAGTTTTGTCCTTCGTTATTACAGTGAGGTATGAAATAAGTGAGAAATTTAGTGGCCAATTAATAATTGAATAAGCAATTTTTGCAGAGATAGGTGATAACTTGTACTTAAGATCTGAATTCTAAAAAGTTTTCAGAATGGAAATGTAAATGAGACGTAAAACACTTTATTAATGTTAAAGCTGTATATATAGATGTGTGGAGGGAAGGCGGTGTGGTAATAGTGTCTCGAGCACCAGACTTTTTGTCAAGACCTATGTTCAAATCTTGCTCTGATACTATTTAGCTGTATGGTATTGGGGAAATGGTTTAATTGCTGTCTTAGCGTCAGTTTCTTTATTTGTAAACTAGGATCAAGATTTTGGGAAGATCAAATGAAACAATGAATGTAATATTCTTCAAACCTTAAAGTTCATTCTAAGTGTCAGTGTTTATTATGAAAGCTATTATTTTTAATAAAACAAATTCAGTTCAGACTGAATCTGTTTCCTTTCATATAGAAGTATCTTGTTTTTTTGCCTATGAATGAATATTTTGGAGGAAAGATTTGAGTGATGTGGTAGAGAGCAAAATAAATGGTTAAATATAAGAAGAAATTTATATCATACATTGGTAACTTAGGAGATTGGTACTTACTAGGAGCACGATGAACCAAACAAGTGTGTATGGTTTTGGAATTGTGAATTCAGTAATACCTCTCATTACAGTTAGTGACAGCATTATTAAGCTTCACTTAGTTAACTGCCTCAGTTCTTTAGTGTGATAGAAGACATGTCAATTATTTAATGCAACTAAGACCATATCTAGAAATCATTTAAATATATTTTGTGTTGAAGGTCTAGTTTTTTTTTAAATAAAAACTTCAGTTTCCTTGTAATCCTTTGTTAAACTGTTGTTTGACTATTTAAAAAAATAGAATCTATGTTAGAGAATATGGTAAAAGATATTTCATATTTTGAGTATCTCTAAATGGAAAAATATTGTTTATTTGTTCCTCTTGCCTTATAGGAGTCTGCACTGATAAATTCCAGTAATTTGAGTAAAACGTAGGGTTCCAAAAGTGGTCCTGCCAAGTGTAATACCTTGGTCCTAACGTATTTATAGAATTAATAGGATATATAGATAGATACATATATAGATATATGGCCATTTTTTTTTTTTGGCTGTGAGGCAATTTGGGTTAAGTGACTTGCCCAGGTCACACAGATAGCAAGCGTCAAGGTTTGAGACTGGAGTTTAACTCAGGTCCTCCTGACTCCAGGGCCAGTGCTCTATCCACTGCACCACCTAGCTGGCCCCAATATCTGACCATTCTTAAAGTGTTTCCCATTTTCAAACTGTTGGAATTGTTTGTTGTGGCAGTCTTTGTAAAATGTAAGAATTCTGATACCCAACATAAGGCCTAAAAATTCTTGTAACTTGACAGTTCCTCAATACCCTTTGTATACTTGAACTTTGCATAGTTAGTTTCTATAAACTAGCAAGATGGATATACGTTTGAGTAGTTACTACATTGACCTACTTAGAGAAGAAAAAATGAGTTTGAAATTTTATTGGCCATTTTCTATTACTGTCCTTTTTATTCACTTGTTCATTAAAAACTTCCATATAGTCTTTTCAGACTGAATAGTATAATACCAGATATAAATACATTCAGAGGGAAGGGATATTATTTATTTATTTAACACATCATTTGAAATCCCCATAGATTTTTCTGATATCAGCACTGTTTTTGAAACTTGTTCACTTCAGTGACACACTTGAAGATAAATTTTCCAATTTCATGAGACCACAATTAGTATCAGATGAAGATCTAATGTAATTATTAATCCTGGATCTTGTCCCTACTATAGAAGTTGTCTTTGGAAGAGTAATAGATTTAGGACTATTGTGTTCTAAAATAATGTTGTTGCAGATGAATTATTTTTACTGGTTGGAAACTAGAGTTATTTTAAGCTCAAAACAAAGACCTTTCAGTTTCTGTGTATTTGTTTCTCTTAAATTTTTTTTTTAAAATATTGGATCTGAATACATCTTCCTTTAAAATGCTTACGGTAAAAATTTTAATCCTCATTTTAAAAATGCTGATTTAGTTAGAAAGACTTTAATTCATATTGTTGTTGAAGTAGAATATGCTTGTTTTTTTTAATAGTTTAGATCGTGGAGTAAAGAGCTTGGAAGAGACCTGAGATGTCATCTTATTTTATAGATGATAAAACTAAAGACCCAGAGAAGTTAGAGGGCTTACCAGCTTTATGACCATGGGCAAAAGTTAGAGCTGGGATTGGAATCCAGATTTTCTGACTCTTTTTTTTTTTAATTTTAATTTTAATTTTTTTTCATAATACTACAAACTAATTTAATATATATATTCACTCATACAAAAAAAGTACAATAAAACATATATGCCCCTCTTCCTTACGCAAATCAGGCTTTGGCTTAGAGAAATGAAACTATGCATTACAGTAGTATCCTGGAAGTTTACTGTTCCAAGATATAGTTGAAACATTGGATTCCTGATAGATTTTAGTAGATTATTTGTCTCTATACTGAGGTAAACTTAAGCTAGAGATTTTTACAATAATTTTATTTTTAAATGATGAGTAAGTAAAATAAAGTAAAACATAGGAATTACTAAAATTTACTTGCTACACAGATGGATACTCATCAGCGCTCTAGCTATTTCTCTACATACTACTCCACTAGGAAGGGACCTGTTCTAAACAGCCTGTATCTCTAGTATAATTGCACATATTGAGATCAAGGTTCCCCACAGCCCAGGAGAATGATGTTTAATTTTGTAATCATTCAATCTTTGAGGCAGGTAAGATACCTCTTAGAAAAGTATTCTTTTAGTTTAGATACTACCTGAGTACTGAGGATCTGCCTTTAAAATTTTTTGTGTTTCAATCATCACTTATGTAGTACCTGCCAGACTTTCTTTTTTTTTTTTTTCCCCCCAATAAAAAGAAGTTTACTCAACAATAAAAGATTGAATAAGGATATGCTACTGCTTTGGGCAGCCAGGTAGCATAGTGGATAATACTGGGCTCTGGAAAATCTGAGTTTTGAATCCTGATACTTCATAATTAGATGACCTCTGGTGAATGACTTCCTTTCTCTATGTTTCATTTCCTCATCTGTAAAATGAGGACCCTTAAGATCCCTTCCAACCTTCAATCTATGATCTTATAATACAGGGGGATGCAGCTTCCCTCTGCTTCTACATCTGGCACAGTGGCAACACCCGGTCAGACCTTTATGCATTGATTCCCACAGCAGTGGAGGATTCTGTTAAGCCTGAGGAATGCTGACTCCTTGTTAGCTGATCTTTTGACACTTGAGGTAACCAGAAAGCCAGGTTGTCCTGGACCAATCAAATCTTGAAGATAAGTTTCCTTACCCCTTTAAAGAGAAGCCAACCCAGCATGCATGAAATAGATTATAACACTCTTGGCATATCTAGAATGCACTGCATTCTCACCCCTCTGTGTCTTTGAAGCCCTATTTTCTTTTTTTTTTAAATTAATAAATTTATTTATTTTTAGTTTTCAACATTTACTTCCACAAGATTTTGAGTTCCAAATTTTCACCCCATCTCACCCCTCCCCCCACCCCAAGATGGCATGCATTCTGTATACCCTTTCCCTAGACTGCCCTCCCTTCTGTCTCTCCCCCCATTCTCTTATCCTCTTCCCCTTCTGTTTTCCTGTAGGGCAGGATAGATTTCTGTACCCCATTTCCTGTATTTCTTATTTCCCAGTTGCATGTGAAAACATTTTTGTTAAACATGTGTTTTTAAAACTTTGGGTTCCAAATTTTCTCCCTTCCTCCCTCCCCACTAACCCTCATTGAAAAGGCAAGCAACTCAATATAGGTTATACATATGCAGTTATGCAGAACACTTCCATAGTAGACATACTGTGAAAAACTAACTCTATTTCCCTTAATTCTATCCTGCCCCCCCATTTATTCTTTCTTTTGACCCTGTCCCTCCTCAGAAGTATTTGCTTCTGATTACCTCCTTTCCCAGTCTGCCCTTCTCTCTTATCATCCCCCCTACTCACTTGTCCCCTTCCCCCCCATTTTCCTGTAGGATAAGACAGATTTCCATACCCAATTGAGTGTGTATGTTATTCCCTCCTTAAGTCAAATCCTATGAGAATAAGATTCACTCATTACCTCTCACCTTCCCCCGTTTCCCCTCCACTGTAAGAGCCTTTTCTTTTCTGTTTTTTTGTGAGATAATTTACCCCGTTCTACCTCTCCCTTTCTCCTCCTAGTATAATCCTCTCTCATCCCTTAATTTTATTC
This sequence comes from Vombatus ursinus, assembly GCF_900497805.2. Taxonomy (NCBI): domain Eukaryota; kingdom Metazoa; phylum Chordata; class Mammalia; order Diprotodontia; family Vombatidae; genus Vombatus; species Vombatus ursinus. The sequence goes on from NW_020955184.1 coordinate 3,526,097, forward strand.
TCCGGATATGACCCCTTCATCTTCAACTCACCCTGTGCTCGCTCGCGCTCTCTCTCTCTCTCTCTCTCTACATACTTAAAATTTTTTCCCTCCAACTACTCTAATACTGACAAAGGTGTCATGAGTTATAAATATCATCTTTCCATGCAGGAATGTAAACAGTTCAACCTTAATAAGACTCTTATGATTTCTCTTTCCTGTTTACATCTTCATGTTCCACTTGAGTCTTATATTTGAAAGTCAGATTTTCTATTCAGCTCTGGTCTTTTCATCAAGAATGCTTGAAAGTCCTCTATTTCACTGAATGACCATTTTTTCCCCTGCAGGATTATACTCAGTTTTGCTGGGTAGGTGATTCTTGGTTGTAATCCTGTCTCCATGCCCTCCGAAATATTATATTCTATGCCCTGCGGTTCCTTAATGTAGAAGCAGCTAAATCTTGTGTTATCCTGATTGTGTTCCCACAATACTTGAATTGTTTCTTTCTGGCTGCTTGTAATATTTTCTCCATGACCTGGGAACTCTGGAATTTGGCTACAATATTCCTAAGAGTTTTCCTTTGGGGATCTCTTTCAGGAGGAGATTGATGGATTCTTTCAATTTCTGCTTTGCCCTCTGGTTCTAAAATATCAGGATAGTTTTCCTTGGTCATTTCTTGAAGGATGATATCTAGGCTCTTTTTTTGATCATGGCTTTCAGATAGTCCAATAATTTTTACAGATTTTCTGACTCTTTACTCTGACTTTGATTCCTTTTGACTCCTTAGCTTCGGTTTCTGAGGTGTCCCTTCTTCTTACTAGGCCAGCCCTCTGTATGTGTACCTTCTGTCTTCTGCAGCAAATTACCTTCACTTTCTCATCTTCAACCCCTCCCCATCTATTGGCTCCTTCCCTGCTGTCTCCATGTAGGTCTATGTCTCCTCTACCCTTAAAAATCCTTACTTGACCCTTCCTCACTAGTTGTCTTTCTATATCCCTCCTTTTTATGATTAAATTTCTTGAGAAGGCCATCTACACTCTTCTGTTGCCTCTTTTCTTATCTCTTTTAAACCTTCTGCAGTCTAGCTTCCAACATTCTCATTCAACTAAAACTGTCCTCTACAGAGTTACCAGTGATCTCTTAATTGCCAAATCTGATGGCCTTTCATTTTATATAATCTTTCTTTTCCTAGATATTCTCTCCTCTTAACATTTTTGTGACACTGATCTCTCTTCTTTGGCCTAACCTTTTTTAATCTTCTTTGCCAGCTCTTTGTCTATGTTATATTCACTAACCATATAGGGCTTTTGGGCCCTATTCTTTTTTTTTTCCTTTGCCTCTATACTATTTCATTTGGTGATTTCTATTTTCCATGAGTTCAATTATTATTTTTCTTCTGATGATTCTCAGATCTATTTGTCTAGTCCTATACTTTCTCCTGAGGAATGGTCTGTTTTTGCTGCCTGCATCTTTGACACCTTGAACTGTATATCCTGGAAGTATTTCAAACTCAACACATCCAGTCATCTTCTCTCTACTCTTCTTATTAAAAAAAAGGGAAAAAGTCTTTTAACAAATAAACATAGTCAAATGAAATTAATCCATACAGTCTATATATCCAAAAAGGTATGTCTGTTTTTGCATCTTGAGTATCACTTCTTATCAGGGGGTGGAGTAACATGCCTCATATGTCCTCTAGAGAAATGGTTGGTCATTACATTGATGTGAGTTCTTCTTATGTTGTTGTCTTATGTTACAGTGTTGTTGTCCATATATAAATTGTGTTTCTTAGTATGCTAACTTCTGTCAGTTCATACTCCCTAGGATTCTCTAAAATTGTCTTTTGTCATATAGCAAAATAATATTCTGTTACTTTGATGTACTACTGTTTGTCCAGCCATTTCCAATTTCCCTTTAGACTCCAGCTCTTTTCTTTTTTACCCTTTTAATCACTCCTTTTCAGTATTAGGAAGTTTGTTTTAGTTGGGCTACTACCTCTACACTATTACCTTCCCTCTTAAGTGCCCCATCAATCTCTGCTTATTTGACTATTGATATTGTTGTATTTCTGTGTCAAACTCTGTGTTCAGCTCTTTGCTTGTTTCCGATAAGAGTTTAGTTATAGGATGTCTTCTCCTTTACCCTTTTCTTCCTTTTTGTATTTCTTCTCACACATCAGTTATAAGAACTAGCAAATTCTACACTCTCTTCCCTCCTTTGTACACTACTTTACCTTTCTTTCCCTTTCCTCTTTTAACACCCTCAGAACATAACCACTTCACTGCTGTTTTCTTATTAACTCACTCGAGGTTCTGAAGGGACTCTTTTTTCTTTTTCTCCTACTAGAATGTTAGCACTGCATCATCATATAGATCTTTCCAGTTGCTCAAATAAACTTACCTTAGAAAGGTAAACTAGAAGTTTCTGTTGATTCATATATTCGCATTTTTCACCTCCTATTCAACTTTTTTTCATCAGAATTTCTTGAAAGTCTTCTATTCCATTAAAAGTCCATTTTTTTCTTCTGTAGGATTAGATTTGGCTTTTCACAGTAAATTACAACCCTGTCTTGGTTGAAAGGCTCTTTCGCCTTTTGGAATATTGTATTCTAATATCTCTCATTTATGATAGAAACCACTTGGTCTTGTGTGATCCTTACTGCTTCCTTGGTATTTGAAATTGCAGTATTTTTTATTTGGTGTTGGAGCTCTGGATTTTGGCTATGAGATTTCTGTGGCTTTTCCTTTTTGAGTTTCTTTTAAGAGAAAATCAATGAATTCTTCCTACCTTTACTTTGTCCCCTATGTCTAATAACTCTGGGCAGTTTTCATTTGATTTCTTAATATATGGTCCTTAGGCTTTTTTTTTTTTAAATCATGGTTTCCAGGAATCCATTATTCTTAAATTATCTCTTTGATCAGTTTTTTACAACTCACTTTTTAATTTCAGATAACTGACATTGTCTTCTCTTTTTTTAATCTTTCGATTTTGTTCTAATATTTCTTACTGTCTCATGTCAAGTCTTGTATAGCTTGCAGGGAATCCATTACTTGGGTAAGTTTAGATTATCTTTTTATTCTAAGCTATTTGCTCTCCTAATTCTTCACTCCATGACAATCCTCTGACAGTTGTCATTTTTTCCTCAAGTCTCTGCTTGCAGTTCTTGTGAAGTTACTGTCTTTTTTTGTCTAAGTTTTTTATAAAGCACCTATCCCCCAAGGTTATTGGAAGGAACAAATAGGATAAAATTTGTAAAGCTCATAACACAGTGCTTAGCACATAGTAGGCCTTTAATAAATGTTTGTTGCCTTCCCTTTCCCCTTGGCAAAACTCAGCCTTGGATTATCCCCACTACTGGCTTTCTACATTCCTCATTATCTTTGGTTTACTCATTTCTCCAGCTTTAGCTTTTGAATTTGAGGTTTGTGTCAATGATTGGCTCTGCCCCATGTTACGCATTTGGGTAGGATCACCAGTCTTTGCATCAGTGGTACTTTCACTAACAGCCCCACCTCTCTCCAATTCATTAGTCAAGATAGGAGTGTTGGAATACTTCTTATTTCCCCCTTGCTATTTCCAGGCTTTGCATTTACAGGTATCACTCAGTAAGCTTGCTTTCTTTGATTTTATTCATTCTGTATTTATCATTCAGTTAATCTTCCAGACACTCTCTCTCCTTCTTTCCTCAAAGAGTTCATAGTCTGACTGACCCACGGTCTTTCTTCCACAGCTTCTGTCATTTTATACCAGGGGACTTTAAACAAACATTTATATTCCCTTAAATATCTTAACCTCCCATTTCTTCCACTTAATTATTCCCATGAACTAATTTACTCCTCTACTTCCATAGCTACACTCAAAGCTACCCAGCGTCGAAAGCTAAATTGTCATTCTTGAACCATTCACTCTCTCTTACCCCTACTTTATTCATTCAGTTGTCAAGTCCCTTTGTTTCTACCTGCATAACATCTCTCTTATACTCTTCCCCTGTCCATTTCTCTCTTCTTCTCCCCTCACATGTGGACAGTTATTGCAGGTAGCCTTCTGGTTGGTCTCCCTGCCTCAAGACTTTACCCACTCCAATCTAACCTCCACTCAGCTGTCACATCAGTCTTCTTAAAGCTCAAGTCTAATCATATTGCACTTGCACGCACACACACACACACACCCCCCCCATATATCTCTTCAGTAGGGGGCTCCTTGTTACTTCTAATTTCTATCTTTCCCATCTTCTTACCCCCTCCACATTCTATGTGATCTAGTGACACTGGTTTTCTTACTGTTCCTCACACATGACAATATATCTTCTGATTCTAAATGTTTTCACTGACTGTTCCCCATGCCTGGCATTCTTTCTTTCCTCATTTCTGCCTCCTGGTTTCCTTGGCTTCCTTCAAGCCCTAGGTAAAGTCTTTCTTTAAGAAGTCTTTCCCAGTCCTCCTTAATCTTACTGCTTTACCTCTAAAAGACTTTCACCAATTTATGCTGTATAGATATTATTTTTACATAGGTGTTTCCATGTTGTCCTCTCCATTAGATTGCGAGCAGGGACTATTTTTTTTTATCCCCAAAACTTAGTATAATTCTGACAAGTAAGTAAGTACTTTTTAGTAAGTACTTAAAAAGTAAATACTAGTTGATTATCCAGAGTAGTGGTCAGCAAACTAAATAGTTTAGGCTTTGTGGGCCAGGAGGCGCAATTGAGGCTATGTAGGTACATATATAACAAGAGATAAAACAATTTCCACAATTTTTTAATTAATGAAATTCAGAACATAATAATTGAATATAGTTTTTTTTTAGTAATATAGTTCTGCTGATGAAAATAATGTAATTTTTTTCAGGATAACATTTTAGTTAATTTGGGTTCAAAATTAGCATTCCCAGTCATCAAAATTGATGGCAGGTGTTTATCTGTTAATGCTGATCTGTATTGAGATTTTATGCAATTATCTTTGAAAAATGTGTTTTCACATAAAGACTACCTTTTCAGCATTGCTGTTACAGTGTGAATTGTTCTCTTTCTTTTGCTCACTTCACTTTGCATCAGTTCATATGTCTTCCCAGATTTATCTGAAACCATCTCTTTCATTGTTTCTCACAGTACATTAGTATTCTGTCACATTTATTTGCCAAGACTAGATAAGGACTGCCAAGTACTGATGTAAGTCCTTGTTGATGTGATTTTGTTTGAACATATTCATTGCTTGGAAGACAATTGTAGAATTGTATTGTAGTCTTTTCTTGATATTTTCCTTTTTGTCATTATTAGGTTGCAGGTTGGTAGAAGCTTCTCTATTGTAGTATAAGTTTTGCACGCAAGTGATGTTCTACCTTGTAATTTTAGTTTGAATTCATTAAGGAATGTAACCACGGTTGCAGTAAAACCTAATTTCCATAGCTGTTCAGTGTCTGATAATAGTAGTAGAGGACAGTTTTTCTCATTCAGAAAAAATTTCAGTCTCAGCTCAGAACTAAAAAAAAAAAATCGTAATTTTTTTTCTAATTTCTTGTTTTGACATAATGGTTATACACTGGTAATTAAAAAAAGTAAAGTGTCGCAGGACGTAGTGGCAGTCGAAACATTGCCAAGTTGAAACTCTGTCACTGCAGTTTGTAGTATGTTAAGCAGCAGTGAGAAGAGATCAGAACACCAACAGTCTCTGTAGTTGTAAAATGAAGGTGGTCAATAGACCATACGTAAATGAATGAGTGTGTCTTTGTTCCAATAAAACTTTTATTTATGGACAGTAAAATATAAATTTCATATAATTTTCATGTGTCACAAAATATTATTCTTTTGATTTTTTTTCCCCAACCTTTTAAAAATGTCAAAACTGGTCTTAGCTCAGTGGCCACAGAAAAACCAGGCACTGTCCTGGATTTGGCTCAAGGACCTTAGTTTGCCTAATCCCTGAAGGGTCTAGAGAGGATCACCTAGCTGGATGACTTCTTGACTGAGTTCAACACTCTATCTACTACACTATCCTGCCTTTAAACTCTTAGACTTTTAACAAGACAGAAAGAAATGATATGAACAACAAATAAGCGCAGCAGATAATTTTTTTTGGTCTCCTTTTAGATTTGTCTGAATAGTGATAAAAATAATATCAGTAGTTCAAATAGTTTTAACCTTTGAAGTTTTCGTTACAAACTATGAGCTTTACAAACATCTTATTGGATCCTCACAACAACTCTTTGAGGTATAGTAATTATTAATTATACTTTACACAGGAAGAAAAATTTTTGAGGCTCAGAGAATTTGTGTGAATTGTTGAGGTTATACTATTAGTAGGCCTTTGAGGTAGAATTTGAATTCAACCTTCCAGACTATAGATCTAGCACTGTATTCACCACATTGTTTTGGTGCATTACAGTAATGTGCTGCAATTTATTTAGCCATTCTTCAATTGTTTTTAAATTTTTTTGCTATTGTAGAATAACTATGAATATTTTCCTATAGATGAGTTTTTTCTTTTTACTGTTTTTCTTGTGTTTATAAGTCCTAATAGATCATTATTTTAACATTTGGATGTTTTGTGAGGTGATCCCAGATTGTCACATCATACCTCAGATACTTTTACTGTTAACATTTTTTTTATGAAAAACTTGATATCTCTATTAAGAAATGAATGTGAAAGTTGAGAACTTGCATTTCACTTAGACGTTACCTCTTCTGACCCTTTCTCAGATGAATCCTAAGATCATGATAATTCTTTTCTTAAATATCTTTTTTTGTCATTTAACTCACTGTCTTGTATTACTGTCCCCTCTTCTTCCTTCCCTTGCCCCCCACTCACTTAAGCCTCTCTGTATTCCTACAGAGATTAGGACAGTTTTATGAGCTTACCATTTTGATTGAGAATTATCCAGTCATCCAGACTTGGTCTGAAAATAAATTGTGATCTTTCTAGGTACAATGTCTTAGACTTGGCATGTGTAACCTTATGGTTGAGGCATGTTTTCATTAGGGCAGTGCCTGTTTTCTATCTAAGCAATGCATATTTCTGTGAACAGCTTTCAGCTTCCTTCCATCTGCTCAGTTAACTTGAGTTCTGAATTACCTAGTCAGAATTTCGGTGAGCTGAGAGCAGGAACCAGATAAAGAGTTGGGGGAGCGTTGAAACTATTAGTATGGGTACTCTTATAGTAGCTTTAGTTAAAAGCTTCAGAATTAAGCCCAAGCAGGCCTAAGGAAAAATGAATTAAATACTAAAGACAGAGAGGATGGAGCTGTTTGGAGCCACAGAAGTCCCAGAAGTTTAAAAGTTTGAATGAATCACGTTGCGTTTTTGCAGTTTGTCATTTTCTTTCGTACTTTTTGTGTACTGAAAGGTTTCGAGTCCGTATGGATCCAAGGGAGATCATGTTTTTGTATTAGAAGTCATTGATAAAACACTTGAATTTCTTTCACTCCCTACCCATCTTCTCAGTGTTTGCTTTGTTTCTTAGACTGGCGACCATTCATGCCTTGGGGATTTCATCTTTATCATCTCATTTCATCTTTCATCTCCAGAATTTTTGCCTAGGTGGCCCTGAAGAACTGGATGTTAGTGACTGTCCCACCTGGCCCACTATTTCAGGCTGACTCACCTAGCCATCCTTCACTTTCTATTTCTCAGGAAGCTAGGTTGTACTTTGGAAAGTGCTGGATCTGGAGTCAGGAAGAACTGAGTTTATAATTTCAGAAGGAAAATATGTCATACACACACACACACACACACACACACACACAATTATAGAAATAAACCAAAACTATATTCTACACAAAGTAAGAAGACACATTTGTTTCTTTACTTATTCTAAGATCTGTTTGACAAAACATAGTTTGAACTGTTTGATAAACATATTATACAAGCTCAGATCCTGGCTAGCCCCATTACTTGGGGCCCCTCTTGGAGGCCAGATACCAGTGCATCTGTCAGAGCCTTAGGAGGAGAAAAGGCCCTCAAAGTGCTTGAGCAGTCCTATCGCTGAGGGCTTTGCAGTGGAATCATGCAACCAAATACTGTCCTAGGAAGAAGGAAATCTGTCATTTGAGGGAGACCTGAGCCATTTTCTCAGGTGTATGGAGCTCTTTGAGGGAGCAGGGACCTCATGCCCTCAGTGACTGCCCCAGGAGTCAGAGCTAGAAAAGTCAATCAGAATATTATTTAAAAGTAGTCCATGTTTTCTATGGATAAGGTTTTTTTTGGAGGTTAGATCTAAGAAATTGCTGGATTGGAGAGATGTCCCCCTTTGTAGGGTGGCATTGATTTGCCACTGACATGGGTTCTGGAAGGTGGAATATCTGATCTTGGTAATAAGGATATGATGGTGAAGCAGGGCCAAACTCCTTGTTCTGAGATGGGACAAGTCCAGGGGGTGTTGGAGCCAGCTTAAACTGGCAGAGCTGATGGTTAAATTTTCATTGTGACAATTTCCAACTCAGGAATTGGTAAAGGCTAAAAATCAAGGCTTGTTTTGTTGATTGTCTACACTAAAAGAAAGTGATAGGAAAAGTACAGTTAAACTTAAAAGTGTGTCCTGCATACATTTTCCCCCCAGCAAACTAACTGATTGTTAAATATTTACTAGCCTCTCTGGGTAAAGAGGACCAATTTCCAGTTGTGACCACACAGGATTTGTAGGCATGAAGATCATTGTTGGGCAAAAGTAGATCTCCAAATTAAATACCTTCAGTTCATTCTCATATGGCACAATCTCATGGCCTTTACCTTTCTTCCAGCTTATTGATGTCCTTCTTAATATATAAGATCCCAAGTTGACATAGTACTCTATTTGTAGTCTGATAAGGACAAAATAAAGTGAGATTATTACTTCCTAATTTTGCACACTGCACCTCACTCAGTGAAGTGTTTAAAAAAAAAAAGGCCCAAAACTCTTAGCAGTAAACTCCAGTGCTTCCCTATAACCTTCAGGATCAAATATAAAACCCTGTGTTTGGCATTCAGAGTCCTTTATAACTTGACCTTCCCTCTAAACCCTACCTTTCCTGTCTTTTTATATCTTACACCCTTTCTATTTGCCTTCTAAAGCTCTTCAAATCACCTGGCCTCTTTTCATCTTTCCAGATTTCTTACACCTTTTCCTGCACATGCTTTGTAATCCACTGGCCTCTTTGTTATTCCTTGAACAAGACACTACAATTCCTGACTGGGAATTTTCCATGCCTAGAATCCTGTCTCATTTCTGTTTCTGGCTTCCTTTAGGTCCCAACTAAAATACAGGAAGTGTTTCCTGATCTCTCTCAGCACAGTGCGCAGCTTGCTCAATGAATGTTTATTGACTAACTGGTTACTGTTATCACATCATTGACTTGTGTGGAACTTGTAGGCAACTAAAACCCTTAGTAAATCTTTTTCAGACAGACTTTAGTTCTTCTTTCCCAGTTTTTACTTTTGATGCTGATTTTTTTGAACCCAAGTGTAAAACTTTACATATGTCCCTAGTAAATTTCATCATATTAGTTTGGTTAAGTATTTTCTAGCTTGTTAAATTATTTTGGATTCTGTCTCTTATCATCCAATGTATATGAATTCTTTCTCTGAGTTTTGCTTCATTTAACTTGATAGTCTTTCCCTTTATCCAGGTCATTGAGAAAAATGTGAAATAGCACAAAACCAAGCACAGATCCTTGTGGACCCACTGGACACCTTCTGCCAGATTGTCATTGAGCCATTAATGGCTTCTGACTATTCAGCAGTTCTGAATGTACCTAATTGTACTGTCATCATTTATATTTCTCCTTTTTTTTCTCTAGAAGAATAGCATGAGAAACTTTGTTAAATCATTTGCTAAAATTTAGTATTGAGATGTGTACGTTTGTGTGTGTATTTCATTGCTGTGATCTGCCAGTGTAGTAGTACTGTCGATAAGTTTGATAACTTGTTCTTATGAAGCCATTCTGGTTCCTTGTGATTACCTTTTCTAGTGAACTTCACTAGCATCTTTTTAACATACATTCTAAAATTTTGCTGGAAATCCTTTGATTTATTAGTATATAGCAGTTGTCTCTTTTTTTAATTGGGACAAAATTTGTCCTTTTCTACTTTATGGTACCTGTGTAGTACTATAGGGTCTTTCAAATATCACTTATAATACCTGTGTAGTACTATGTACTATAGGGTCTTTCAAATATCACTTATAATAACTAAGTTGTATGTCTGTCTGTTCTTTTTAGTACCCCGGGGTGTAGTTCATTTGTGCCTAGTGACTCAAATTCATTCAGCTTGTTAAGTTCATGTTAAAGTTGAGATCAGAGAGAGTAAACTAGAGGCTGAAGTGAGTTAAATCAGAGTTCAGTGGAAATTCCAAAAATCAGGGCAGAAACAGAGTTTGTAACAGTGATTCAAAAGCCAGGGGTCAACTTGGAGTCTTTCAGGGACAGTATATTAAAAAGTAGTTCTAGCTGCATCCCCTTTCTGCTTCTTTCTGCATAAATTAATATAATATGCTGTAGTTTAATTAAACTAATTAGTAATTAATAAATTAAATTAATATAATATGCTTTCTGTATAAATTAATATAATATGCTATAGTTTTGCTTTTTTGTATTTTGTAATTACATATGTCATTCATAAAAAAATCTTAATTATGTTAAGTTCACATTAATCTAACAGCTTTTATGTGAAGGCAGAATTGTGTGGTAGGAGAACTCCATTTAGAAGCATATCTTGGTTTGAATTACTTTTCTTTTGCTTAATAGCTGTGAGTGTGTGTTCTTGGGCATCAGCATACACCGAAGTAAGTGCTTATTAAATGTGTGAATTGAACTGGGCAAATAATTTCATTTTTCTGGCCCTCAGTTTCTTCATCTGCAAATGAGGGTTTTGGACTAGATTTATCTTCTGAGATCCCTTCCAACTTTGACGTCCTGCTTATTTAATCTATTGTCCTTATAATTTATCCTGGGATCTCAGTGTATTGTCTCCTTGAACTCTTTTTATGAGCTGCTTGTAGCCAGTGATTTATAGGAGTTTTTATGATTCATTCTTTGGCATTCATTTCAATGAACATTAATTATATGAATTACCAGAATGTGAATAGCATACCAAAAAGGAGGAGTTATATTTAGTCCTAAGAGGAACAGAGAAACCACTATAGTTTATTGTGTTAGGAGAATGGCATTGCCAGATCTATTGTGCCTTAGGAAATTCACTTTGATAACACTGTAGAGGATGACTTGGAGTGGGAGAGACAAAAAAAGATCATATAGACATAAGGAAGATCAATTAGGAGGCTATTGATATAGTCCACATGAAAGGTGATGAAATGGCCTGAACAGGGTTGCTGACCATGTGATTAAAGAGAATGAAACAGATTTGAGAGGGGTAGTAGATGTGGAAACAAGAAGATCTGGCAATTGATTGATGTGGGGGTTTGAAGATTAGTGAGTGGTAAAGGATTACGCTGAGATTGGGAACCTGGATGACTGGAAGGATGATGATTGCTCTGGGGAAAAAAAAACCTGGGAAGTTTGGAAGAGGGTTATATTTTGAGAAAAAGATAAAGAATTCTGTTTTGGATGCATTGAGTTTGAAATGCCTGTGGGACATAAAGTTGGAAAAATCTAGAAGATATTTGGAGATGTGGGATTGGAGCTCAGGAGAGAAACAAGGGTTGTAGATCTTTGAATTTTCAGCATTGTAATTAAAGAGTAATTAAACCCTTTGGAGTTGATAAGGTCACAGGATGAGAATATAGGGAGAAAAGAGAAGAGGGCCTAGATAGAGCCTGGGTGAATACCTACAGTTAGGGGGTATGGTGTAGTATGGATAATGATCCAGCAAAACAGATTGAGAAGGGAACAGTTGAACTGAGAGGACTGAGAGAACTGGAGAAGTCAGAGAGCTGTGTTAGAGCTCATAGATGACAAAGTATCCAGGATTGAGAAAAGACCTTCAGATCGGTAATTAAGTGATACTTGGTAACTTTGGAGAGAGAAGTTTCAGATGAATGATGAATTGACAGATTTTGAAGGACTGAGAAAAGGTTTTGACAAGAAGTCAAGGCAGTGAGAGGAGATAGCTTTTTCTAGAAGTTTGACTGTGAAAATGAGGAGAGAGAGATAGGATACAACTAGGTTAAGATCAGTGTGAATAATTAATCTTGAGAAGTGGTGGCATGTTTTGATTTTGCAATATTTGAAGTTATTTTATTATTGTTAAGTCGTTTCAGTCATATCTGACTCTGTGACCCCATTTGGGCTTTTCTTGGCAAATATACTGGAGTGGTTTGCCATTTCCTTCTGCAGCTGATTTTACAGATGAGGGAACTGAGGCACACAGGGTTAAGTGACTTGCTCAGGGTCGCACAGCTAGTAAATATCTGAGGCCAGATTTGAACTCATGAGTCTTCCTGATTCCAAGCCCAATACTATATCCATTGCATCACCTAACTGCCTTATCACTGAATATTGTACCTAAAGAATAAATTTTTACATTGATATGTTGGAAATGATATTACCTTTTGAAGTATTTTAGTTGCGGAGACTAAATTTTAGTCTCCTCTTTCTTTAAATTTTCATACATACTTGGAAGGTGCAGAGAGCTTTATCTACATCTCAGTAAATTTGCATTCTTAATTCTCATATGATGAACCTAGTGTAACCGAATGAGCAGGGCATTCATTATCTAAAATAATCAGTAATGTTAAATGTGATGTTGTTGTCCTTGCATTGGTTTTTTCCAGTAGCTGGGCTAAACTTGCAAATGATTCTTTGAAAACAGATTTAGGCACTCATACTTTCTTATATGACTTTCTAAAGACTGATAGATAATTGAAAGATTTTGAAAACAATAAAGCAGCATTGGTTTTGATTTAAAATTCTCTTCTCCATTACCTCACAATAAAAGTATTCGGTGATTCTTAGATACTTTAAATACAGTTTGAGTTTTTTCTGTCTTAGAAATATAAGTTCCAAAGGGCATTCTTTTACAGAATGAGCCTGTTTTATCCACATTAACAATTTGATTCAGTGTATCTTCAGTGGTTTTCTTCAAAATCTCAGGATGTTCATATTGGTTAAAATGACAAATGCTGAAGGGGATGTGGAAAAATAGGGACATTAATGCGTTGGTGGAGTTGTGAACTGGTCCAGTCATTCTGGAAAACAATTTGAAACTATGCCCAAAGGGCTATAAAACTGTGCATGACCTTTAACCCAGCAATGCCAATTCTAGGTCTGTATCTGAAAAAGATTAAAAAGAAAAGAAAAGGATCTATATGCACAAAAATCTTTTTGTGGTGGCAAGATATTGAAAATTGAGGTGATGCCCATCAACGGGGGAATGTCTGAACAAATTGTAGTATATGATTATAATGGAATAAGAGACAAGCAGAATGGTTTCTGAAAAACCTAGGAAGACTTATGTGAACTGAGATGCTCAGTGAAGTGAGCAGAACTAGGAGAGCATTGTATGTAGTAATAGCAGTATTGTAATGGTGTGATCAGTTGTTAAAGATTTAGCTACTCTAACCAATACAGTGATCCAAGACAGTTCTAATGACTCTGGAGGAGAGAGTGAGGCTGATGATTTTGCACACCCCTGCCTCACTTAAATCCAATTCACTTGCATGTCACGACATCACCCCCCTAATACTATCACTGGTTCTCTTTGAGAACAAAGGACAAACAGCAGCAAAGTACACATGATTTAAAAAAAAAAAGTGTCTACCACCAGAGAGCACTGGTGAATTCTTGGGCGCGGATTGAAGCATACTGTTTTCATTTTTTCTTTTAACTTTTCCTCCTTCCTTCCTTCCTTCCTTCCTTTCTTTCTCTCTCTTCCTTTCTTATTTTCTAATTTGGTATTTTATTTTTCCCCAATTACATGTAAAAACAATTTTCTACACTTGTTTTTAAAATTGAGTTCCAAATTCTCTCCCTCCCTGCCCACTCCCCTCATTGAGAAGGCAAGGGGGCAGCTAGGTGGCATAATGGATAGAGCACTGGCCCTGGAGTCAGGAGGACCTGAGTTCAAATCCGGTCTCAGACACTTGTCACTTACATGCTGTGGGACCCTGGGCAAGTCACTTAACCCTGATTGCCTCACCAAAAAGCAAAAAAAAAAAAATGATGAAGGAGAAGCATGGCTAGATCTGTATGAACTAATGCATAGTGAAGTAAATAGTCACAAAAACAATATATATACCCCTAACCTACCACTTTGTGGAGATGGGAAATTCACAGTGTTGCATATTGTATATATTTTTGGACTTTTTCAATATATCGATCAATTGTGCTGATTTTTTTCTGCTCTCTAAAAAATACTGTTTGTCATATGGTATGGCTCTTTGGGAAGGGGGGATACTTAGGATAACTATGGTGATGCTTATAAGAAACATCAATAAAAACTAATTAAAAACAAATAAATTTAAAGAAAAAAATTTTAAAAAGAAGATGAGAAGAAAAAATTCAACAGAACTGAATCAATGAATTGAAAAAAATCTGACATTATATACAGTGTTCCACACCTGTGTACTACCTCCTCTACAAAGGAGAGGGAGAGGTATCTTATGTCTCTTCTCTAAGGCTGAGCTTGTTCTTTTATAATTTTACGGCATTCAATTTTGGTTGTTCTGTGGTGTTTTTTTTTCTGTTTATATTGTTGTAATCCTTATGTATATTGTTTAATTGACTGATTATTTTTCATCAGTTCATGTAAGTCATGCTTCTCTGTATTCATCAAAAAATAGGGTTAGTCTTTGTTGGAAGGGTTATGTAAAGACAGGAACACTGTTTTGTTTGTGGAGTTGGGAATTGATATAAGCAGTTTGGAATTATGCAAATAAAGTGACTAAAATGCCCATACCCTTTCATCCAGAGATTCCATTGCTAGGCATATATCCCAAGAAAGATAATTGACAAAAAGAAAGGTTCCACGTAAACAATGTATGTAAAGCATCGCTTTTTGTAGTAGTGAAGAACTAGAAAGAAAGTAGATATATGTCAATGGGGAAATGCATAAACAAACAAAACCTTTTGTGATACGTAAACATAATGTGATGTGATATGTAAACATACTGTGGTATAAGAAATTATTTTAGAGTTTTTAATTGTTGAAGTGAGACACTTGTAGATGATAGAAAGATCAAGGATGTGACCATTCTTATGTGTCACAGAAATAGAATGGAAGAGGAGATCTTGGAAATTGAGATTAAGAAATTGGGAGTTTTGAGGGGGTCACCAGCATTTATGGTGAAATTTCCTAAGGTCAGGAGCTAGTGATAAAGAAGACTAGAAACTAAGATCTGGACTCCCTGAGAAATAAGAAAAAATTACTTGAAGTAGCTAAATTGCTACTAGAATTTGGTTTGGGTAACAAATTGGAATGGAGGGGACCTCAGACGATGAGAAGTTAACATGTGATGGCAGCAAAGAGAAACTGGAAATGCCAATGGTAAGCAAGGAGTATTCTGACTTGCCTTCCAGGATCTTGTGTCTATGTGGTGGATGGGAGGGTAGTAAGAGAGAAAAGAACAGCTATTTTTGGGAATTGTTATTTTGTTGTTTGTTGTTTATTGTTCAGCCATTCACTTTTGTCTGATTCTTTGTGACTCATGAACCCTTCTGTCCTCCACTATCTCTCAAAGTCTGTCCAAGTTCATGTTTATTGTTTCCATGACATTATCCATCCCATCCTCTGCCATCCCTTTCTCATTTTAACATCAGTCTTTCTCAACATCAAGGTCTTTTCCATTGAGTCCCATCTTCTCATTATGTGGCCAGAGTATTTAAGCTTCGACCTTCCAGTGAATAGCCTGAATTAATTTCTTTAAGTATTGACTGATCTCTTTGGTGTCCCAAGGGACTCTCAAAAGTCTTCCCCATCACCACAATTCAAAAGTATCAATTCTACAGTGCTCAGATTTCCTTTTAGTTCAACTCTTATATCCATACAATGCTACTGGAAAAACTATAGCTTTGATTGTACAGACCTTTGTCATCAAGTTGATGTCTCTGCTTTTTAATATGCTGTCCATATTTGCCATAGCTTTACTTCCAAGGAGCAAGCATCTTAAAATTTCATGGCTGCAGTTACCATCTCAGTGATCTTTGAGCCCAGGAATATAAAATCTGATGCTGTTTCCATTTCCATTTTTTCTTCCTCTTTTTGCCAGGATGTGATGGGACCAGTTGCCCAGCATCTTTGTGTTTTTTATGTTGAGCTTCAAGCCAGCTTTTATACTCTGGCCTCTTTCATCCTCATCAAGAGGCTTCTTAATTCCTCTTCACTTTCTGCCATCAGAGTGATATCATCTGCTTATCTGAGATTGTTGGTATTTCCACAACCTTAATTTTGGTTTTTGATTCATGCAGCCTGACATTTTGCATGATCTACTCTGCATATAAGTTAGATGAGGTGACAGTATGCAGCATTATTGTACTCCTTTTCCAATCTGAAACCAGTCACTTGTTACATGTTTGGTTCTAACTGTTGCTTTTTGGCCCACACAGAGTTTACTCAGCAGAGAAGTAAGATGATCTGGCACTCTAATCCTTTTGAGGACTTGCTGCATTTTGTTGTGATCCATGTAATGAAAGGCTTTAGTATAGTCAATGAGGTAGAAATAGATGTTTTTCTGGAATTCTCTTGGTGTCTCCATAATCCAGTGAATGTTTGCAATTTGGTCTCTAGTTTCTCTGCCTCTTTAAAAACAGCCTTGCTCTTCTGGTAATCCTCAATTCACATATTACTGAAGCCTGGCTTGCAAAATCTTAAGCATAAACTTGCTGGAATGTGAAATAAATGCAATTGTTCAGTAATTGGAACATTCCTTGGCATAGCCCTTCCTTAGAATTGGGATGTAAACTGATCTTTTCCATTCCAGTGGCCACTGTTGAGTTTTCCAAATTGCTGGCATATTGAGTATAGCACTTTAACAGCATCATCTTTTAGGATTTTAAATAGCTCAGCTGGAATTCCATCACCTCCACTAGCCTTATTGTTAGTAGTGCTTCCTAAGGCCCATTTGACTTCATTCTTACTCTTGTGGTTATCTGTGATATCAGTTAAGATTTCACACCCATTTTTGCATGAATACCTCTAATTTTCTTGAAGAGATCTCTTATCTTTCCTATTCTGTTCTTTTCTTCTATTTCTTTGCCTTGCTTATTTAAGAAAACTTTATCTTTCCTTGCTATTATCTGTAATTCTGTATTCTGTGAGTATCTTTTCCTTTCCTTCTTTCCTCAGCTGTTTGTAAAGCCTCCTCACATAGCCATTTTGCTTTCTTGCTCTTCTTTTTCTTTGGAATGTTTTTTGTTGTTGTCTCCTGTACAATATTGTGCATCTCTGTCCATAGTTCGTGAGGTACCCTGTCTAGCACATCTAATTCCTTAAATCTATTCATCACCTCTACTTCATATTCATAAGGGATATTCTTTAGATCATGCCTTTATGGTCTGATGGTTTTCCCTAATTTCTTCAAAATTATGGTCTGAATTTTGCAACAAGAAGCTCATGAGTCAGGCTCTAGGTCTTGTTTTAAGTGACTCTATAGAGCTTCTCTGACTGCAAAGTATATAATCAATTTGATTTTGATATTGACCATCTGATGATGTCCATGTGTGGTCTCCTTTTGGGATGTTGAAAAAGTGTTTGCTATGACATAGGAGTTATGTTGACAGAACTCTATTGGTCTCTGCCCTGCTTAATTTTGTACTCCATGGCCAAATTTGCCTGTTATTTGAATTATCTTTTGATTTTCAACTTTAGCATTCCAGTTCCTTACGATAAATGTGATATCTCTTTAGATGTTGCTTCTGAAAGATGTTGTAGGTCTTCATAGAACTGGTCAACTTTGGCCTCTTTGGCATCAGTGGTTGGAGCATAGACTTGTATTAATTTGATATTGAATGGCTTGCCTTGAGGTCATTCTGTCATTTTTGAGATTATACTCTAGTACTACTTTTTTCACTCTTATAGGCGATGAAGGCTACTCCATTTCTTCTAAGGATTCTTGCCCACAGTAGTATATGTAAAGATCATCTTGAATTAAATTCACCCATGCCTTTTCATTTAAGTTCACTGACACTTAAGATGTTGATGTTTAATCTTTTCATCTCCTGTTTGACCACATCCAGTTTACCTTGCTTCATAGCTCTTACACTCCAGGTTCCTTTGCAATATTGATCTTTACAGTATTGGACTTTTGTCACCTGATGCAGCTGCAACTGAGCTTCCTTTTGGCTTTGGCTCAGCCACTTCATTAATACTTGAGCTATTTGTATTTGTCCTCCACTCTTCCCTAGTAGTGTATTGAACACCTTCCAACCTGAGGTTCTTATTTTCTGATGTCACCTCTTTTATCAATTTAGTAACGTCCATGGGATTTTCTTGGCAAAGATACTGGAGTAGTTTGCCATTTCCTTCTCCAGTGGATCACCTTTTGTCAGAACTCTACGCTATAACCTGTCCATTTTGGGTACCCTGCATGGCATAGCTCATAGTATCATTAAGCTAAGCAATCTCCTCTGCTGTGACAAAGTTGGGTGACTAGGGACATGTTGTCATTTAGGAGGAGCCTAGGTCTCAGTAAGTGCAAGAAGGTGGAAGAAGCTAGAGAGGAAGAAGTTTAAAAGGAAGGGAAGTTTGTTATTCATGGAAATGGGAGTTTCTGAAGGCATAGTGGAAGTGGTGGGCAGAACTGGAGTGTGGGACATGGGAAGAGTAGGACTCATGTTAACAGAATGAGAGAAAAGGAGATGAAAGTTGGGGACTTGAGGGTTGGCTTACTCAGGTCCTCCTGACTCCAGGGTGGGTGCTCTATCCACTATGCTACCTAACTGCCCCCTGAGTTGGTTTATTCTTAAGTAGCCAGAGATTCATCTTCATAGGGATCGGGAGAGAGAGAGATGGTGCTTTTGTTAGACCTAAGGACAAAGTATATTTTTAGCCGGTTACGGAAAACTGTCCAGGATCTGTCCAGGTATGCTTCCACCTGCTAGGTAGTTTTATGATGGGCTGAGGAAATGAAATGTATCAATTTACACAGAGGACAATTTTAATTGTGTGGAGAACAAGTTAGCACATTAGATTAATCTATCTTTAAGTGAGTAGATGGACTTGGAGAATACCGGTTAGGGATACTTAAAAAAAACTCACTTCAGAGCCATTTGCTATCATTTGAACTAAGTAGAATAAACACACTTCTGCCCCGGTGAGAGCTAGTTAAACTGTCTTCTCTTTAAAAGTGAACTTAATGCTCTCAACATATTTGTCTCCAGTACCTTTCTGTGGGGTTTGTTTTGTGCCACTTACCCCAAATTAGAGCTAACTTGATAGTCTTCTTTTGAAGCTATTGACATTTTTGTTTTTCATGCTTTTGATTATACTTTGGTTGAGTTAATTTACTCATTAAAAGTTAGATTCATGGGGCAGCTAGGTGGTGCAGTGGATAGAGCACTGGTCCTGAAGTCAGGAGGACCTAAGTTCAAATCCAGTCTCAGACCAGGCACTTGACACTTACTAGCTGTGTGACCCTGGGCAAGTCACTTGACCCTAATTGCCTTACCAAAAAAAAAAAAGTTTGATTCACCTCTGAAAATGGTCAAGTTCCCATAATATAGATTATGCCTCTATAAGAAATGGGGAGAAAAGTGAATTTTTTCTGGCGCTAAGCCTGGTCATCATAGTTTCCTTTGTTAATGTTGTTCTTTCCATTTACATTGTTGTAGTCATTTTGTATGCTGCTTTCCTGGTTAATGTTCAATTCATTTTGCATTAGTTCATTTAAGTCTTTCTATGCCATCTCTGAATTCTTATGATGCAGTAACATTCCACAATTAGTTTAGCCATTTTCCCAGTCAGTGGGTATCTGCTTTTCTTCAAGTTCTTAGCTACCACAAAAAGTGCTGCTATGAATATTTCAGTGTTTATGGGAGCTTTTAGTCTTTTAACTCCTTGTGGCATATTAACAGTAGGATCTCTGGGTCGAAGATGGATATTTTAATCACTTTAGCATAATTTCCAGTTGATTTTCTCTGTTCGTTGTTTAATAAATATTTCTGGATAAGCTGTAATCTTTCAAGTCTGTTTTCTTTTTGTGTGAAATAAGGATAATTTCACTTATGTTCTTGCAAATATCATATTGGTGAAAACATGAATTTAAAATAAAGGCAAATAAAACTTGACTTCAAACCATATTAAACAATATGTAACTTTAATTGGGAGAAGAAAGCTTTGACTTTTTCATTGAAAGAAAATTAGCATCTTTTTAAGATCCTATTCCATAGAATATGTGCTAATTAATGGTTAAAATTTGTGGATTATAGAAACAAATTGATCTTTTTTGTTTGTTTGTATTTACAGAGAATGCTGAATCTATTGACCTTAAACAATTTTTTGACCAACATTTTTCACATATATATTATGTGTTCTTTGAAAATTTTGTGACCATTGAAGTTAGTCTTAAACAGAAAGGTAAGACTCTTAAAAAAAAATAGCTCAAGGCTTTTTATTGTCATGTTTAGATGCTTATAAAATTTGCCTCTGAGATTTATAGTTTTGAGATAAAGTGATTTATTTTCTTTTGGCAGTTGTCAGCTATACCTTTCTTACCTAATTTCCACTTGTGACCAATAAATGAGATGTATCTGTGAAATAGACATCAGCTAGGGTGGCAGTTTTATCATTTCTGTCATCTGAGGCAATGTTAACTTTTCTCTTTGCTGGTCTTCCTGTCTTCTTTGTCTCTCACTCTCCGATCTACCACTTTAATACTTGGGGATGACTTTAAAAAATTATTCAATGATTTTCATTGTTCCTTTAAAGAACAACAACAACATGTGATAGAAGGAGGGATATACATTTTCTAGAAAACCAAACAGAGCTTCCGATTTTAATACAGAATCAGTGAAACCATGTTTGTTTTTTAAAAAAAATACTAAATGCTTACAGAAATAGAAATTTACTAGTAGTATGTATCTCACTGAATAATTTCCTAAGTGATGATTATATTTCAGTTTGTTTTCTTTGATTACATTTTAGGTCACAAGTCTCAAAGGGAAGAATTAGATGGTATACTCTTTATTTTTGAAGTAAGTATGTACAAAATATTTCTTTAACTGAAAGTTATCATTTGTTTCAAACATATAGGGTATATTTTAAGTATAGGTAAAGTTACATTTTAATTATCGGCTAAAATTGCTTCATTATACTTGAACCCTGATGAAAATATAAGTTTGCGCTATAGAGTAGCGTGTCTTTTTTAAAATAAAGAATTTGTGTGTGTTAATTTTTTTTTTTGCAAACAGTAGCAAATTAGGGATTGTGAGTTGGCTATGCAAAAGGAAGTTGTTTTTGAATTCCACTGTATATATATATATATATATATATATATATATATATATATATACACACACACATATACGTTATGTATATACAGATATATATGTGTCTGTATAACATACTTATAAAAATGTTTTAGATGTCATAGAATTTTGTAACTAAAGGGTATATTTTTCAAAACTTGTGGGTGAGTTGGGAGCCTATACTATTTTGGCTGTGGTATAAATGATGGGAGTCTATGTGCTTCATTTTTCCTGGGCTACATAGAACTTCATTAGGGATTTTTCTTAGCCCTATCTACTCAGTACAGGCTATTGAAACCTAAGAATCCTAGTTACCTTATCCTAATGCCTTTGATAATACCTAGCTCACAGAGTTATTATTTCTTTTGCAAACAAAATACCACATAAATGTCAGTTGTTATTGTTATCATTAATGTAATTAATGTCCCTGCCCTGCCTTTCTTTTCTTTTATATATTATGAAGTACTGCTATATCTTGTGCTCAAACCTTGCCCTCTCCCCTAAATGCTCTAGACTCGTGATGTTTCATGAACTATCCTTTAATTAAAATGATAAGTTAGACTTCTTAGTCTTTTTACTTTCCTTCTAGGCAAATGTCCTGTCATAGGGTGTTGAAAGAGGGTGGAAATGAGGGAGGCAAGAACAAATAGCTCCATGATAATCAGGAGCTTACTATTGCCAAAAGAAAATATTCTTTATCTCCTCTACCTCTTAATGTAATATTCTTTCCAGGTTATCAATACATTTTGAAAAACATATTAAACTTTACATTATATATTCAAATACGTTTACTATGTCTTAGAACTATAACAGAAAGACATATATTTGTTAAATTGATGGCTAAATGGTCAGGGGTTTGTAGAACCATCCATTTTGTAGGTGTTATCATTTAAACAATTTGTTGTAGCTGTGTCATAAAAACAGAATTAGAAACAGCTCTCTGCCAGGATATGAGAAGAGTCTCGTGATTACATGGAACTAGATTTTTTAATCATATTTGTTAAACATGAGATTTTGACTGTATTTCCCAAGCTGCCTGTGTGTGTGCTCAGAAGTAGAAAATTGTATCTGTTCATGAAACTGAAAACTCTGAACAAATAGGAGGAACTTCCCTTCTATCCTGTAGCAATTTCTTTTGTCTCATCCTATCACTGTTATATGTTATAAGTTGGTAATCAAGACTTAATAATTCTGAGCATATAAATTCATTAGCATTTATTTCTGAAACAGCAGTAGGAATGCACCTTTTCCTCCAATAACTGCCTGCTTTTAATTATTTAAAGGACAAAATAGGAGATTCGAATCTTTGTCACAGAAAATGAGAAAGACCATGTAGAAAGCTGAAGAAGTAACTGAGAAGGAACTTGAGAAAGGGTAAAAACTAATTTGAGAAGGCATACAAAGCAATCTCTAGAGAACAATTGATCCTGTGTGGTGCCAGGTTTTTATAGTTTTAGATGGTAGAGGCTTTCATATGAAAATTATTGGAACATCTTGTTTAACTTTTTTTCCTTTGGCTTTAATCATAGCTGAAACTAGCCAGTACTGTTAAAAAGCATTAAGGTACCTTTCCTGATATCCAGACCCAAAGGGAAATTTGAAAATGTGCTTGTTTAATAACTTTAGTCCTGAGAAATTTGATTTGTAAGATATATAGGAAAGAATAAACATACATAGTACAGAAATAAGTTAATTGTCTTTAGAAAATGGATGATGATCTTTCACACATTTACCTCTTATCCCATCCTACAGAAGATTTATTGAAATATTTGAGTGATAACCAATAAACCTTACAAGGTTATCTTTTTATCACAAATAATTTCCTTTTTCTATGTATACCATGTAATATACTGTGTCTATAGATATCTTTATTATTTTAAAAGAGCACTGTTTGCCAAAAATGGAGTAATGCTTTTTTTTTCCCCTAAGGAAAAGAGACTTTATACCTGCTTTTTATTCCTTGGGAAAATCATTAGTTTTTATCTTTATTTTTCTCATTTATAATTGGGATAATAATATTTTCCTCCTACTCCAAAGACATCTTATGAAAGAAAAGTGAGAAAGTGTTTACTGTAACTGTTCCATCATATTGTCTTGCTTAATGTCATCAAATTTAACTATATACACTTCCCTGGAATGATAGTTCCCTTAACAAATGGCCTGTTAGTAATGTAACTACTCCTTCCCTCCCTTCCTTTCTCTTTCGTTCACCATAGTACATGCTGCTTAGCCAAGCTGAGCAAGTTGGGCATGTTGGGCACATCATGAACCCAGCCTGTCTGTGAAGGTTTTTGTGGCTTTCTGTATACCTGGTCCCATAACTTTTCTTTTTAACCTTCTCTTTTAATCTTGAACTTCTAATTAACACTCCCTGGGGAGAGGCTCTTGAATAGGCCAGACGTGGCAGCTTAGTTTCCAGACTGGAATGAAATGAACATTTGTAGATTATTCAGTCCAATCCAATAAACATTGATTAAGCACCTACTATGTGAGAGGCACTTTGCTAAGTGAAGGGGGATATAAGTAATAAAAAGAAAGACAATCCCTGCCTTCAATGAGCTTACAATCTAATGGGGGAAACAACACTCAAAAGAAGGCAGAAAAGCCAGGGAGCAAGTGGCTATCTTTAGTTCATGTGTTGTAAGCTGAAAAGTCCTGTTTCTGCCCTTTATAAAGGAAGGCATTGGCAGGAGGGTTTTTTGTTTTTTGTTTTTTAGGAGTTTGTTGTTTTACCCTCTAGTCCTTCAGTCAGAGGAGTCCAAGAGAGGTAGTGTCAGTCACGGCTTGAGTTAACAGCTTGGTGAGAAGATTACCTTCCAAGAGAAGGTTTCCTTGATTTGAAACCAGACAAGGCAGCAGATGCATAGTAGAGTTAGCTGAAAAGTCCAGTTATTCAATAGTACATTTAACTGTTAACTAAAGATTTACTTAGCTGTAGCTTGGAAAAGCTAGTTGGTTAAGAGCCAGCATTTGGCTGTGGTTCACGGATTGCTCTTCATCTCCTACATGGCAGGGAACTCTGGTAAATAGTGTATCTTCTACATCCCACCCCATGGTGACAGAATTCTAAGGATCTTCTAGAATACCTTTTACCACTTAAATAGCCTTAAGTTACTGGATAACCCTAATCTTGGTTGGGACATAAGCTTCTTTTGGCCAGCATTGGAGAAGGAAAAGAAAAACTAAATCAACAGTATGGGAAACACAAAATAAAACATATCAATTCACTTTAATGGACTTATGAAAGAATGAGTGACCAAATATGGAAGAGAATGAAGACCGGAAATCCCAGGTTTCATTTCTTCCCTTTGGAAGAAATAATCTGGTCCATGTGGTGAGTAATGCCAAATCTTTGTAATTTATAGTGGGTCTTGCCCTATCTAGACTTGTGACAATGACAGGACCAGCATCAGGATGATCAGGTCTGGAGCATAGTTGCTGATGTAGTTCTGACATAGTCACCATTCTTCGTTATGGGTCAGGGTTATCTGTAGTGAAGTAGTTAAGAGATCGTAAGCCTCTTCCATGCAGCTTATCACAGAATATGAGTTGATACCAAGGCTTTTCTTATACCACCATCCATTCAGTGTTCCCTGTCTACCAGCTAAAACCTCTGGTTTTAGGCAGCTAGCCTAAGGCAGCTAGCAGTGCTGAACTTGGAGTCAGGAAGACTTGAGTTCAAAAATCAGCCTTAAACATTTGTTAGCTATGTGACCTCTGGCAAGTTACTTAACCTTGTTTGCCTAAGTTTCCTGAACTGTAAAGTGGGGATAATAACAACACATATCACAGGGTTGTTGTGAAGATCAAATGACATATTTTTTTTTAATTAGTTTATTTTTAGCTTTCAACAATCATTTCCATACGCTTTTGAGTTTTAAATTTTTCTCCCCTTCCTTCTTTTCTCCCTCCCCAAGACAGCATGCAATCTGATATAGGCTCTACATATCCATTCCTATTAAACATATTTTCACGTTAGTCATGTTGTAAGGAAGAATTAGAACCAATAGGAGGAACCACAAGAAAGAGGAAACAAAATAAACAGAATAGGAAAAAAAGAGCAAATAGCATGCTTCGATCTGCAGTCTAACTCTATAGTTCTTTTTCTGGATGTGGACAGCATTTTCCATCGTGAGACTTTTGGAGATGTCTTAGATCCTTGCATTGCTGAGAAGGGTTAAGTCTATCGAAGTTAGTCATTGCACAACGTGGCTGTTACTGTGTACAGTGTTTTCTTGGTTCTGCTCCCTTTATTTAGCATCAGTCCACATAGGTCTTTCCAGGTTTTTCTGAAGTCTGCCTGCTCATCATTTCTTATAGCACAGTAGTATTCCATTACATTCATATACCACAACTTGTTCAGCCATTCCCCGATTGATGGGCATCCCATCAGTTTCCACTTCTTTGCCACCACAGAAAGAGCTGCTATAAATATCTTTGTACGTGTGGGTCCTTTTCCCATTTTTATGATCTCTTTGGGATACAGCCCTGGAAGTGCTATTGCTGGGTCAAAGGGTATGTACATTTTTATAGCCCTTTGGGCATAGTTCCAAATTTCTCTCCAAAATGGTTGGATCCAAATGACATATTTGTAAAAAGCATTTAGCACAGTGCCTGGCTGTAGTAGGTTTTGTATAAATGCTTATTCCTTTCTCTTCCCCCTTCCCTCTCCCTGAGGGTCCCACTAGGGGGATAATACCAAATCATTGCTCTGTTTAGGGGCTTCTGCTGGGGGACATTAAATTACTAACCAGTAACAAGGAACACTTATTACTCTAATTACTAGCCAGTATTTAATCCTTTCCTCCTTGAGAATTAAAGAAAACCAAAACATGTTACAGACATTAAATCAAAATAAATTTCTACAATGGCCATGTCCAAAAAGAATTTTTTTTATCATTCTGCTTTCTATGAGCTTCATCTCTCTATCAAGATTGATATGTTTCATCATTATTCCACTGCAATACTGGTTAGTAATTAGAGTAATAAGTGTTCCTAAGTCTTTCAAAACTGTTTGTCTTTAAGATATTGTCATTTTTTATAAATTGTTCTCCTGGTTCTATTCACTTCACTTGGTGAAGTTCATATGTTTTCCCAGGCTTCTCTGAAACCATCTCCTTTATTTTTTTTCTAAATTAAATATATTTTTTATTTTCCATTCTGAATTCTCTCCCACCACCCTCTCCTTTCCTCAGTCACTGAATTACAAATATGTATAATCATGGAAAACAAATTCCCACATGAGCCACGTGAAAAGGAGAAAAAAGGGGAGGGGAAAGGGAGAGGACAAGGCTGAGTACATAATTTGAGGGTGTTCACCCTTAGAGGAAGCAAGAGGAAGGGGAGGGTAACCCTGCAGGCTTGTTAATTACTAACCAGTATTTGGAATTAGGGGCTTCCCTCTAATTCCACAGGAGCTAGATTGGGACTCTGTTTTAATTTATAGAATCAGGATTGTCACTAAGTAGACTGGCGTATCCCCTTTCCTATTAAGTAAATTCGTAGTCGACATAGTTATCCATAGGCACTCTCACCTCCCCCATATCATTAGAAAGCAAGGTACCTTTCAACAGTTTCACCCCGTAAGTCCTTCTTTTTCTGGGAAGAAATTGTCCAAATCAGCCCTATCAATTGAGGGGAACCCGAGCCATCTTGCCAGGGTGTGAGGAACCCCTAAACAGGCAGGACCTTAAGGCCTGTGTGACTCCATTCAGGGTAACAAGGAGTGACTGAGAGAGTCAACCACAGTGCTAAAGGAGTAAGTTCTTATTGGTTAAGTCCTCCTGGAGGCTAAAACCAAGAAACTGAGTCTTCCTCCTTCTAGGATGGTGTTGATTTATCAAAGAGGAGGGCTTCTATGAGGTGGGACATCCAACAACAATAGACTGAAGCATTATGATGAAGCTGTTTTTTCAAGAACCTGTTCCATCATTCAATAGTTCTAGATGCCTGAGGGGGTATAGGAGGTAGAAAACTGTGGATGTACTGTTGGTGGGCCAAATCTTGGACTTTTATGACAGTAAAATGGGTTCCCTTATCAGTATTAGAAGAGTATCCCATCAGAAAGAGCAATGCCATTTTCTGAATAAGTGTCGGTTACAGTAAGGGAAGACCTCTTTCCCTGACAAGGGAGCCAGCATAATCAGTTTTGTTAGTTGGAAGCAGGTTAGGAACCATTCCAGATCACATCATGTTTGCCTTTTATTAAGTGAGCACTCACACTCCATTTGCCATAAAGAGAGCTGCCTTATCCTAAGAGGGATGTGCTTCTGTCCCCACTGCAAAATAGCGTCATGGTCCTTACATCTAGATTGGTGATGGCTCGTGTCTCAACCTCTTCTGTTCTCATAAGGCCATCCATTTGGTTATTCCGTTGAATCTTGTGGGTAGGGGCTCTTTGGACTTGGAAAGAAATCTGGATATTGAGGCTGTGACTGGATGCTTCAGATTTTGAAAGAATGATAATCAGTTTGTGAAGGGTGCTGACTCCTGAAGGATCTGGGAGAGCTCAATCTTGAAAGTATGGTTTGCATTTAATAATAAAGGCTTATACCCTACCAGCTTATTAGAGGGATCATTTTACTTCCCTCAATTCCTAATACGCAACTCTGGACGAAGAGTGATTTATGACCCTTATATCATGTATTCATTAGTAACTAGGACTCAGTTACAAGATATTAGCAACTGCTTTTCTTTTTTAAGTTCTCTATTTTATTAGGAAGTTTAAATATTTAGAGAGTACATAGCTTTTCTGATGAAAGTTCTTGCATAGCGTTCTCATATAATTGAGAATAGGTTGTGCAGGAGGATGGCATTTTGGCAGATGAGGGTGACTCTTCATGAATGATCTTCAGCCTTACAGCTTCTTTTGTAGGTCCTGACATGTAGAAGGCCTGCTTTGGAAGACAGTTATACTGAACTGCCAAGATCTGTTGGAGTCCCTTGATGATTTATTTCAGGAGTATCAGCTTCCCTATATGACAAGAACACTAGAGTTTCCAGGCATGAGGCACCTTTAACTTATTTTCTTCAGACAACTTGTCCGTACCAAGGATAGCAATGATGTTCAGGAATGACTTAATAGTGTTACAGGATATTTTGCATGCCATGGAGAACATCATAATGCTCATTGCCAAAAATGTTGGAGTCCATGATATGAGACCTGGAATGCTGAGAGTCTACTGCAGTGTAAATAAATGCTCAATTCACCAGTGGCCTGGGACAGTGATAGCATTCAAGTAGCAAAAGTAGTGGCAGGAGCAGGTTCAATCATGTCAACAGTGGGTATCCCTTTTGGAGGAAATCAGGTTCCATTAAATAGTAATATGATAAGTTTGAGGCTTTCTTATCACCAGTGACAATTCCTTACTCTTGTCCTCACACTCATTTTCATTTCAACAGAACTCTTTTCAGAAAGTGTCTTGCTACTATATCTGATTATTCTATCCTCTATATTTGCAGCGGCTTTCCCCTTCTTAGGCCATGATGTGAGCCACAGTGCCATTTATTTCATTCTGGTCCTTTGATTATTGCTAAGTGTAAGGCCTGTTCAGCCTGGGATGATAGCCCGGGAATGAAAATTGAAGAAAACGAAATACTCATAATAGTTAACAAAAAACAAGTTTACTTAACTTGGAAAGAGTACTTAGGCTTAAGCAGAAAGTTCAGCAGGAATAGTATGGATCAGATGCCAGGAGCAGGGTAAGATCTCAGTTCCAGCATCTAGTTCAGCCTGCAGGGTTACCCTCCCCTTCCTCTTGCTTCCTCTAAGGGTGAACACCCTCAAATTATGTACTCAGCCTTGTCCTCTCCCTTTCCCCTCCCCTTTTTTCTCCTTTTCACGTGGCTCATGTGGGAATTTGTTTTCCATGATTATACATATTTGTAATTCAGTGACTGAGGAAAGGAGAGGGTGGTGGGAGAGAATTCAGAATGGAAAATAAAAAATATATTTAATTTAGAAAAAAAATAAAGGAGATGGTTTCAGAGAAGCCTGGGAAAACATATGAACTTCACCAAGTGAAGTGAATAGAACCAGGAGAACAATTTATAAAAAATGACAATATCTTAAAGACAAACAGTTTTGAAAGACTTAGGAACACTTATTACTCTAATTACTAACCAGTATTGCAGTGGAATAATGATGAAACATATCAATCTTGATAGAGAGATGAAGCTCATAGAAAGCAGAATGATAAAAAAAATTCTTTTTGGACATGGCCATTGTAGAAATTTATTTTGATTTAATGTCTGTAACATGTTTTGGTTTTCTTTAATTCTCAAGGAGGAAAGGATTGGGATGGGAAGGTCAGAAGGAGAATTTTATCCTTTTAAAAAATTGATAGAAGTATTTCTAATTTCCTAAATTATATTGTCTTGACTCAAGTCTTTCCTAGACTTATTTGCTATATTATGGGACCTTTCCAGTACTATGTAAGTTACCAGTGTTAAAAAAAGTGCCAAGTAATAGCAGATTAACTTGAATGCTTATTTTATTTTTTTATTTGTGTCATATTTTTCACGCAAGGAGCTCTAAGGTCTTAATATTTGTGATTTGTTTTTCATTTTACAAGATTTCAGGCATATCTCTTTCATATCATTTATTAGTTTGCTTTCTCTTTACTGACTTTTAGAAAATTTTACAACTTCTTCCAGAAAGGATTCATCAGCGATGGCAGTTTCACAGTATTGGTAAGTGACCTAAATTGCAACTCTTAGATTTCAAATACTGATTAAAAAAAAAAAAAGGCTATCTAATACTTTATGTTTCTTGGTAGCTTGTTTAAAACTTTTTCACAGATTTTGTTTGGCAAGGTATAAAGAAGAGGGGTGATATTTTGCTTGCTGCAAAAAAAAAGGGGGGTTAAATATGAAGGTGTAAAGGAAGAGTTTGAAGGTTTTTTCATTTAACCCTGATGGGCTCAAAAAAAAAAATAAAGGGAAAGGAAAGGGGAACAGAATACACTAGGAAGGTCAATTATTTAGTTTGCTTTTGCACACGGCTGACATAGAAATTTGTTTTGCTTTGTGATACATGTTTGTAATAGGGGTATTGTTTTTCTTTTGTTCTCCATCTGGGGTGGAGGGGAGAATGGGCAGAGGAAAGGGATGATCTTTGCTGATTGAAAAAAATAAAATGTAATTAAAAAAATTAAAAAAATGAATTGAAAGTAGATATTTTAAGTTTAATTTTTGTAAAGAAGTACAGAAAACTAATTTCAGGACCTTGGGAAAGGTAAAAAAAATTCTTTACTGAACTTTTCAGTTGATTAATTGGGAAAGTTTTCTTTCATTCCATTTTAAATCTAAAGCAAGGGGAAATAATAGAATATATGTGATGTTCTATTTACAGTTATGGTCTTTCTATATATATTTTTTTTAGCTTAAATCATAGAAGGTGATCTTTCTCACTGCCTTCTGGCACCAAGATTATTGCCAAAAGGAAATCAGGTTCACCAAAATTAAGTTGGAGGTTGCCAAGGACTTGTTAAAAGGTTTTTATCAAGTCTGACCGAGAACTCTGACATTTAGAATTAAATAATTCAGTTCACAGAAATACTTACTATTATCAGATCACAGTTGGAGGTACGGTAAATGTAAAAGGAGATCCTTGCCCTTATGGAGCTGCTAGTTTAGTAGGAAGATAAGTAACAATAGTTATATATACGTATATACATGTATATTTTTTAATTTATTTTTTTCTTCTGACCTGCAACTTAATCGTTGTAGGTACCTGCTGGTAAGAAAATCCTTTAGACCAAATCAGATCAGTACCTGTTTTGCAAATCTTAGTGGATTGCCTGAGGGAATTAAGGGTTTCTTCTAATCACGAAACAAGAAGGTAAAATAAAGGTGTAAATGAAGTGCTTTGTGAGATTTTAGGAGGGAAGGAGCTTTCACTTCTGATATGGGAGTAATAGCTCACATTTACAGAGTACTTTAAATTTTACGAAGTGCTTTCCTCACAATAGTTCAAGGATTATTAGTTCTAATTTACTGGTCAGGAAAATGAGACTCAGAAAGGTGGAGTAACCAAGTTTATGTCACCAGGAGTCTGGATTTGAATTGTGGGAACACCAGGACTATGAGAGCCACAATAACAAAAAAACAAAAAACAAAACTCTTGTTCAATGTATTAGATTAAAGTGGGAGCTCGTGTTTCCCACAGCAAAGGGAAACTCCCCCCAAACTCTGCAAAATGACTGCTTTTATAGGATCCTTCCAGCATTACTGGCTCAATCTGGATAGAAGCTTTAATGAGCAAATTAGGTCAGTCCCTTTTATTTAGGGCTGCCTTTGGGTGTGCTACCTGGAGTGTTTTTAGGCCTCTAGGCAGTTGTCATAGATGGGCCTCCTTCATCTGAAGATGAATAGCTAAAACTATATACCTGCTCTTTTCACGTAAAGTCTGCAAATCCCTGCCTCCTGTAAAATCTAGTGCTTATTTACTGCACCATACTGTGCTTCTTGAAGAAAATGGCTTTTGAACTGAATCTTGAAAATTGGGAAGTTTTTCATCAGATACAGAAAAGTAAAGAGACATAGACATAGAGAAACATGTAAACAAAGGAAGAAAAATTTAGTGCATGAATGGGGAGTGGGAAGTAGCAGAATTTGCCTGGATTATGGTTGGAAGGTAGTAAGACGTGGGACTAGAAATTTAGGCTGGTACCAGATTGTGTGTTAGGCTTTTAATACCAAGTTAAGTGGTGTTTTACTCAGTAAACAGTAGAGTTTTTAGGGTTTTCAAAAGATGAATTTGTTAAAAATCCTTTGATAATGAATATCAAACAAGGAAGTGAGCTGGGAAAGTATATGCTCATTAAAGTTGTCTGCCACTGTTATGAAGAGGAGATCCAGGGCTGAGTCCAAGTTGAAGAAGGATTCCTAGTATATGGTGAGGGCCTCCAGATGATCTTGTTTGTAGATGACACTGTGCTGCTGACTACATCAAGCCCTGGAATAGTGCAGAGCCTTCCAAATGAGATCTATGATTTGTCCGTCCCCCCAAAAATAGCCTAAGAATCTACATAGGAAAAACCAAGTGATGAAGAATTTTTATTGTCCAGATTGTTCTATGTAGTTGAGTGGATACCCTCATATCCACTCAGTGGATGTTGGTGGTCTGTAATTATATAAATTTCAGATACTGCAGAGGACTATCAGTTGCATCTGAAATGGAATAGAAGAGCGGGAGTTGACTAGATTGCATATGAGAAATCATATAGCACTTTAATCCCAAGTTTTCCAAAACAAAAACTTCTAAGAAGTTATATGGAATTTTGCACTCTTCAAAGAATCAAAATTCAGAGGAACCCAAAGGGCAATGGAATGACATAGGCTACAGCATATTATCCAAATTATATGTGCAAGGAATGGCTTAAAATATAGAAGTATGCTTGTAACAAAAAGTACATCAGTTATGTTGGGGAGATAGGATAACAGATGGACAAGTTGAGTGCTATCCTGGTAACCACATAATTGTGAAAAGCCTGGAAGTAGGCCTTCAGTATGATGAGTAGACCTCCCCATGAAAAATTTATTGGAGCATATGAACTTGGGTTGCATAGGATAAGGTATGGCTAGATTATAGTTTGAACCTTTTGGGAGGTATATATTACATCTATGGCCTCATGAACACATTTGAACATAAATGTCAATAAACATTTATTAAATACCTACTATGTGAGAGGTACTGTGCTAATCTCTGGGGTTACAGATTTTTTAAAAAAAAAAGCAGTTCCTGCCCTCAAGGAGTTTACATTCTTTTGGGGAAAACAACATATAAAAATAAAAAAATATGCAAAGTAAATACAAGGTAATTTTTTAGGGGGAGGGGAGATGCCAGCACTTGGGGCTTATAGGTAAATCAAGTTAAACTTGATTTAAGCTTTGAAGCTAGGAAATTGAATTCCACATGGAGGACAGCCTTTGCAAAATACTTTATTTTGTTTTGAGATGTGGTAGAGTTATTTAAGTAGTTAGTTAGAAACATAAGTTTACAAGGCTAGCTATATTGATGTACTTGCCATTCCTCACATGCAATACTCTATTTCCTTCTCTGTGCCTTTGCACTGGCCAGTCCCTACGCCTGAAATGCTTTCCTTCCTAACCATTACCACTTAGGATCCTTAGCTTCCTTCAAGACCCAGCTCAATGCCATCTTTAGCAGGAGGGCTTTCCTGTTCTCATCCACTAGTTCCTTTTCCTCTAAGGCTAACTTTACATCTATTTTGTGTATGTATCTATTTATTTACCTGTTGTCTTCCCTAATATAAGAGTCTTGAGGGCAGGGACTGTTTTTGCTTTTTCTTTTTATCTCCAGCATTTAGCTCCATATCATACTATGAAGTAAGTTTGTTAATTGATTGGTTTAGAACCTAAAGATGAGAAAATGGAAATTTGGTGCTTGTGTTTCTAGAGGTGATAGTTGAGGTCAGTGTAACAAATTCACACTCACTCAGACTCAGAGTTTCAAAAAATAAACTGAAGAGAAAAAATAAAAGAGAATCAAGAATACAACTTTGGGAAAAATCAGCATTGAAGAAAAGAACCTATAAACGAAATATAGAATGAGTTATTAGAGAAGGGAGAATAGGAGAATTTGATATCAAGGAAGCCAAAGGAAGAGAAAGTATCAAGAAGGAGGGGACATCCTGCAGATAGGTCAGGGAGAATGTGGTTTTGAGGAAAGGCCATTAGATTTTGTAGTTAAAGTAATAACCTTTGAGAGAGAAATGTGAATGGAATCATTGCAGCAGAAGCCAGGTAATGCAAGGATTTGACAAGTGAATGGGTAGTGAGGCAATAAAACCATTTTTAAAAAATAAGTTTGATGATGAAAGAGAGGAAAGATATGGAATATTAGCTCAAGGGTGTAGAAGGGTCTAAGAAAACTTTTTTAGCACTGGGAAGACATATGGGCAGATAGAAGGGAAGCCATCAGAAAAGGGAGTGATTACGTCAAATTCAACAAACATTAATTTTATGTTCATGATGCTTTGCTTATCTGAGAAAGATGAAAACAATATCCTCTGCTCTGAAAAGTTTACTTGTTATTGGGAGGATACAGCATGTACACATTTGTGCAAAATGTATACAGTGTAATATAAAAGAGCAGAGAGCAGTAATTGGTGAGGTAATTAGGAAAGGCCTCATGTTGGAAGTGGCACCTGGACTATGCTTTGACAGAAGCTAAGGATTCTAATAGAGAGTGCAGGGTAGAAGCTTATTCAAAGACACAGAGGCAAAATGGCATGCTGTGTTCAACAGTGACTGGAATGGTGAGTGTGTCAAGGAGAGTGAAATGAGATATTACTAAAAAGAAGGTGGGAATGAGCTTGTGGAGTCAGTCTGAGGAGTTTGTATTATATACTTGTGGCAATAGGGAGCCATTGAAGATAGTTGAGTAGTAGAGTGTCCTGGTCAGATCATTGTTTTAGGAGTATCTGTTTAGCAGATTGGAGAGGGGAGAGACTGTAATTATGAAGAACAAATTGAAGGCTGTTAGTCTAGGTAAAAGGCATTGTGAGAGGAGGATGGATACAAGAGATGTAAATTGGCATGAGCAAAACTTGGGGTAACATAAAAGGAAGTAAGAGTCAAGGATGACTCTGAGATTGCAAATCTGGGTTCCTAGAATGATAATCCTTGATGTTCTTAAAAGAAATAGAGAAGTTTGCAGGACAAATGGATTTGTAGCAAAATATGAGTTATGTTTTAGACTTGTTGAAGATGTGTGAGAGGAGATAATTGAAATAACATTGTCTTGTAGGAGGTGGAAAGGAAGGTTCAGGTGCATAAGTAGAGGGATTTTTTTCTTGGCAAACATTTTTTTTTCCTCTTGGGAGAAGAGTAATAACTGACATTTTCAAAGCACTTCAACATTTTTTCATTTAAGCTTCATGATAGCCTTGTGAACCAGGCACTACAATTTGTATCACCATTTTATAGATGAGCAAAGTGAGGCTTTGAGAAGGTTAAATGACTTTTCTAGAATCACACAATTAGCATAAGAGAATATTTGAATCCAGGTCTTTTGGATTCCAAGTGCAGCACTCTTTCCATACTAATTATGAGTTCAGACACCACTGCAGTGTTAAGTCACAAAAGAGAATATTAAAGGATATTAATGTAGGATGTCCTTGAACTCAGTGAAATAAAAATTTAGTGGAGGAAGGGTGGTTGGAGATTTAAAGAGAGGAGAAAAAGTACAGGAATGGCCCAGCAGAGGTTACATTTCTTCACAACTGAAGAGATCGTGACCAGATCTGTTTTTTCATAGGTTTAGGGACTTCTTTAGGTGAAAAGAAGTTCCTTCTACCAGTTCAAATCAGGACCTTCTCTGTAACTTACAATCTTAAGAAGTTGCCTAGTACAGTGGTTCTCAAAATCTGGTCCAGGGACCTTGGATTTCTGAGAACCTTTTGGGGGTCTTCAAGGTCAAAACTTTTCATAATAACACTAAGATGTTTTAATTTCCAATATGGTAAAAAAAAATCTGTAACTATTACCCACATAAATAAAAGTTCTTTATGGGGCCTCAGTCATTTCCAAGAGTGTAAATGTGGTCCTAAGACCTAAAAGTTTAAGAACTGCTAGTCTTCTGCATTGGGAGATTAAGTGACTGATCCAGTGTCACACAGCCAGTATGAGTCACAGGGGAGGCTTGAGCCTGGATTTTCCTGGCTTTGAGTCCAGTTGTTTACTACAACATATTGCTTTTCTTAGCATAGGTGTATAGTGGTTAAAATCACAGGCATAGGAGTGGAAATACTGAATGATGGGGGTTACCCTAAGTTGAAGTTTCGTAGGATAGAAATGGCAATAAGTAAAGGCAGTAGGGAAAGTGGATGAGGAATTTTAGGGTGGCTATCAAATCACATGAAAAAATAAGTATTTAAATGAATGTTCTCTTTGCAGGATTGATTTTAAAGAAACTCCTTCACACAGGAAACTCCTTAAAGGTATATAAAATATATTTCTTTTAGTAGAATGGCTTTTCAAAACTTTTTCAGATTTACATTGTGACAGAAGAGATGTACATTTGTGTTTTTCTATGCAAAATACTCTTCTGGCTTTTTAGGATATACCTGGAATCATATTTTATTCTGGTGTGAGAAAATGTGAAACAGACATGTGTCTCCTACTTTATTCTCTTTTCCTTTAGTTTTTCTTCTCTTTCTTAAAGGGTGCTGAATTGTCTTTTTTGGGGTTATGATTATATTTTAAAATGGGGCAGAATTTTCTTCAGTACTTGGGTGCTACTTTTTTTTCCCTTAAGATGCCAAGTCCCTTAAACGCATTTGTAATCTGGAACTACAGTGCCCTATTAAAGATAGAAGACTCCATTCTGGACCTTGTCTAGAGGGAAAATATTTTTTAGTAACAACAAAAACAATGAAATTGTTGCTTTTCTACTCTCACTACAGCCCCTCTGAAATATAAATGGCAGTAACAGCACTGTACTAGTTTTCACTTTTCTGATTTGCCACTTAGTTTTGTGCTTTGTTTATGGAAGCTACCCACTTGTTGTGGAGAAGGTGATTTCAGTTAATAGCTTGTGGTTATACTTCCAGTTGCACTGACCTAGAGTTAACTGCAATGGAAATATAGGACCTCCTTCATCACCTTTTTGTTATCAACTAAGTCATGGTAGAGGTGGTAATAATAACAACAATAATAATAGTAACTGCCATTTATGTAGCTGTTTAAGGCTTGCAAAGGTTACCAAACATAACTTATTTGATACAACGCTATGAAGGAGGTACTATAAATATTATTATTCACACATTATGGATGAAAAATAAACTGAGGCTTGGAGAGGTGAGATAACTTCACCTAGTAAGTATCTGAGTTAGAATTTGAATCTAGCTTTTCCTTTCTCCAACTTCTGCATACTTTCTAATTATAATACTATTTCTGATAGCAAATGAAGCTGTGGTAATAGTTGAGTTACAGTGCCTAGGTAGGAAAGAACCTGATTGAGTTCAGCACATATTAAGTATCTACTATGTACAAAAAGCACTAGTGAGAATGTTCTGGTTACCAGAGAAAATTTCCTTTTCATCTGATTTTGTCTTTTCTATATTTCTATTTTCTACTAAGAAACCAGTGTTTTTCTTGACATTATTGCTCCCTGGCTCAGTCATGATGAGAGGGAGAGAGAAAAGAAAGATATGGCTTTTTGCTGTCATAGCTCTGGTTATAGTGGTAAGAACTTAGAACCTCCCCTGGAATTGGTTGCTATGGAATTATCTCATTACTTGAAAGGATTTTCATCATTTTTATCTTGGGGCAATAGAAATAAATTAAGCCTCTTGCCTTATTAGTTAATAGACTCAGGTTTTGGTAAAATGAAATATATACTTCTGGATTTAGTGTGGTGACAGTTATGATTTTTGGCAAATACTCATTTTTTTATTTCTTAGAGAACTTTGATCTCAAAAGAAAAAAAGATCTTCCATATCCTTCTATTTCTGTTTGGGTGAAAATTCTATGTTGTATTTAATTGTTTTGTGTTTTCAGATCAGGCGTGAAGGTGTCCGTCTCTTCTTGCTATGGTTACAAGCTCTTCAGAATAACTGCAGTAAAGAACAGCTCTGGATATTTTCTTGCTTAGTTCCTGGATTTGCCTCACCACTGTCTGAATATGGACCTCGGACTTTAGATAATCTCATTAATCCCCCACTTAACCTTCAAGAAAGTAAGACTATAGGACATTAATTAACAGCATGTTCTTTTGTGTTGTGTTTTAAAATTTAGTAAGCATTCCAAATCCGATTTAACGCTTCTGTAATTTTCCTTTTTTATACTTACCTTTTTGTTCATTTGGATATGTACAGATATATTTTTTAAGTAGTGTTTGCTTTATGGAGGACATGTATAAAAGAAAAGGAAATGTATTATTTATTATTATTATTATTATTTTGGTAAATCAGGTATTTTCCATTTTACTTTCATTATACTTTCATAAATGCTTTGTTTTTATTTCTGATTGCTTTGGTTGTTTAGTTGTTATTCTTCATACTGTAAATTTCTATCTCTACATGATTTCCTTTTAATACCTTCTTCCCTTTCAATTCAGAGAAAACTCTGGGTGTTTTTTTTTAATCATATGAGTTACTTCCCCTCCTTTTTATATGGTTTATGTTTAGAGTTTTTCATATGTTTATGTGTTTTAAAAATCAAAATATATTTGTGGTGTAAAATTCTTAAGAGAGGAAATGAAAATATGTTTTTAATTAAAATACTGTATTTTTCTATAATTATTAACATGTATATATAACTGCTTTCTTCACAAGGATCACAATAATTGCTTTACCAGATTACCTGAAATTATCTTCTTCTCTTTCTATGCCTCACAAAGACACTGAAATGTTTAACATACAACTCGTGTTTTAAAAGATTGAAATTTGTGGTCCTTAAGTACCAATCTAGTTAGGTGACTTGTAAATAATAATGAGTTCTTTATATTTGGGTAAATGCCATTTACAACTCTTTAGAAATAGGTTAGACTGCTTACATGGTGATACATTTTAATTCTACGGCTAAATTGTTAGAACATTTTAAATCTCTGTTGGATGTATTTGATAAGGAAAATACAACCTCTTTATTCAACAGTAGTAGTATTCAATAGAGGTGCTAATTTCAATTTCCTAACTTTGATTTGTAATGGGAAATAGAACACGTCAGCATTTGTAATAGTCTCATCTTAAGTAAGCATGATTGAATTTTTAAAAAATGAGAAAAAAATAACAAAATCTGGATTAAATTAATTTTTAAAAAATTCAATCATGCTTACTCAAGATGAGACTCCTTCCTTTTCAACATTTTAACTGAAGTTGATGCTGGTTCAAAATTCTGTTTCAGTGTCTCTTATTAGTTACTTATTATTACCCCTTGTTGAATTGGTAAAACTTTTAACTGGTCTTTTAGGACTCTGGTTTTACAAATTTTTTTTTTCAACTCTCAGAGTTTTATTCGGCTATCATTTTTTTCCTCTAAGAAATGGGCATTTTGGGGCAGTGGGTAGAGCACCAGCCCTGGATTCAGGAGGACCTGAGTTCAAACGTGGTCTTAGACACATAACACTTACTAGCCTTGTGACCCTGGGCAAGTCACTTAACCATTGCCTAACCAAAAAAAAAAAGAAAGAAAAGAAATGGGCATTTTCCTTCAGATTGCCGTGTCTAACTCTAACTGGCTTATACCCAAATTGTGATGTTGTGGAAAGAGCACTGAACTTAGAAACAAATGTACCTGGATTGATGTTCTTGCTCTGTCACCTGTGTGACCTTTGGACAAATCACTTATCTCTCCGGGCTTCAGTTTCTTATATGATGTCCTAGGAGTTTGGATTAGATGACTGCCAAGGTCCCTTGCAGCTCAAAATCTGGGATCCTGAATCCTAGACTAGGGAGAAATATGGTAAACATAGATATAGCCAACATAAACAAAAGCTTTTTGTGGGGTACTCAGTAACTTTTTAGAATGTAAAGTGTTCCTGAGAATCAAAAAGTTGGAGAACCATTCACCAGAATATCTTCAGGATAACAATAATTATAGCATATATATGTGTGTATATACATATATATATATATAATTACATACTGTTTCCTTACCATAAATCTGTGAGTTAGATTGTGAAAGTATTATTATTCCATGTTTTACATATCAGGAAACTCAGAATTATAGTAGACATTAAATGATTTATTAAATATACCACTACTAGTAAAAGTCACAGCTGAAACCTGAACTCGGGTCTCCTAAATCCAAGTCCAATTTCTTCCATTATACCATATTGCTTAGTGAATATAAAGGAAAACATCCAAAACCAGTCAAATATGTAGTATTTGGATTTTCTTTCTTGGAAAAATATTTAAAATCAATGAGATCTTAAGTAGACTTTTTGTCTTTACATTAAGTTATTTAGAGTTGAGTCATGCTGTAATTTTAGGATAGCAGATGATTTGGAAACTTCTGTTCATTGAATACTTATTTTGGAAATAAGATTTTTTTCTTATATCTTCGGTTATGAAAAATTATTTGATGACTGCTAAACTCTTCTTTTATTTTTGTGTAGCCCAAGTGACTATAGAAGAAATCACTCCTCTTGTCCCTCCACAATCAGGAGATAAAGGACAAGAAGACCTCACAAGTTATTTTCTAGAAGCACTTTTGAAATATATGGTTATTCAGGTACATTTTATCTTTTTAAACCTTTATTCTCCCTTTTACTGTCTTGTGTGGGTACATTTGTTCTTAAAATAATTCTGCAAGATAATTTGTGGAATGACAATTGTGGAGCATAACAATTAAGAGCCAGAGTGAATGAGAGAGAGAGCAAAGAAAGCTTCATGGAGGAGGTGGCACCTGAGCCAAGCCTTGAAGAATAAAGATTCTTAAAAGCTGGAGATGGAGAGAGAGAGAGAGATGTATAATTTATGTAAATGAATATAGGTAGGAGATGAAATGTCAAGTGCAAGGAAAAAATCAGTAGTCTCATTTTGGTGAGAGTAATCTGAAATAAAACTAGAAAGATATCTTGGAACCAGGCTGTAGGGAACTTTAAATAATAGGCTGAGGGATTTATATTTTATCCTAGAGAGAGTGGGTCGCCACTAATGGTTTTTGAGTTAAGGGAGTAACATGGTCAGTCTTGGATGTTAGAAAGTATATTTGGCTGGTGTATGGAAAATAATTTGAAGAGGAGAGAGACTGAGTAAGGAAACCAATTCAGTAGTCCAGGTGAGAAGTGATATAAATCTATTGGAATATCATTACTATGAATGTAATGATGAAAAGGCCAGATTCAGAGAGACCTGGGAGGACTTATATGAACTGACGAAGAGTGAAATGAGCAAAACCAGAACAGTTCATGCAGTGACTAACATTGCAAAGGAAAGCAACTTAGAATAACAGTGCAGTGACCAGCCCATGACTGTAAGAAACCAATGATGAAACCTAATTCCTGCTTCTTGATAGAGATATGATAGATAAGTATGAAGTATATATTTTAAGACATGGCAGATATGTTGATTTGTTTCACTTGATTATGCTTATTTGTTACAAGGGTAGGGGTTTTTTGGGTGGGGAAGTGGGGAGAGCAGGAGGGGAAAAATGTAGACTAGTGATAATGATAACTTAAAAAAAGAAAAGAATGTTAATGAAATTATAAAAAATGCATAGAAGAAGAACAAAGGAAAAAGGCAGTAAGTTCAAAGAGAGACATAAGACAGATTTGGAACTGAGGTGTTGTCTTTGTTTATATAATTTAAACAAAAAAAGAACCTATAGATATCAGATACTTGCAGTTTTATATGCAGGACTATTTTACTTTTTTTTTCTCTTTTTCTCTTTTTTTATGTGGAGAAATGTTCATAATTGTTGAAGGTTTTTAAGTTCATAATAATAAGAAAGAAAACAAATTAAATTAGAGAGCAATGGTGAATGTAGAAAGAACAGTTTCAGTAGAGTAGATGGGGCAGAAGCCAGAGTATAACGTATTGAGAAGTGAGCTATTAGGGTTTTTAAAAAAGAGAAGAAAGTGAAAAGGGGACGGGGATGAAGGAGGTGTCCTAGGGATAAAGGGAGGAGGGAACAATTTACTGTTTTTAATATTAGAGTGCCACAAGATCATTCATTCATGGAAATGATGGAAAGGGAAATGGGGTTTTTATGACCCTCACTTGAACCATGTAAAGGAAGGAGGAAGAACAAAAGAATATAGTATAGAAATACAATAAAAGACTTAGCTAAGACAGAGATAGTGCAGAGAGTATCAATGGAGAGGGCAGATTTGGGGAGAGAACAGTCATGAGCAAAACAAAATTCAGTTAAGGAGGGCTGAGTTTTTATAAAAGAGGAAAGAGAGAGGGCCCAGTAAGGCTTGATGATGTGCAGATAGATCTGGGCTGGGAAAAGAGGGTGAGGGAAGAGAGCTGGGATTAACAGATAACAAACTCTATAACTTCACTTCCTTTTTCCCTTCCCCCCTTTTCTTTTTCTTCTTAAATTAAATGGAAGGAGAAGGTAAGGAGAGGAACTATTACAATGAGATATAATTGAGGGGAAAACAGAGCTAAGAATTGTAACAGTAAATGTGAATTGGATGAACTTTACTACAAGGGCAGTGGCAGAATAGATCAAAAAAGCAAAACTCAGCAATTTGTTTTTTAAGTGTGTTTCTTATAAGGTATTATATAGTCTCAAAATGAGGGGTTGGAGTAGAATCTATTGTGACTTATTTGAATTCAAAAAGTACAGTGACAGTCGAGAACCTAGAGAATGGATCAGTAAAATCTATGGTTAAGAAAAGTAAGGAACCTGTATTACACATAAACATATCATATACAATGAAATTATCAGTTTCTAAATTATTTTTTATCATGAACTTATTAATCAAAACCACAAATGTATTAAGAATGAAATTTCTGTAAGAAACTGAGGTGCTATATATAGTTTATTTAAATATATACATATTAAATTTAACAGTATAGCAACAAAATGGTTTTATTTATATCCCTTTCTGTACTGCTCTCTTCTGTACATTAAAAAAATATTTTATTAATGTTCTAATATTTTTTCATATTTATCACTACCCATTCACTCATCCACCTCCCACCATTTCTGTTAAAAGTCGTCTTTTATACCACATGTGTATAATTAGAACAACACCTTGTTTGAAAATGTGTGCCTTATTTTACATCTCTAATCTATGAACTCTTTGTCTAAAGAAGTATTTTTCTTTAACAGTCTTTTGAAGTCACTGCTTTGGTCAGAGTTTTGAGTCTTTGAAAGTAAATAATAAAAATATGCACCAAATGGTGTAGTCTACTTGAACCCTCTTTTCACCAAGAGAAGTAGCTCTTCTCCTTGCCAAGACATATCCTTCTACATGTATCCTTGGTATCATCCCACAGACTGTCACCACAGTCATCCCTAGACTGTCTTCAATCTTTTTACCTACTAATTGCTTCCCTGCTACCTACAAACCCTTCTTAGTCTGTGATACTATATATAGTAGCACTGCTGACTGAGATTGGTAGAAAGATAAGCTATACTCTTTGTCTTAAGGAATTTTATGAATACTTCAACAATTTAAATTTATTCAAATGTCATTTTTTCTGTTAAAGAAAGTGGTGAGGCAGAATGAAAAGCCTGAGAGCCTAATTTGAAATTAGGCTAGTTAATAACCAATAATTGATGGTCTGTGGTTTATTTCAGTAACCAAAGATACCTAATAGAGATACTGAATGCTTTAAATATTTTTTTGAGAGGGAATGTTCCTGACAAGAGAAATCAACCCTGATTGGTGGACATTTAAATGAGGAGGTGGTCTAAAAGTCTTTATCTGTTTCTGCTGAGACTATGGATTGATCTTGAAATTCCGTGGTCTCTGGCAATCTGGACAAAGATTCCATCTCCACCCAGACCACTCTGGTTATTGGTTTTCTTCTTTATGAGCTGTGTCACCCTAAACTCCAGAGGAGTTCACAAGAACTTGGGGGGTGGAATTCACCTAGGTTAGATTCTGTTTACACTCTTAAACAGAAGGAAGTTCTCCTAGTTGGGTGGGTTCCCACCCAGCCCAAGATGGAGGAGCATGTTCTCAAAGGATTTGGGCAATCTCATCTACCACTTTGTCTTTCTGAAACTAGCTGACCTGACCAACAGGAGCTGGTCCCTGAATGAAAAAATAAAAAGTCTGGGTTCTAATTAATAATGGGTTATTAATATAATAGAAAAAATAATTTCTCTCAGTGTTGCTTAAGTAGTAAATGTTTGATGTTCACTAAACATTTTTAAATTTTTCTTTTGATTTGTATATTTTCTTTTACCATAGAAAATAGAAAGATAAATTTCAGCTCAAAATATTTGCATCTTTATTTTTTAAATGATCTTCCGGATACCAAAACTGTGACCAGTTTTTTCTTATACCTGAAAGAAATGATGAAAATTAGTAATTGCAGTTCTGTATTTAATAGTCATGTTAGAAACAGTTTTAAAATTTTCACTTAGATGTCTATTTTTCTTTGAATTTTTTTTCCAATCAAACTTTAAACTAATTTTCAGGAAAAGTGATTTAGACCATTAGGTTCTATCATATTGGTATACATGTATTGAAATTTCATTTAGATACTTTTTTTTTTAAAGGTAAAGAGTTTGGAATGGAAGAACAAAGAAAATCAGGAAAAGGGATTTTCATTCTTGTTTTCACACTTTAAAAAATACTACTTGCCTTATATTTTCCCAAACATCTGCAAGGAGAACACCTTATATCACCCTGCACTTGGTATGCATACTTTTGAGTATTCTAAAATCTGACTAAGAACACAAAATCTCACAAGGGAAAAATAAAGGGTATTACTTTCAGAAAACTCATGGAAATACAAATGTTAATGTAAAGAAATTGATAGAGATGATACTTAGATTTGTAATGGACATTTTAAATAACTTGATTTAACTTATCTTGACTTCATCAGTGATGAATTGTCATGAAGAAGAGTTTTTAAGTGTGTAAGGACTCATTAAGTTTGAAAATAAGATCATAGCATCATAGCTTTAGAGAAAGTGACCAGAAGTCATCTAGTACACTTCGTTTACAAATAAGGAGACTGAACCCTCTTGATTTAT
The DNA here is from genome assembly GCF_900497805.2 of Vombatus ursinus. Lineage (NCBI taxonomy): Eukaryota > Metazoa > Chordata > Mammalia > Diprotodontia > Vombatidae > Vombatus > Vombatus ursinus. The sequence continues at coordinate 3,571,032 of NW_020955184.1, forward strand.
TTGTGATTTTAATAAAATTTTATTCAAATATTTTAGCCTGATCCATGTTAAAATATGAAGATTATTACAAAAAAATTTTTTTAATTCCCAAGGATGTGAACTAAAAGTATTCAAAATTTTGAGATGACTTAAATTGGATCTGCAGTTTTGCATTTGACTATGTCTAATGGACTGTTCACACATTAACACTTGTTAAAAGTATCCGTTGTATGTGACATAATCCTATGTTTGTCTTGCTAACTTCCAGTCCCTAAGTTTGGTAAGCCATTTAGAATTGTTTAAAACCATTCGAACTATTAGCTTTACTTTAGGCAAGTTGGATAAGCAACGAGTAGGAATTACATTTTGGATGAGATGACTCACAAACATGTCTCACTGTTCTTTAAATTTTGTTCATTTAGTACAAGTCTAGGTACACTGTCATTTGTGTTACTGTTAGCCCTTTTTTGGCTTAAATTGACACTTGGGTTTAACATTGCCCTAAGAATTCTTTATACTTGTAATAGTAATCAGACTGTAAATAGATGTATTTCTGTGTATGTACTGAAGAGTCGTCTTGTGCCCCTTTTTGGGGTTTCACGCTGACGTCTGCCTAGTTGTAGTTATACACAAACTATTTACTAAGCCCAGGGAAGTAGTTCTAAAATTATACTGTCACAGACACAAGAATGTTTAGGTTTATTTGTACTAAGGTTCTTTCATACTTAGTTTAATCTTTTCTTCTTTCTTTTGAATAGATATCCCACAGATGAGACCAAAGCCACATTATATAATGATAAAGAAGGATGTTGAAACCAATGAAACAATTTATTGCACAAAGGAGCCTTTCCTCAAGGCTCGTGTTATTGTCATTCGTTGGCTGGTTTCTTTCTGGCTTGAGCCAAAACCTCATACAGGACCTCATATTCCTGGAATAGAAGGTGAAATCTTGCCAAAGAATATTCAGGTAACATCTGTATCATATTTCAAAACATTTGTGATAGGAGCAATTTTTCCTTAAGGTACTGCCTCTTAAACTGAACTATCTTTTCTGAGGGTCCATGCTGGTTAGGCTACTTCATTTCCTTATGAGATAATGAAAAGATATGATTAGCTTTGGGGACTAGCTCAGGTTCATGACTTGATTTCTCAATCATTTGCATGACAAAAAACTACATAGAGTTCTGGCTCCTTCTCTGAAGTTGAATTGGGAAACTTGTGCTCAACTGAGCACAGTAGGAGTATTCTCAGGGAATATTCTTGTTAAATGTCGTTCCTCTCTAACAGTTAAGTAAACCTCCTTTTGTTGACTCTTGAAGGCTATGACTGTCTCATGACATGCCAATATCAGACCTGTCAGTATCAGAAACTATCAAGAGACTGGCCTGAGTCAGGCCTAGTTTGTAATAACATTTAATTGTAAATTAAATATCTTGTTTCCCATAAATAATAAAAATTGTCAATAATGATGTATTTTGACACACATTCCAGTAGAGATTGCTGACAGAATGGGAGTTCAGTATGTTGAGAAAAATTGCTTTCCTCCATTCTCCTTCTGTTTTCTCAAGTAACAATCTTTCAATGGAGTACTTCAACTCAAACCATGTTCCTAGATATCAGCAGGTAGGCATAATATAGGGAAAATTTATTGTTACTCAGCTGCCCAGAGTTTGATTGACCTAGAGTCATGAAGTAGTCCTTAATAAAAGAATTTGTTCTGTCAAAACCGAAGGTTTTATGAAGTTTGGATTCAGTTAAAGAGCTGCATTTAAGGACGTAGAAGGCCACGTATGACCTCAAAGCCTCAGGTTCCCCTCCTCTGCCTTAGAGGTCACTGTAGTCCTACCTTTTTATTTTATAGATGAAGAAACTGAGGTCTTAGAGTGGTTAAAGAATTTTCCCAATTCCGATATTACAAGTTAAAGTTACCTAACTACAGGTAGATCAGAAACTAAACTTGTGCCTCTTGATTCCCGTTGCCGTGTTCTTCATTCTCCTTTTCTTTGTTCCATGCTTTTATGTCAGTAAATAAGTAACTGTTTTCCTTCATACACATGATTCCCACCAACAAATATGTGAAGTCAGGCAAAAAAAAAAATTCCCACTTTCGCTATGTCCAAAAAATATATCTGCAGCCTTTGTCTGTCTCTGTCGGGAAAAGGCTATACATAGCCTTATACATAGCATATTTTGTTACTGGGTATGAACTATTTTTGATAAAACCATGCTGACTCTTTGTAGTCGCTGCTTCGCTTTTTGCCAACCATCTCTTTAATGATTCGTTCTAGAATTTTCTCAGGAATCGAAGTCAAACTCAATGGCTCATAATGTGCAGACTCTGTTCTCTTCAGTTCTTTAAAAATCAGGATATTTGTCTTTCTCTGTGATCTTTCAGATATCACTGACAGTTGAACAATTATAACTGCTAATTCTTTCAAGACCCAAAGATATAGCACATTTGTGTCATATGACATGTCTTCTGCAAGGGCCACTTTTGCTCTCTCCTTATCTTGGGTATCAACTCCATATTAGTCTGGTGGTTCTGAATTTTCAGTGTAATGGTCATTGTTTGCAGAGTACTTTTTCTCTGAACCCTTTGAAAGGTTCACTATGCCTAGAATTCATTATTTTTCTATCTATAGTCTGTAGGATGGAGTAGTCACTGAACCCCCAAGTTTTTATCATTTCCACCAAAAAAACTAGTTTCTCCTTGTGAGAAGGTTAAAATGAATTGAATTTTCCCTTGTCTCCTCCACCTTTTGAAGGAAGAAGTATTACTAAAGCAAGTTAAGAAGCTGGCTTTTGGCAGATCAACAGCTCCAGAAAATATCTGAAGAATTAAAGCCCCATACTGTATCATACTTCTGTCCTCACTTGCTCATGTTTCTCACACGCCCCATCTATTACTTGTTTCTGTCCATGTAGTCTGTAGTAAACTTCAAAGACAAAATCATCTCTATCCCTCCTTTTGTCATCACCCAAATATTCTCCATCATATTGTCCCCTCTGGTTCTTGAATTTCCTCGCGTGAGTGTAATTTCTGACTATGCAGTGCTATTCTTTCCCTCCTTTTACCTGTTGTGTTTATTTTGAATAAGGTATACCCACCTACATCTAAAGTTTCATCTTTAGTTTCATTTCACCAAAATTCAGTGATACATGAGGTCAGATTTGTTCCATTTATATTATTACCTCAGATTTATCTTTTTTATTGCCTAAACTTTGGTCATGTTTTTGGCCATGGGTTTTAGTGTTGTCTTCTTTCTCGGATTTTGTGTCCTGTAAATTTATGGGTGTCAGCTACTATTCTCTTTCATTCTTTGTAGCTAGTCTCTATGGTATCTAACTTGGGATAAATATAAGGGTGTGGGTGTGTGTGTGTGTGTGTGTGTGTGTGTGTGTGTGTGTGTGTGTGTGTGTGTGTGTGTGTGTGTGTATGCAGTTTTTCCTCTTTCTCCCTGTTTAAGAATAAAAGCCATTTTGATTGGATTTTCAAGACACCTGTTTTATCATCCTTAGGTATATTGCATCTCTGGTCAGGCATCTGTCAGTTCTTTGTGATATGCTGTGCACCAAAAATCTAGATCTCGTTCTTAGACTTAGTCTTAGAATTAGACTTAGACCTTCTTAGCCTGCCATTCACTTCTCCGCTTAATTGATTTTATTTTCTTCATTTCTTGCCTTCACTGGGCAACTGTGAGGAAAACACAACCCTGGCCAACGGTGTTTGCTTTCTTGTCCAAGAGTCTTTTCACTTTCTCCTCCAAGATCAACCTTGATATTCTTCATCTAGTTTTTTCATCTGAGTTAAAGAGAATCAGGTTCACTGACAAAGAGGACATAAAAGGATTAAGGAGGATAAAAGGAAATTAGGAAGTAGAACCTGATGAAGGATAAAAAGAAGGTAACTGGCAAGACAAGACAAAGAACAATTTTAGGATGAAGCAAATTAATTATCCTACTAAGATCCTTTTCTGTTTTCTCCACAAATCCACAGCCACAACATTACCTATTATTCTTTCATCCTTGCATCATTCTCCCATACCTTTCACCAGTTTGCCCCATCTTCCAGTTCCCTTTATCAATATCCTTCACCCTCCTGTTGTTTCACTTTCATTGTCTTGTCTTGCTAATTACTTTCTCCTCCTTCGTGTGTCTGGTTATTCAGATTATAGGCCCTAATCTTTAGTTATCTTCCTTAATCCTTTTATATTCTCTTTAATTGTCAATGATCCTGCTCCTCTTTTAATCCAGATACAGAAACCAGAATATCTGTCTGTAGGCCTGAAGATTATTCTTCAAATTTCTCCTCACATTCAAATTCCAACCTACTTCACTAATTCAAGCATGTTTCCAAATTACTAACACACTTTCCTTCTTATTTGTCTTCAGTTTTTCCCTCTGGTTCCTTCTCCCAGAGGTAGAAGTAGAAATCCTTTTCTCGGCTAAATGTCTCCTTTTCTTACCTAGACTCCTAGAAAATAGTCCATCCATATTTATTGCCTCTACTTTTCCACCAGCTCACCTCTGAACTCCTCACAGGCTTCTCAGCCTAGCTACAATTTCATTGAAACTGTTCTTTCCAGGTTTACAAATGATGAATCAAATTACCTTTTCCTCAGTCCCTGATCTTCTTGACCTCTCTTGAAGTTTTTGATAGCCTTTTTCATCATGAGTTCTTTGGAATTGTCATGGATCATTGTATTGATTAGAGTAACTAAATCTTTCACAGTTGATCATTGTTACAGTATTGCTGTTACTGTGTACAGTGTTCTTCTGATTCTGCTCACCACTTTTCATGAGTTCATATAAGTCTTCCCAGATTTTTCTGAAGCCATCCTCCTCATCATTTCTTACAGCACAATATATTACATCACAGTCATATACCACAACTTGTTCAGCCATTCCCTAGTTGATGGACATCCCCTCATTTTCCAATGCTTTGCCACCACAGAAAAAACTACTACAAATATTTTTGTACATAGAGATCCTTTTCCTTTTTCTTTGATCTCTTTGGGATACAGACCTAATAGTGGTATTGCTGGGTCAAGGGGTATGCACAATTTTATAGCCCTTTGGGCATAGTTCCAAATTGTTCTCCAGAATGGTTGGACCAGTTCACTACTCCACCAGTGGTGTATCAGGTGCTTCTTATTTCATGAAGTTTTTCGTGATCCCTCTAGTTTGTTCATTCTCCCTCCTTCAAATTATGTTTTACTCAGATAAGTAAACTTACATTGTTTCCTCTAGAAGAGTGTTAGTTTCTTGAGGGCACGAACTCTTGTATTCCCAGTACCAGGCAAAGGAGACTTACCCACAGTTGTTTTTTATTAAAATGTCTATTGAACTACATTAACAAATATGCTCTTTTTTTTCCCCAAATTTTTATTTTAGAGGGCAGCTGCTGGTTTGGCTTCTAGAGAAGAAAACAAAAATGACAGTTCTGATAGAGCAGAAAGAACTACAGAGCCAGAACAGTCCCATTCTAATACAAGTACCCTTACAGAGAGAGAACCAAGTTCATCTAGTCTCTGTAGTATTGATGAAGAGCATCTCACAGACATTGAAATAGTACGAAAAGTCTTTTCTTCTAAAAGAAGCCATGTTAATTTTGTCACAGAGATCTTTCGACAGGTAAATGTATCTTGTTCTTTCTAATTTTGAGCGCCTAGTCTTTGACTGCTATTTAAAATATTCACTAACTTTTATTTATTTTACTTATTGAAGTCAGTTTATGGATTGTTCTTTGAAATGCTTTGGTTTTTAATGTTTTTTTTTCTTCAGTTCTTTAAAAGTATACTTAATGAAGTAAAAGGTCATATATGTGCTTCAAATGTATACTTAAAATATTTATTTTTCTCAGGTACATTTTGTTATTTTTCATTTATATATTTTCTTAATAAAAAAAAAACCAACCTCCTTTTCTGCTTCATTAAAAACTCTTTAAAAATATTCATACTTTAGGTTTTAGACTCTAGCAACACCCACCATTTGCTTAACAAGTTAAAGTAATGCCTTATTATCTCATGCTGTAAGGTAATTGAGGTTACAGATAACAAAACAATTCCAGTTGATTAAGTGTTAATACTCTCAGATAATGGTTTTGCTATTATTTCTTTTGTCATCTGTTCTTTGCCCAGCAAGAAGATCCACAAGTTCTTTCAGTACCATGAGTGGATAGTTTAACTGTGCCTGGTGACTTGAACTCATAAGGGGAGGTAGTTGCTCTGGTAGTTTCCTACCTTGCTTGGTTATCAACTCCCTTTTAGCCATTTTTGTTTCATTCTTTTACCTTAGAAAGCATTCTCCTTAGCAGAAAATACAGAAACAAAATAAGAGATTGAGGAACTCCACATTTTGTCCATCATCCACGATAATTACTCTCTTTTTTTGTTTGTTTTTTTAGGCAGTTGGGGTTAAGTGACTTGCCCTTGGTCACACAGCTAGTTAAGTGTCAGGTGTTTGATTTGAGGCCGGATTTGAACTCGGGTCCTCCTGACTTCAAGGCCGGTGCTATATCCACTGCGCCGCCTAGCTGCCCCAAAGATTTTTTTTTTCTTTTTCTTTTTTTTTTTTTAGGCAATTGGGGTTAAGTGACTTTCTTAGGGTCACACAACTAGTAAGTGTCAAGTGTTTGGTCTGAGGCTGGATTTGAACTCAGGTCCTCCTGACTTCAGGGCTGGTGCGCTATCCGTTGCGCCACCTAGCTGCCCTGATAATTACTCTTTAAGTCCTGAACAGCAGGCTTGTCTTTCTCTGATCCTCCTCTTTACCCCATCATAACTTTAAAACCTTCTTTTTGTTCTTTCCTTTCTTTGAGAGCTTCTACTCATTCTGAGCATTATCGCTCCTGATATAGAGCTCTTTGAGGACCATGCCTCGCTTTTGTATTCATTCTCTGTTACATGCCCTTGTTTCCATCTTTTATATGTCTTTTAAAATCAGAATTGTTTGGTAAGTTCCTTCTGTCTCTTCATTGAACTCTCCACAAAACCCCCTCCTTTAATCTTAAGAATTGGTTCTCATTGTGTCTTCACAATTTCTTATGAGGTCCTCATACCTTCTCTACTGATTCTTCTGTCAAATTTTGTTCCCTGGGATCATAGAATCACAGAGTTTCAAAGTATGTTCAAGAAAGAACGTCCACTGGAATATCCTCCCAAAGTGAACATGTGCCCTTTTTTTTAAAGCCCTCCTAGGACTGAGGCCGAGGGGAAGCCAGGGCAGGTCATTCCAATTTTAGACAGCTTTAATTGTTGGGGTCAGTTTTCTTTACTTCCATTCTAAATATTGCCTTTTTACAACTTTCATTATTGTCTCCTATTTCTGCCCTCCAGAGCCAAATAAAACAAGTCAAACTCTTTTCTCAGCACTGTGGCTTTTCAGATGTGTAGTGATATCTGTCATGTCACAGAATCATAGAATTTTGGAATTAGATAAAGTCTTTAATAGAAATCTGATCCAGCTAGTACCTGAAAAAAAGAAATCCCATTATCATATATCAATAAGTGGTCATACATCCTTTGCTTGAAGATCTCTGGAGAGGCAACCTACTACTCCATGCACCTCCTTCACATACACCCTCCCCCCAGTACCTCCCATTCCACTTGTGCATGGCTGTGATTGTAGGAACTTTTTCTTGATACCAAGTCTAAATCTGCATCTTGCAATTTCTACCCCTTATTGTTAGTTCTATACTTTGGGTACAAACAGAACAAGTTTAACCCCTCTGTAATATCACAGCCCTTCATACCTGAAGACCGCAGTTATGTTCCCCCTGAACTTTCTCGTCTCCAGGCTAAACACCCCTCCCCCTCCACACTTCCTTCTACCAATCCTTATATCAATCAGTATACATTTGTTAAGTGTCTGCTCTGTGCATAGCAGTGTACTAATCTGTAGGTTGAACAAATTCAAAGTTTTGCCCATAGTGTGCCAGTGTAGCTGTCCCCACTTAGCTCTTATAATTGTGATATTTTGGATTTGCCAATCTGATAAGATGTTATCTTTTCCAATTAAGAGTTTTTATGCTAATTTCTCATATGTAATCTGTAGTATTTTAAAAGGTCATTCATAGCTTATATTATTATTTATTATAATACTGTATTATGTTATCTTATTAGCTTTTAGATTATTTTAAAATTCTTTTTTTAAATCAGCAAAAATTCTTCCGTTCCTCCTTTAACCCTCCCCCCAAAACAAAAGGAAAACAAAACCTTTTTTTACAAACATGTATAGTCAAAGCAAATTTCTGCTTTGTCCATATCCAAAGAAATACACATGTCTCATTCTATATATTGAGTCCTTCACCTCTTTAATCAGGAGATACATAGCAAGTTTCATCATTAGTTCTTTAGAATCATTGTTGGTCATTACACTGATCAGAATTCCTAATTCTTTCAAAGTTTTTTGTCCTCATAATATTGTCATTGTATGAGTTTTTCTGCTGGTGTTGTTCACTTCATTCTCCATCAATTCATATGAGTCTTTGCCAGTTTTCTTTGAAACCTATCCCCCTCATCATTTCTTATAGCACTATAGTATTCCATCACATTTTCTGTATTAACTTGTTTAGCCATTCCCCAATTTATGGGTATCCTTTTGGATTCCCATTTTTTGCCACCTCAAAAAGAGTTATAATTATTTTTATATGTCCTTAGAATTTGTTTTGCTTAGGACTGATCCATCCCTTGATCTACTTTCTCTCTAATTCCCCTTCTCCCTTTTCCCTCCTATTTTTCTATTGAGTAAAATTTATTTCTCTGTCGTGGAGAATGGGGTGTGTGTGTGTGTGCACGCGTGCGTGCGTGCACATGTGCACATGCTTTCCTTTTATCAGTTTAGTTGCAGTGTCAGCTACTCCCTCCCACCTTGTCTCCATGTTTGTTTAATTGTATACTTCTGCACAGAGGCATTTAGGTGGCTAATTACACTACACCTGGTTAGAAAAACCTGAGTTCAAATCCTACCTCAGACACTCACTAGCTGTGTAACCCTGGGCAAGTTGCTTAACCTCTATTTGCTTTAATCCACCTGAGAAGGAAGTTGCAGACCACTCCAGTTTTTTGGGTTTTTTTTTGTTTTTTGTTTTTTTTGTTTTTTGCTTTTTGGTGAGGTGGGGTTAAGTGACAGGGTCACACAGCTAATCAGTGTCAAGTATCTGAGGCTGGATGTGAACTCAGGTCCTCCTGACTCCAATGCCAGAGCTCTAGCCACTGTGCCACCCAGCTGCCCCTTAACAGGTTTTTTTTTTTGTTTGTTTATTTTGTTTGTTTTGGCTAGGCAGTGGAGTTTAGTGACTTGCCTTGGTTCACACAGCTAGTAAATGTCAAGTGTCTGAGGCTGGAATTGAACTCAGGTCTTCCTGACTACAGGGCCGGTGCCCTATGCACTGCACACTGCAATATTTTTGCCAAGAAAATCCTGTGGACAGTGTTGGCATGCTGTGGTCCATAGGGTCAGCTACTTCTACACAATAATTATGTGACATAATTTTCCCTAACTTTCTTTCCATTTTCCCGATTTCCAGTCCATTTCTCTTCTATTCTCTTGTTTAGTCATTTTTCAGCCATATCCAACTCTTCATGATCCCATTTGTGGTTTTCGTGGCAAAGATACTTAAGTGGTTTGTCTTCTGCAGCTTATTTTACCAATGAAGAAACTGAGGGAACCAAGGTTAAGTGACTTGCCCAAGGTCACACAGCTAGTAAATACCTGAGGCCAGATTTGAACTCAGATGAGTCTTCCTGACTCCAGGACCAGCATTCTATCCACCGCGCCACCTAGTTGCCCTTATTCTCTTTCTATAGATCTCTTAAGCTCATCAAGATAGAACAACCCCTCTCGGGCCTTGGCTGGTGTAGATTCCCTCTGTGACCCCTGATAATAGAGTTCAGATGAGACACATGTATCATTTACCTGTATTTGAATGTAAGCAGTTTATCCTTATTTAGTTTCTTATTCATTGTTATCATTGTTTTTTTGTATTTACCTTTTTACATTTCTCTTCATTCCTGTGTTTGAACTTCAGTGTTCCTATATAGCTCTGGTGTTTTCATTAGGAATATCTGGAAGTTCTTTATTTCGTTAAAGTTCTGTTTTATCCCCTGAAGCATTAATATAGTCCATTTTGTTGGGTAAGTTTTTCATGACTGTAAGTCTATTCCCTTTGCCTTTTGGAATATTGTATTCTAAGCTATTCAGTTCTTTACAGTGGTGGCTGCTAAATCATCTGAGATTCTTACCGTGGCTCCTTGGTGCTTAAATTCTTTTTTTCTGGGCAGTCACAGTATTATTTCTTTGACCTGGAAGCTCTGGATTTTTGCTGTGATATTCCTGAGAGTTTTCATTTTGGAATTCTTTTAGGAGGTGACTGGTGATATTCTCTCTATGTTCACTTTGCCCTCTGGTTCTAAGAGATTTGAGCAGTTTTCTTTAAAGATTTTTTGAAATAGATTATCTAGGCCTTTTTTTTTGGTCATGGCATTCAGATAGTACAATGATTCTTTTTTCAAAAAAAAAATCTATATTTTTTCATTAAATATTTCCCAATTACATGTAAAATTTTTGACATTTAATTTTTAAAATTTTGAGTTCCAAATTCTCTCCCCTTCTCCAGCTCCTCTCCCACCCCCAAGAAGGCAAGCAGTATATCAGTTATACATATGAAATCTTGCAAAACATTTCTATATTAGCTATGTTACAAAAGAAAACACACAGAAAACCCCTCAAAAAATAAAGTTAAAAATGTTTTAGTCTATGTTCAAGAGTTCAGTTCTCTATCTGGAGGTTGCTAGCATTTTTCATCATGGATCCTTTGGTATTGTCTTGGATCATTTGTAGCCCAATTGATCACCATTACAGCATTGCTATTACTGTATGCAGTGTTCTCCTGGTTCTGCTCACTTCACTTTACATTGGTTCATAGAAGTCTTCCCAAGTTTCATTTCATATAGCACAACAGTGTTCCTTCATAATCATATGCCAAAACTTGTTCAACCATTCCCTTAATTGATGGGCATCCCATCTATTTCAAGATCTTTGCCTCATGAAAAGAGCTGCTATAAATATTTTTGTGCAAATAGGTCCTTTTTCTTTGATTTCTTTGGGGTACCAACCTAGTAATGGTATTGCTGGGTCAAAGGGTATACACAATTTTATAGCTCTTTGGGTTTAGTTCCAAATTGTTTTCTAGAGTGGTTGGACTAATTCCCAACTCCGCTAACGGTGCTTTGGTGTCCCAACTTTTTTTGTATTCTCCAGCATTTGTCATTTTCCTTTTCTGTCATGTCAGCCAGTCTGACAGATGTGAGATGTTATCTCCAAGTTGTTTTAATTTGCATTTCTCTGATCAGTAGTGATTTATAGAATTTTTTCGTGTGACATTGATAGCTTTGATTTCTTCTTCTGAAAACTGCCTGATCATATCTTTGACCATTTATCATTGGGGAATAGCTGGTATAGTACCATGATTTTTAATTTTTTCTCCTTAATCTGTTTTCCAGGTCAATTACTTTTGCTGTGAGGTACCTTTTTTTTTTGAACTTTGTTTTAGTATTTCTTGTCTCATGAAGTCATTAGCTTCTATTTGGTCCATTCTAAATTTTTAGGGAGTTTGTTGCTTGGGTAAAGTTAATTCCCTTTCCAATTCTTTCTTCCTTAACTCATTTTCTTTCCAGTTTTTCCCTCAAGTGTTCTCATTTCATTGATAAAAACATTTCTTAACTCCTTAAAATTCTTGCTTTCATCTCTTCCATGGAATTCTAGTTGTACTTTTGCTGATGTTTTTCTTTTTTTTCCTTTTCCTTTTTCCTTTGAGACTTTGCTTATAGATGCTTTTGGAATAATTTTCTTCTAGATTTGTGTCTTGAGCTTCTTTGTTTGCTCATTCTTGCAGGCTACTTCTTGACCAGGCTTGATTTTGGGTCTAATCTCTGTGTAGTTCTGGAGGGAAGGTCCAGTCTGGTCTTGTTGCTCTTTTCTTGGAGTGTTAAGTGTTGTGCTATTCTAAGCTCCCAGAAACAGCTCAGGCTGGAGATATGCAGCATTTTGGTGCTCCCAAAATGGTCTAATCCAGGGCAGAGTGTAATTGCCTTTCCTGTCCCTTTCTGTGCTCTGCAAGTTACTAGTGTGGATTTGCGGTTGTCACTGGATTCAGCCACTATAAATCAGCTGGGAAGCTCTGCTGGTGCAAAGTAACAAAGTTGTAGGCTTCCCTTATATCTGAGATTCTTCCCCTGGTTATTCCTCTTCAACCTCCACTCATAATTCACTCATTAATCTGTTTTGCTTTGCATTATTTTTCTTTGTGAGTTCATTTATGGCTTGTATAATTTTGATATTAGATTGTTTAAATTTTCTTTCTTGATTAATTAATCTGGGTATTTTATATTTTAGTAAATATCCATTTAAAGTATCAGGTTTATTGATATATAACTAGGAAAGATAGTTTCCAATAATTTCCTTTAATTCTTAATTTGTTTGTAATCTGTAATTTATGATACTGGTAACTTTTTTTTCTCTTTATTTTTTGAAACCAGGCTAATTGTTTATCTGTTTTTTGCTCCACTTCCCCTTTCCCAGTAGCTTTTAGTTTTATTTATCAATTTAATGGTTTTTAATTTTACTTTTAATTTTGTTAATCTTTTCCTTGGTTTTTAAAATTTCTGTTTTGGAATTTATGAGTTTTAGATTTGTTGCTGTTTTTGTTGTTTTGTTGTTGTTGCGTACTCAGCTAACTGATTTGTTCATTTATTGATGAAAGTGTTTAAAATTACAAAATTTTCCCTAAAGACAGCTTTGGCTACATCCCTCAAATTCTTTGTTGTGGTTTTCTGTGCTGAATTTATCTGTTGTTTCAATTCTTTGAATTCTTTAGGATTAAATTTAGTCACTCATTTTTCATCTTTTCTTCAAAAAGCCTTTATTGAATATAATTTTTATTGCATTGTGGTCAGTACATGATATGTTTAATATTTACGCTTTTGTGTATTTGTAAGGTTTTTAATGCCCTAACATGGGTGAGGAACCTGCGCCCTCGAGGCCACATGTGGCCTTCCAGGTCCTTGGGTGCGGCCTTTTGACTGACCCCAAGTTTTACAGAACAAATCCTTTTATTAAGGGGATTTGTTCTGTGAAGTCTGGATTCAGTCAAAGACTTGAAGACCTAGAGGGCCACATACATCCTTGAGGCTGCAGGTTCCCTACTCCTTTCACAAGTTCATTGTTTGTAAAGTTTCCATGCGTACCTGAAATTACACACATAGTAGAGAAATATGTATATTCCTTTCTATTCTTATTCAGTAGTCATCAGAGATATATGATATTTAACACTTTGAAAATTTTTTTGATGTCTTTACCTTTTTTCTCATTTATATTTTTGTTTGAGGTGGGATTTGAACACGAATTTTTCTGACCTCAAGTTGAATCATCTAGCCATTGTGCCAGATTGCTTCATTCTTATATTATTCTTCATCTATTTCTTTCTTTCTTTTTTTAATTTCCTGAATCTAAGTAGTTTGATCTGTACCCCAGTAGCAAAATCTCCTCCGTTTCTGTTTCGGTTGAACATCCCCTAAATGCTCTATGCCATTCTTTTTCCCTGTAGTGCAAGGAATTTCAAACGATAAGTTTGATGATACTTTCACATAAGAGATTTAACAAACTATATTGCTACTCAAAAGGGAAAGAAGAAAATATCTACTAGCAAGGACAGTCTCAAATGTGTGGCTATCATGTCTATACTGGGCTGTACACAGGAACGTATCCCTGCTCAAAGGCCCTGAGACCCTCAGGTTTTAACCTTATGTGTCATTTTAGACAAAGAGCCAGCATGGTACAATGGGAGACAATCCTGTTATCTTTAGGACCAGTTAAATGAAAATATTTTCTTAGGAGTCTGGGATCATGTCAGTCAAACAGTGTTTCACTGCCTCATTACCCCTTCTTTTTCTTAAATTTTCTCACATAAATATATGTTCTTCACATACAGTGATGCTTCTAATCTGCCCTGCTTGAATAAAGTTAATCCTTTCCAGGGTGTTAATGACACTCATGAAATCATATTTGCCATTTTGTATTAATATCTCAAATTCATTCTTAGCCATGCCCTGTACATTTCTTTCTTTTTTTTTTTTTTTAGGCAGTTGGGGTTAAGTGACTTGCCCAGGGTCACAGAGCTGGTAAATGTCAAGTGTTTGGTTTGAGGCCGGATTTGAACTCAGGTCCTCCTGACTTCAGGGCCAGTGCTCTATCCACTGCGCCACCTAGCTGCCCCTTACATTTTGCTTTAGATAGCCAAGATCTTTGATTGTATTGCTCACTCCTTTTTCCCCCTTGTTTTTGTCTTCTGTGACATTCTCCATTTCTCTAATACTGTTTTATTTCTGTGGTGCAGCTTTATTCTGCAGCATCTAACTTGATGGTTATTCCTAGGCAGCTTTTCCCTTTCCTTTTGGAATTTTAAGCCTTTCTGTTTAGATTTTCAAGCTTCTTGTGTAAAACCTTTTTAAATTTAGGTAACCAAATTGTTCATTTTACCTTTTGTGACCCTTTTGGTCATGAACTCTTCCCTGGTGATAGATCTAACACATAATTTCTTCTTTGCTCTTCTAATTTGTTTATTATGTCACTTTTTAAATTTAAGTAATGTACCTACCCTATTTGGAGTTTTTCTTGGTATGTGATGTGTGATGTTGGTCTCAACCTAGTTTCCACCAGACTGCTTTCTAGTTTACTCAAGTTTATGTTAAGATAGTGAGTTCTTACCTGTCCTGGTAGCTCAGATCTTTTGTATACCCAATCAGTTTCCCTGATAGAACTCTCCATTTCATAAACCAGTACCAAATTGTTTCAAATCTGGTGCTGTTGGGTCTTCTTTCTTTTCACTTTTTCTCCCCATTCTTTTCCCCTTGAAATTCTTGACTTTGTTCCTCCAGATGAATTTTGTTTGTTTTTCTAGCTCTGAAAATTAATCCTTTGGTAGTTTGATTGGCATGGCACTGAATAAGTAAGTTAATTTAGGTGGTGTTGTCATTATGATTATTATTGGTTTTTGAGCAATTAATATTATTCTCCAGATGTTTAGATATGTATTTTTATATCGAATGTTTTGTAGTTGTGTTTATATAGTTTCTCCTTGTAGCCCAAGTACATAATATTTCCTGTATTATTTTTAAATGAAATTTCTTTTTCTATCTCTTCCTGTGAGATTATGTTGGTATAATATACTGATATACTGATGATTTACTTATGTGCATTTATTTTATGTCCTACAACTTTGCTAAAGTTTTTGTTTTTATTAGTTTTTTGGTTGATTCTCTAGGGTTTTCTAAACCATCATTTCATCTGCAAAAAGTGATAATTTTATTTCTTCTTTGTTTATAATTATTACTCAATTTCTTTTTCTTATCTTATTGCTATAGCTCACCTTTCTGGCACTGTCTTGTTTGTGTGTTTGTGTATACATATGTATATGTTATGTATATATGTACATAGCTGGATAGATAATAGATATCCTTTTTTTTACTCTTGAAAGGCCTCAAGTTTATCATCTTTATAGATAATATTGGTTATTTGTTTTTAATAGATTCCGGTTTGTCGTGTTATGGAAAGCACCAGTAATTCTAATGCTTTTTAGTGTGTTTAACAGAGATGAGTGGTTTATCTTGTCAGAAGTTTTTTCTGCATCTATCATGTAATCATATGAATTTTTTTTATTATTAGCATGATCAGTTATGTTTGCAGCTTTCCTAATATTGAACCATCCCAGTATTCCTGGTAAAAATCTGACCTGGTCATAGTATAATCTTTGTTTTATGTTGCTATAGTCTTCTTGTTCATCACTTAAAAATTTTTTAAATTTTGTTATCAATATTCATTAGCAATATTAGCCTATTGTTTTCTTTCTGTTTTGACTGTCATTGGTTTAGATAACAACATCATATTTGTGTCATAGAGGGAATTTGCTGGGACCACTTCATTTTGTGTTTTTAAAAATAGTTTATATAGTATTGGTATTAATTGATATTGATTGCTTATTTATATATTTGATAGGATTCACTTGTAAATCTGTCTGGTCCTAGGGTGTTCCCCCCTCCCCCCTTTGTATGTTTACTTATGGTTTGTTCAGTTTCTTTTTTAAAAAGTTATTTAAGTAAATTACTCTCTTGCCTATTCTCTTAATCATGGTAATTTCTATTTAAAATATCCACTCATTTTATTCAGAATATTAGTTTTATTGACATGTTTGGGTAAAATAGATTCTAATAATTTCTTTTAAAAAAATTATTTATTTATTTTTAGTTTTCAGCATTTACTTCTGCACTATTTTGAGTTCCAAATTTTCTCCCCTATCTCTCCCCTCCACCCACCCCAAAACAGCATACATTCTGAATACCCCTTCCCCCAATCTGCCCTCCTTTCTGTCACACTCCCCCTCTCCTTTTATTCCCTTCCCCTTCTATTTTCCTGTAGGGCAGATAGATTTCTATACTCCATTTCCTGTATTTCTTATTTCTCAGTTGCATGTAAAAACATTTTTTTAACATTTGTTTTTGAAACTTTGGGTTCCAAAGCCTTGGGGCTGCATCAGGGATGAGGTGGGACTGGACTTCTCTCTCACCTAGATCCAGTGGACCTTTCCCACTTACCTTTTAAGTTGTCTTTGGCATTTGTGGGTTGCAAAGTCTGGAAACCACCACAGGTTCCCATGATTCAGTCCCCTGAGGCTTGCTCTAGGTTCTCTGAGGCCTGGTCAGCCCAAGTTGAGCTGTGCTCCTCTCCCAGCCCAGCACAACAGGCCTTTCCCATTAACCATCCAGGTTGTCTTGGGCTGGAAATTTGTTTCACTGTGTCTTTTTATGTGTTCTACTGCTCTCAGATTTGTTTAGAGCCATTTTTACCGGTGTTTGGAGGGGTTTGGGGGATGACTCAAGCAAGTCACTGCTTTTACTCCACCATCTTGGCTCTGCCCCCTCCTAATACTCTCTTTTTCATTCATTGTGAATACAGCTTTTTCATTTCCAATACTGATAATTTTTTTTTTCTAAAAAAAAAAAATCAAACCAGTAGCTAATGGCTTGTCTGTTTTATTGTTGTCAAAAAATCAGCTTCTACTTGTAATTGTTCATTGAATTTTTTAAATTTGCTTTTAATTTTGTTAATCTCACTTGATTTTTAGGATTTCTATTTTTGGTGGTTAATGGGGGGATTGATTTGTTGGTGTTCTGTTGTTTTTAGTTGCATGCTCAGTGTTTTGATCTGATTTTTCTCTCTTTTACTAATGAAAGCATTTAGAGATATAAATTACCTCTAAGTACTGCTTTGGCTGCGCTGCACAAATTTTAGTATGTTGTCTTGTTGTTACTATCTTTAGTGAAATTATTGATTATTTCTATGATTTGTTCTTTGACTCACCCATTTTTTAGGATTAAGTTACCCAGTTTCCAATTAAGTTTTTTTCCAATTAATTTTTAATCTGTGATTCAGTAAATGTAATTTTTAATGCGTTGTGGTCAGAAAGAGTTACATTTAATATTTCTGCTTTTCTGCACTTGTTTTTGATGTTTTTTAATGCTATGTGAAAGTGCCATGCATAGATTAGTCATGTACACAAAAAATAAGATTTTCTTACCAACAGATAGAGCCCTCAGTTATTGGGCAAGGCTCTCATTTGTTGTTGTTGTTGTTGTTGTTGTTGGGGTTTTTTGTTTTGTTTTGTTTTTTTGCCTTTTTGGTGAGGCAATCGGGGTTAAGTGACTTGCCCACAGTCACGTAGTTAAGTGTCAAGTGTCTGAGGTCGGATTTGAACGCACGTCCTCCCAGTTCCAAGGCTGGAGTGTATCTACTGTGCCATCTAGCCGCCCTGAGGCTCTCATTGTTGCTAGGTAGATGTCAGTCTCATCATGATGTCTAGGCTCTTTTTGTTTGGTGGCTTTCAGCCACTTTTTTTTTTTTACCATGTTTTTATTCTTAAAAGTTTTTTCCTCAATCTTTTCCTGATCAGTTGTTTTTGCTATAAGATAATTTACTTTTTTATTTTTTCAATCTTTTGACTTTGCTTTAACATTTTTTCTTGTCTTATGGGGTCACTGGCTCTTATTTCATTCATTCACACTCTCAGGAAGTTGTTTTTTTCTTGGTTAAGGTTTTTTACTCCTTGTTCCAGGCTGTTCATTCTCTTTGCCAATCTTTTTTCTATAAGTCATTTTCCCTCTTTCTCCTCTAGTGCTTTTTTAAAATCATTTTTAGCTTAAAAAAAAACAAACCTTTATCTTTTTTAGGAATTCTAGTTGAACCTATGCCCAAGGTGTGTTTTGCCTTCAGGCTTTTTGCTTATAGATATTCCAGAGTTTTTCTCTTCTTCTGAGTTTGTGTCTTCAGTTTATCTGTTACTGCAGTAACTTTCTATGGTAGGATTTTTTTTTTAAGTTAAAAAAAATTGTATGCTTTAATCTGCACTCCAAGTTCATCAGTTCTCTCTTTGGAGGTGGATGGCATTTTTCATTATGAGTCCTTTGGAATTGTCTTGGATCAGTCTTGTTGATGATTGAATTATGAAGCATCTAGTATGTGCCAGGCACTATATTAGGAGCATCTCAGACAGTTCAGAAGGTGTGGGGCTGCCGGTAGGACAGCTTTTGGAAAAGTGAAGAAGAGGACCAGCTGCACTTGCCTATTAGAGTTTCCCAGTTGTGATTGTCCAGTCAGATACTGTCATTTCCCAAGGTCAAGTCCATGAATCCAACCAATCCTTGTTATTTTCTTGCTCAGGAAGCACCAGTGGTTCCAAATTACCTCTGTTTGTAGAATTCCTAGCTTCTTTAAAGGTTTTACCCAAGTTCTGTTGAGGTATAACGGTGCTGGAAACCCCGAAATTCAAGGGCAAAAGATGCAGGTCCTGCCTCAGATGAATTCTCCTCCAGCCTTCTTTCAGTCAGAGACCAGGTTTATTGTTTCACCAATAGGAGCAGGCCAGACCCTTTGGTAGGATTTTATTAGCTCATTTTACCAGTTTACTTCCTCACTGCAGACTTTATGCTAGGGCCAGAAACTATACTTTCAGGAATATCTGGGCTGAGTTTTTGTTCTCTTTGGTCCCTTGGATGCTTTCTTGGAGTATTGAATGTAGTGTTATTCCACGATCTCAGGAACCATACAGGCTGGGGACTTGCAAGATTTTAGTGTGCCCAAAATGGTTCGATACAGGGCAAAGTCTTGAGTGCTGCTTTCTCATCATCTGAACTCTCCAAGTTCCTGACCTGGATCTATGTCTGAGCAGTATAATAGTGGAGTTACTCTTGGTTGGTATTCCAGGAGACTCCTGCAATATTCAGCCATTGCCAATCAGCTGAAAAATTTTTACAGGCTAAGAATGACAGAACTTCAGGTTTATGTACTTGGGGTTGGTAGTATTGTAGTATTAATTGCGTCTGCAGTTAATGGGAATTGATAGTGAAATCAAGAGAATATGATATATTTAATAACGAGATACAGGAATTTTTTTTAACCTAAAAAAGCAAGACAGCTGCTAGAGGGACTACTTTTTCAGGTTTATTTATACATCTAAATAGGGCAGATTTAATATTTGTACTTTTTCGAAAAATTTTCATCTTTTATTTTTTTTAGACTTCACTTCCAAATGACTTCATCAGTATAAGTGTTCATACCAGTGCATATTGTAATACTTCTGTGTTTTAGTCTTTTATCAATTGCTGTAGCCTCAAATCATCATATAGCCATTTGGCTCTGAGTATCTCTACACATAGGTAAGCATTCGCTAGATCATAGACTCACAGTCAATTATTATTCCTCCTGCCTTGAAACCTTTCCACCTTGATAGGACTTATCAAACCATGCATTCTGCTGGAGAAGTTTTTGAGAATCTTGGGTAGGGGAAGAACCTTAATTCCATGATGAATTGACATAACCTGGATAATTATTATTTATGTGCTTAAAAAGTTCTACATTAAATATAATTTTCATTCTCTCCTGAGGTCAGTTCCTTCCCCCCTCATCATTGATATAAGTGGAAAAATTAACTTTTATGTTGAAACTTTTAATGTATTTATTGCATGAACCATAGTTCATTGTCATTCTAACATAGGGAATTTGGTTGGTGATACCTTGCTACATCTGTTCGTTTTTTTCAGTCATATCTGACTCTTCATAACTCCATTTGGAATTTTCTTGGCAGAGATACTGGGGTGGTTTTCCATTTCCTTCTCTAGCTCATTTTACCAAAGAGGAAATTGAGGCAAATAGGGTGAACACACTGCCAGGTCTGAGGTCAGATTTGAACTCAGAAAAATGAGTCTTCCTGACTCCAGGCCTTGCACTATATCCACTGCACCACCTAGCTGCCCATTTCCCTACATCTAACTGACCTTAGACCCAACCTTGCTCTTTGGTTCTAGCAATTTTCTGATTTGAGACATGAGTATTCTCCACCCTGCTTTGCATTCTTTGCTCTGGGAATTCTCATCTAGTCAACACTACCATTGTTTTTAAAAAAAAAAAGCCTGTCAATTGTCCTGACTTACTGTTCCACTCACAATCCTTGTGATTTTCCAGATTATGCCCCCTTTTCCTGGCTACCACTCCTTCTATGTATGTCTCCCATTATTAGAATTTCAACTCTTTGAGGGCTGGTACTTGTCTTGCTTTTGTATCTGCACAGTGTCTAGATGTAGTAAGTGCTTAATAATTCTTTCATTTATTCATTAATTTCATGATAATTCTACTTGACAATCATGTCTGAAAATGGGGGCAAGAGAGAATGTTATTCAGACCACAACTTAGTTGATTTTAATGTTTGGGGAAATTTTTAGATCTCATATTCAGCATCAGAATTAATACACATCTGCTACTTCAGCAAAGGAGAATGTGGCATTATCTGTCATCATAGTAATGTTTTTGTGTCTCTGATTAGGCATTTTTATTACCAATTTGTGAAGCAGCTGCTATGAGGAAAGTGGTGAAAGTGTATCAGGAATGGATTCAGCAGGAGGAGAAACCTTTGTTCATGAAAGAGCCTGAAGAAATTGAGATTACTTCCATAAATTTACCTTGCATTGAGAGTGATGTAGAAGCTGACGTTTTATCAGAAGAAGGAAAAGAAAAAGAGGAGGTAAAATTAAAATACGTGTGTGTGTGTGTGTACACACATATGTATATATTTCATAATTTATAAAACTTACTCACTTCTCAGAAAGTTTTATAATTGTGTTAATGTAGATATTTTTGCCAATTAGGAAGGTAAAAATATAATTCAGTACCCAACTGAATGTGTATGTTATTCCCTCTTTGAGCCATATCCGACGCGAGTAAGATTCAAACAATGTTCACCCCCTCCCTTCTTTCCTCTACTGCAATAGGTCTTTTGTGCCTCTGATGTGTTTTATACCATGTAATGTGATTTACCCCATTCTGCCTCCACCTTTCTTCTTCTCCCAGTACAATGCTTTTTTTCACCTCTTAAATATTTTTTTATGTCATCTCATCAAAGTCGACTTATACTCACACCTTCTGTCCATGTATATACGCCTTCTAACTGCCCTGTAATAGACATACAGTTCTCAAGAGTTAGAAGTATCATCTTCTCATGTAGGGGATGTAAACAGTTTAACCTTATGGAATAACCTGTTTGTTTTTGTTTTTAATTTCTTTCCTGTTTATCTTTTTATGCTTCTCTTGAGTCTTGTATTTGAAGATTAAATTTTCTGTTCAGCTCTAGTCTTTCCACCAGGAAAGTTTGAAAGTCCTGTTTCATTGAATATCCATCTTTTCCTCTGAAAGATTATGCTCAATTTTCCTGTAATCCAAGCTCCTTTGTGTTCCAAAATACCGTATTTCAAGCCCCTCTGATCCTTTTAATGCAGAAGCTGCTAAGTTCTGTGTAATCCTGACTGTGGCTCCTAGATATTTTAATTGTTTCTTTCTGGTTGCTTGCAGTATTTTCTCCTTGACCTAATAATTCTGGAATTTGGCTACAATATTCCTTGGAGTTTTCATTTTGGAATCTTTCAGGAGGTGGTAATTGGTGAATTCTTTCAATGACTATTTTACCCTTTGGTTCTTGGATATCAGGGCAGTTTTCCTTGGATTTTTTTTTTATTTTTTTATTTTTTTTGCTTTTTGGTGAGGCAGTTGGGGTTTCAGTGACTTGCCACGGGTCACACAGCGAGTAAATGTCAAGTGTCTGAGGTCAGATTTGAACTCAGGTCCTCCTGACTCCAAGGCTGGAGCTCTATCCACTGTGCTATCTAGCTGCCCCCTTGATAATTTTTTGAAAGATCTTGTCCAGGCTCTTCTTCTTGAGCATGGTTTTCAGTTAGTCCAATAATTCTTAAATTATCTCTCCTGGATCTATTTTCCAGGTCAGTTGTTTTTCTTCTTCTTTTTTTTTTGGTCATTCTTTTCATTTTGTTTGACTGATTTCTTGATGTCTCATAGAATCATTAGCTTTCCACTTGCCCAATTCTAATTTGTAAGGAATTATTTTCTTCAGTGGGTTTTTTTTTCCCCTCATTTGGTCAGTTCTATTTTTCTAATTTACGTGTTTTTAGTTTTCAGCATTCACTTTCATAAGCTTTTGAGTTTTAAATTTTCTCTCCTTCCCTCTATTCCCTCCTCCCCAAGAGGGTATGCAATCTGATATAGGCTCTACATATACATTCTTATTAAACATATTTACCTGTTAGTCATATTGTGAAGAAATAGGACCAATGAGAGGAACCACGAGAAAGAAGCAGCAAAACAAAATAACAACAAAAGAGAGTAAAAAGTATTCTTCGTTGTTCATTCAGACTCCATAGTTCTTTTTCTGGATGTGGACAGCATTTTCCATCATGAGTCTTCAGGAGTTGTCTTAGATCCTTACATTGCTGAGAAGAGCCAGATCTATGAAAGTTAGTCATCACACAATGTGGTTGTTACCGTGTACAGTGTTCTCCTGGTTCTACTCACTTCACTCAGCATCAGTTCATAGTTCCAGATTTTTCTGAAGTCCACCTGCTCATCATTTCTTATAGTACAATAGTATTCCATTACATTTATGTACCACAACTTGTTCAGCCATTCCTCAATTGATGGACATTCCCTCAATTTCCAATTCTTTGCCACCACAGAAAGAGCTGCTATAAATATTTTTATACATGTGGTTCCTTTTCCCACTTGTATGATCTCTTTGGGATACAGCCCTAGAAGTACTGTTTCTGGGTCAAAGGGTATGCACATTTGGGCATAGTTCTCAACTGCCCTCCTGAATGGTCGGATCATTTCACAATTCTACCAGTAATGCATTAGTGTGCTAATTTTCCCACATCTTTTCCAACATTTATTATTTTCCTGTTTTGTCATATTGACCAATCTGATAGGTGTGATGTGATACCTCAGAGTTGTTTTGATTTGCATTTTTGTAATCAGTAGTGATTTAGAGCATTTTATTACATGACTATAGATGGCTTTAATTTCTTCATCTGAAAACTGCCTGTTCATATCCTTTCACCATTTATCAATTGAGGAATGACTTGTATTATAAATTTGACCCAGTTCCCTAATATTTTAGAAATGAGACCTTTATCAGAGACACTGGCTATAAAAATTGTTTCCATCTTTCTGCTTCTGTTACAACCTTGTTTGTATTGGCTTTGTTTGTGCAAAAACTTTTCAATTTAATGTAATCAATTTTCTATTTGGCATTTCATAATGTTCTCTGTCTCTTGTTTGGTCCTAAATTCTTCCTTTCTCCATAAAGCTGACAGTTAAACTATTCCTTGCTCTTCTAGTTTGCTTATAGTATCAGCCTTTATATCAAATCACGTACCTATTTTGACTTTATCTTGGTATAGGGTATAATATGTTGGTCTGTGCCTAATTTCTGCCATACTATTTTCCAGTTTTCCCAGCAGTTATTGTCACATAGGGAGTTCTTATCCCAGAAGCTGGAGTCTTTAGATTTATCAAACAGTTGATTATTGACTGTTATTGACTATTGTGTCTTGTGTACCTAACCTGTTTCACTGATCCACCACTTTAATTCTTAGCCAGTACCAAGTAGTTTTCAGTTGTATTTTTAAAGGAGTTATTTTCATCAGTCAGTTTTTGTCCTTCCTTTGCCAAGCTGTTGACTCTCTCTCTTGCATACTTTTCATTTCTTTTCTCAATTTATCTTCTACCTCTCTTACTTGATTTTTAAAATTCTTTTTGAGCTCTTCTAAGATGACTTGTTGGGGAGACTACTTCAACTTCCCCTTTGAGGTTTCAATGTAGGCATTTTGACATTATTGTCCTTTTCTGAGTTTGTATTTGGATCTTCCCTGTCACCGTAGTAGCTTTCTTTGGTCAGGGCTCTTTTCTGTTTTGTTTTGTTTTGTTTTGCTCATTTTTAAAACATTGAACTCAGTTCCTGGGGCACAGAGGGCACTGTCCCAGACTTCTTGTGCTAGGGACCAGGTGACTCCAGGGCTTGAGGTGCTGGCAGCTTGCCCACTATCCTGGAGTGTCCTGGCCTAGTTGTGACTGTTGTGCCCTAGGTTCCAGGGATTTCAGTTTGCCTGCTGTGCTGGGGCTAGAGGCCTCATGGCTGGCCTGCTGTGCCACTGCTGAGCCAGGACCGCAGGACCTCAGTTGCTGAGCTGTGTTGTGGCTAAGAGCCTCCCGCTGGCTTACCTGTCTGTGCTGGGCTCCACCCCTTTCATCCAAGTGAAACAGACCTTCCCTGAAGTCCTTCTAAGTTCTGTTGGGCTGGAAAATTATTTCACTCTGTCTCTTTTTGGATTCTTTCACTTCCAGAATTCTTGTAGAATGATTGATGTAACATTGTTTCTGAGGGAAACTAGAGAGAGCTCAGGCAACTTTCTGGCTTCTCTCTGCCATCTTGATTCTGCTCCCTCTATGTTTCTTTAAGGAGCATTTTATAATGATATTTATAGAGTTGTTAATTATGTTTTAGTAGATTGACTTAGGTATTTCTAAATGTATAATTGTAAAACTGAATGAAATATTCTTTTTATTATTGCTTCTGAGATTTTGTTATTGCTAGATCATAGTGGCTGTTGGGAACCCCGGATGTCATTTCTTTTACTTTCTCAAATAGTTTCACATTTGGCTCACTGTTTACCTCTCCTCAGTTCCTGCCCTTTTATTTGGGGACTTCAGTATCCATATTGATGCTCCCTCACAGTTCCTAACCTCCCCATTCCTCAGGTTCCTTAAATCTTATAGATGTCATACTTTTGATCATTCCATCCTGTCTTCTCTAGTAGATTGCTGCCTCTCTCATCCCTGCTCTCTCACTTGAACTTCAATCTCTTCTCATTTACTGGATGGTTCCCTCCTGCCTTCAGGCATGCTCACTTGATCCATCCATCGCTGTGAGCTATCCTCTCATATCTGTAAAGGCTGTCTACAATCAGTGCCTCCACTTCCTTTCTTCCCATTGTTTTATTAACCCTCTACAATCTAGCTAGTGGGCTCATCATTCAGCTGAAACTGTAGTCGCCAAATTCACCAGTGATCTCTAAATTGCTGTGTTTAATGGTCTTTTTCAATCTTCATCCTCCATGACCTTTCTGCAGACTTTGACACTTTGTTCATCACTTATCTTCTCTCTAGGATTCTATGACACTTCTCTATCCTAGTTCTCATACTTGTCTGGCTGTTCTTTCTCAATTTCCTTTACTTTGTCTTCATCCATGTCATACCCATGTGGGTGGCTCGCAAAGGTCATCTTCTCTCCTTTTTTCTTCTCCTCTCCTGTCCTTTCTATCTCTATTTTTCACTTGGAGATCTCACCTGTCACCTATGTTGATGATTTCCAGATCTGTTTATCCAGTTCTAACCCCTCTTATAACCTCTATACCGAATCTCAAATTTCCTGTTCGACAACTCAAACAGAATGTCTCAGATGCCTTAAACTGAACATGTGAAACTGAACTTATTGTCTTTTCTTCCTTCCACATCTCTCTATTACTGTCAAGGGTAAGGTGTCATTCTTAACTCCTCATACTTTTTCATCCCCCATATCCATTCTGTTGATAAGTCTTGTGGATTCTTCTTTCATGATATGTCTCATATACTTCCCCCTTCTATCCTATGACACTGCCTCCATCCTAGTGCAGGCCCTTATCACCTTACATTGGCACTACTGTGATACAGTTGGTTGTTTTCCCTGCTTCCAGTCACCCACCATTCCAATCCAATCCAATCGAGGCCTAAAGTGCAGATCTGACCATTTCAGTAAACTCCTGTAGCTCCCTGTGACATTTATGATCAAGTATAAAATCCTCTGTTTGGCGTTTACAGCCCTTTATAACCTAACCTTCCTGTCTTTCTAATCTTCATATACTGTATTCCCTTCCAAGTACTGTGATCTAGTAACATTGACTTCCTTCCTGTTTTTCCCACAGCAGACTCCATCTCCCAACATTGAGCATTTTTATTGTCTTTCCTCCATGCTTACAGTGTGTTCTCCCTTATCATCTCTACCTCCTGGATTGCTTCAAGTCCCAGCTAGAAATCCTACTTTCTCTGGGAGTGCTTTTCTGATACCCCTTAATGCTAGTTCCTTTCCTCTGTTAAGTATCTCCAATTTGTCCTGTCCATATTGTTTTTTACGTAATTGTTTCTGTATTGTCTTCCCCACTAGATTCTTATCACTTGAGAGCAGACTATTATTTACCTTTCTTTGTATCCCCAGCACGTAGCAATTTTTGTATATAGGTGCTTAATAAATGCTTATTGCTTGACTAATTGACCCACAGTTATTCTACTTCTTTAAACAAAAACTCTGACATTCCTTTGTTTTATCATTCCAGCTCACTTTATGCCTTCACCTCTTTTAAACCTGTTCTTTACCCTCATTGAGACCTCCCTTCTCTCCACCTCGTAGTACTTACCGCTCGGTAATCAGGTGATCACTGATTTTCAGACTTCTCTTTATATCTTCCTCAATCTCAACCATTTAGTTAGTCACTTAAATTCTTTACTATCCTATACTCTCTAATTATTCATCTCCTTGTTATAGCTCATACCTTGTCAGACTTAAGCTCTGGATTACTCCTACCATCTGACTTTTCTGCACGTGCTTAGATACTCAGAAAGGAGTTGGAGGAAAATTACATAACTGGGACATTAAACTGTATGTTCTCCTACTTCAGCATA
Source organism: Vombatus ursinus (assembly GCF_900497805.2). Lineage (NCBI taxonomy): Eukaryota > Metazoa > Chordata > Mammalia > Diprotodontia > Vombatidae > Vombatus > Vombatus ursinus. The sequence continues at coordinate 3,598,173 of NW_020955184.1, forward strand.
TGTCCTCAGTGTAGCCAGGCAGTCCTTTTAACTCTCCCTAATTGATTCTATATCTAATTTTCCATAGAAACTATTAAAAACTTTTTCTTGTAGTCTATGTTGTTCAGTATAACCTGATAAATTTTATATTTTTATCACTTCTGTGTATTTTTTCTATTTGTTTCATGTGTTGAGCCTATAGAACTGCTATGGCACATCTGACTTCTGTAATATGTTAAATTAAGAATCCTCGCTTGAGACATTTATTTTATGCTTCAGGAAAAAGTGACCAAATCATCTAGTCATGTCCGAAATTCCAATTGGACAAAAAATGGCTCCTATCAAAATGCTCTCCATAAAGGTTCTGACATGGAGGATGCAGACCAAAATATACGAGCTGGTGCCCAGTTAGTATTTCAGGTAGGTCCTTTTGCTGGTTAATTTTTTCAAATATCTCTTCTCACAGTAAAGGTTTTCTAAAAGTTTTATTGATTAATATTTTAATTGTACCATTTTGAGTAATAGTGCTCTCTATTCTGATTGACTCTAAAAACCCTGTGATGAGTTGAGATGAGTAGAATATACATGACATTTTTTGTTATTTTTCAGAAAATTCTATCTTATGTATAATTCTTTTTTTTTTTTTTTTTAAGTGAGGCAATCGGGGTTAAGTGATTTGCCCAAGGTCACATAGCTAGTATATGTCAAGTGTTTGGTCTGAGGCGGGATTTGAACTCAGGTCCCCCTGACTTCAGGGCTGGTGCTCTATCCACTGCGCCACCTGCCTCTCTATAATTCTTGAAAGTTAAAATTACGTAATTATCATGATTCTTTTATTTCATCTTAACTAAATGAGAGCTTTTGTAACTCTTCTGTTTTGAAGACAAACAAACTTGTTTTGGCTTTTCTCCTGGTATGTAAAATTACCTGTATGCATTATTTGGTTCAGTTCTCATTGTATAGATGAAACAAAAAATAGAGTCAGACAGCAAGCATTTATTAAATGCCTTTCTGTGGGGCTTGGAATACAGAGACAAGAATGAAATAATCCTTGCTTTCAAGGAACTTTAATAATATACAAAATAAATATAAGATAAGTATAAAGTAGTTTTAATATACAAGGTAGCAAGTGAGGGCGCTAGCGGGTTGTTTTTTTTTGTTTGTTTTGCTGGTAGGGGACGGGGATGAGGAAGAAGAGAGATCTGGGGGGCAGCTCGATGGCGCAGTGGATAGAGCATCGGCCCTGAAGTCAGGAGGACCTGAGTTCAAATCCCGCCTCAGACCAAACACTTGACACTTACTAGCTGTGTGACCCTGGGCAAGTCACTTAACCCCAATTGCCTTAAAAAAAAAAAAGAAGAAGAAGAAGAAGAGGAATCTGGAAAGGAATCATGTTGAAAATGATACTTAAGCTGTGCCTTGAAGGAACTTACGGGTTCTTTGGGGCAGAGTTGAGGAACAAGTGCATTCTGGACATTAGAGACAATCAGTGCAAAAACACGGAAAGGGAAGATGGAATGCCATGGTGTTGGTAAAGAACAGAATAATGTCCAGTTTGGCTGAAACGTACATTGCTGGCAGAGAAGTAACGTATTAGGCAGATATTAGGATAAGGGCCAAGTTTTGAAAGACTTTCAAAACTAATAGGAGGGAGCAGCTGGAGTTATTGAGTTGGAGAGTGACATTGTCAGATTTGTCCTTAAGGAAAATAATTTTGGCACCTGTATGCAGGTTGGATTGGAATGGGGATATTTGAAACAGGGAGAATAATTTGGAAGCTATCATCTTCGATGAGTGGCGATAATAGCATGAAATAAGATGGTACCTTTGTGAGAAGTATCTTAAGCATCTCCTTATTTTTACAAAACAACTCTAAACTTATACATAACCTTGTGAATTTAATGGGTAATGACTTGAATTTGTTTAGTAATGTTTATTACCCTGCAATTTAAATTCCATTATCAGCATATATTGTAAGTTTTTATTTGTACATTAATTTTTTCTTCTAGGTTTTTATAGTCAACTCATCAAATATATTTCTTCTTGAACCTGCAAATGAAATTAAAAGTCTTTTGGATGAGCACACAGATATGTGTAAACGTATTCTTAATATTTATCGATTCATGGTTGTACAAATATCAATGGATAAGAAGACTTGGTAAAAAGTTCCATTATCTTTTGTATGTTTTTATTGTCTATAGAAATATGTATCATTTGTAAGAGGAATAAACATACTTATTTTGAGAATCTCCTTGAATAATATTTGAGCACCAAAAAATTATTCACCTCTCCAATTATTTCTTCATGTTCCAGCCTCTCTGTGCAGATATTAGATATTGAACCAGATTTGGGGTGAGAGGCAAATTGTGATGTAATGATTTAATTAAGAATTTTTTGTGTCTTTAATCAATTACATAAAATACCTGATTAGCATTAAAAAATTCACAGTTGTCTGCATTGACCTCTTTTTCTTAAATATGGACATGTTCTACTATAGTGCATGTTGGAAATTTTGACTAGTACCTGGGCAATATGTAATTTAACCAAAAAAGAAGAAATGTTAAACTAGAAAATTTTATCTTCATTATCTTTGTAATTGACTTTATAATGCATATAGTTCTGTTTTGGCATTGTCCATTTGTAAATATAGTTCTTTATGTTGTTATTATTATTATTTTATTATTATTATTAATCTCAAGTTCATCCTTGTTGTTTTGCAAGAAAATCTTGATAGCCAAAACTGAGACCTGGTTCTGCTTCTGACGAATGCTTCACTACTTCCCATACATGTTAACTAGAGTTTAACCTACAGTAGAGAAAAAAGGTGTCATGGTAGAGGATTCAAGTTAATTGCTAGGCTGGCTTTAAGCTTCAGACTTTAAACTCTTGTCCCCTCTTTCTCACAGTTGATTGGTACAATTTGAGAACTTAAGAAGTAAGTAGGATAGTGTCATGTTCTTGGTAACATGGATACTAATTAATAAGTTAACTTTTGTATAGCACTCTTGAGGTTTACAGAGTGCTTTACTTATTATTTCACTTGATCCTCACAACAAGCTTGTAAGGAAACTGAGACAAAGTGGATTAAATGACTTGCCCAGAATCACACAGCTAGTGAGTATATGAGACAGAATTTGAACTTAAATCTTTCTGACTCCAAGCTCCATACTAGATACCACCTATCTACTTCTATAGCATTATTCTTGAAATCAAATATATTCAATTTGAAAGGTTAAGTATTAAGCAAAAGTAAATCTTAATAAGTAGGAAAGGTTAATATTTTTTTTTTCTTTTAGGGAACAGATGCTGCTTGTATTGCTCAGAGTTACAGAATCTGTTCTGAAGATGCCATCACAAATTTTTCTGCAATACCAAGGAAGAAAAAATACGACACTAGCGGGTCGACTTGCAGGACCTCTTTTTCAGGCAATACATTTTTTTTCCTAAACAGCATTTTAATGTCATTTGAGAAAGTTTTAATGTGGAAGACACCATTTAAAGGGGCAGCTGTGTGGTGCAGCAGATAGAGCACTGGCCCTGGAATCAGGAGGACCTGAGTTCAAATGCGGCCTCAGACACATAACACTCACTAGTTGTGTGATTCTAGGCAAGTCACTTAACCCCAATTGTCTCACAAAAAAAAAAATTTGGGAGCAGCTAGTTGGCACAGTGGGTAGAGCACTGGCCCTGGATTCATGAGAACCTGAGTTCAAATCTGACCTCAGACCCATAACACTTACTAGGTATGTGACTCTGGGCAAATCACTTAACCCCAATTGCATCACCAAAAAAAAAAAAAGTAAAGAGCTCCACAACGAAATTGTAGCTTAAACAAAAAAGTTATTCTCTTCCTCAAGATCTATTAAGTCTTACAACTGTATATAGAATTTATATGTCCATGGACGTAGAATATTGTGTTATGAATGCAGAAGTTCATCATCTTAATTGTAACAACTTTGACTTTTTTGTGGATTATTGAAAAAGCAATACAAGATTGTATAAGTAGTGCTGCTGTTATTATTTTGTTTCAATATTTCCAAATATCCAAGATTATAAGGAAATACTTTGTCTTAAAAGTATCTCCACTTCAAATAGTTACCTTCAAGATTCTTGCTTACCATTGTTGAAGAAAAAAATATTGATAATGGATTCATCTTTTAGACATAAATCTATCCAATGTCCAAACTAGCAAGGTTCCTTCACATCCTCTGACATTTTTCTCACACAAGACTTTTTGAAGGAACATTTATAGGAATCTTGAAAAAAACATGGTTTTGGGTTAATGTTCTGCTCCATCTAATGGAATAATAGTCACTGAATTTTTCCAGAATGTCCCTAGACAATCATCCTTCTAAGATTACTTCTCACTTTTTGACCTCTCCCTCACAGGCATTTTGATCAAATGGACTTCCTTCTAATCAAAGTCCTTACCTCTTCAGAATGGGGAGTAAAGGTACTGTCCTTAGGTGGATCATAACTAATCCTTTCTGGGGATGGAGAAGGCAGTGATCTTAACTAGACAAGAGGCATTTCTTGTTCTGAATTTGGTTATCACCCTTAATCCATTTTCCAGGGTCTTAGTTTTTTATTCTTGACTTTTTACATGCTTTCCTAAAGGGAAAAGTCTGAAAAGGACTTTAGAGAAATATTTGTTCCTTTATATTCTTGGTTGAAACATAAAAGGTTTTTCAGTATGCTTCCACAGTATTTAATTTGTAGTATAAGGTGTTGCTTAGTCATGCTAGAATTATAAATTGTGAAATGATGTTTTGTTTGCCTGTGGTTTGGTTTTGTTTTTTTTTTCAGCGAGGCAGTTGGGATTAAGTGACTTGCCCAGGGTCACACAGCTAGTGAGTATCATGTGTCTGAGGCCGGATTTAAACTCAGGGCCTCCTGACTCCAGGGCTGGTGCTCTATCCACTGAACCACCTAGATGCCTCTTGCCTATGTATTTTCAATAAAAAATAACCAACTAAAACCTAACTATTGCAAGATGCCAGGATTAATTCATACAGTGAATGCAAATCTTCCTAGGTAGAGTGATCATGGCAAGTAAAAGTTTTTTGTAGTACAGATCTTCCAGTTTTCACTGTTTATATAATCATTGACATTAAATTGGGTTTTATCTGGGGGAAAAAAAGTCTTACACACCAAACTATTTTTGAATACATCTTTTAATCCTGGGCAAAATATATACCCAAACCCCTCTTGAAATGATTTAAAATTCTTTGAAGTAAAACATCTTTCCATAGTTGCATTTTAAATGTTTTGTTACTGTATATGTTCAACAGTATCTAACAGTTACTGTAAATAATCCATTGTTCATGTGGCATTTTAAAACTAAGCTCATTGCATAAAATCCATGCTTACTCTAAAGGTTTACAACATATGTGAAAATCATACAGTGAAATATATGTAAGATTAAATTTTAGAAATATATGTATAGTGTACACGTGTGTATATATACACAAACATATACACATGTATGTTATGGTATGCACATGTATGCATACATATATCTAAACCCACATTTTTGCCATATATTCTGTAAATCTGAGCTTTCATATTTGATTTATTTTTTAGCATAGTATATATATAGTATAAATGTATACTATATGTATCATATGTACTTGTTAGATATATAAAAGTATAAACTTGAAAAAGGATAATTCAGATATGAGTGTGTATATTAGAAGTCTTATTCATTAGACAACCATAAATATTTTTAACTCTTAATAAATTTAAAATAGAAATTTTCTGTGGAGAGTTTACTCTTCATTTTATATAGAGATATCATGAAGCATTTAATTGTCTTTTACACAATGTGAGTTCTCTTCAAATTTGTGAATGATCGAATGAAGGGTAAAAACTCACCCTATCAAAGAAATAATATTCCATTGTTAGCAATGTGCCAATATTGGTTGTGGTAAAATAGAGAATAACTTTATTATTGAAAATGTTCGTGATGGACATTTTTCTCATAAAGAATATACCAGTCAAACCCCTCTACTCCCCTGGCTCCCACAAATAATTGGTAAAAAGTAATCAAAATTTTCTTGTTTTTAGATGAATAGTTGCTGATTGAATATCTGTTATTCTAAAGTTACACACTACCCTCAGTATACTTAATTGTTGATTTTGACTTTTTTTTAGACTCTTATAGTAGCCTGGATCAAAGCAAATCTAAATGTGTATATCTCCCGGGAGCTTTGGGATGACTTGCTCTCTGTGCTGTCATCACTCACATATTGGGAAGAGTTGGCTACCGAGTGGTCATTGACTATGGAGACACTAACTAAAGTATTAGCTAGAAATTTATATAGCTTGGACCTAAATGATTTACCACTGGATAAGCTAAGTGAACAGAAACAGAAAAAGCACAAAGGCAAAGGTAAGAAAGATATTCTAAATTGCCTTAATTACTAAGTAGGAAAAATAGATTCTCCCTCAAAGCTGCTTGTCTTTCTGCCAGCAGGATCTGAAGGCCACATTATTTTAAAAACAAATTTTAAAAAACAAAATACTTTTGAATTACTAGACTCTTTGTTTAAAGCAAAGAGAAACAAAACCTGATAACATGAAATAGGAATGAATTGAAAATCAAAAAAGGTTTTATGTCAAAATCTTTCCTATAATCTAGGAGATTTTAGTTGGCTAAAGTGGCTTGTTTGTTTTGAATTAGCCATACTGAATGTAGTAAGAATATATACCCTTTTCTTAATATTTCAGTTTAAGTTCTGCCTCTGATACTTACCTAACTGTGTGACTTTGGGCAAGTCACTCAAGTTCCTTAAATCTGAGTTTCCTCATTTGTAAAATGAGGGGGTTGGACTTAGATGTCCTTTGATGACCCTTCCAGCTCTTACACTATGATTCCTTTTGTTATATTTTGTATACCTGATAATTGTTATTACCTTAAGCATATCTAAACAATCCCCTCTTAGGATTGAGGAAGGATAATTTGCTAATATATTAAAAAAAATTTTTATTTGAACTTAAATATTAAAATAAAAAGACCATATCATACATATAGAACACAAAGAAGACTTTATATAAAATTTAAATATCTAATAAATTCTGCATTTAATCTTCAAAACTGTCCTTGTTTATGCTTCCTTTTGGACTGTCTTTTGTTCTCTTCTGTGTATTCTTAAAGATAGAACATTTATTTATTTATTTATTTATTGTATTTATTTATTTATTTTTTTAGGCAATTGGGGTTAAGTGACTTGCCCTGGGTCACATAGCTAGTAAGTGTCAAGTATTTGGTCTGAGGCCGGATTTGAACTCAGATCCTCCTGACTTCAGGGCCGGTACTCTATCCACTGCTCCACCTAGCTGCCCCAAGATAGAACGTTTATTAAATGCATGCTATGCTCCAGTCTCTGTGCTAAGCACTTGGAATACAAATACAAGCAAAAAGAAACACAGATGGTACTCCCAAGGAGCGTATGTTCTAATGAGAGAAAGATAATCTATAAAAGAGAGCTAAAAAGTATGTAGAAGCAAGTTGTGGGGTGGTAGGATAGGTGCTTGTCAGGGGGATAAAGTGTAAAAATCTGAAGAGTTGGGAGCAGATTAAGTAGAAAAGTAAACAAGGCTGGCCTGGGTGCCTTCTTAAGTGGACATTCTGGTGGAAGCTCACCAATTGGGGGAGGGATAAGAGACATTTTCAGAGTAAGAAGATAGCTGGAATTAGAGGTGGAAAAGTCTGCAAAGTCAGGAGCAGAGCAGAGAGAGAATGTGTAAAGTATTTCAGTGGCCCTCTTTTTGGGGGTAGGGGCATCACTGTTGCTCTCCCCACTTAACTGAAAGGGAGAAAATAAAAACCTCTTCTAAGAAGTAAGTATAATCAAGCAAAACAAATTTATTTAGTGACCATTCCTCAAAAGTGAAAGTCTCTTAACCTTGTGTCCATCACTTTTGTGTCAGGAGGTGATTAACATGCTCCCGAAACATGTATTGATCATAGTTATTAAGTCTTTTAAAGTTTTTTTTGTTTACAATATTATTGTTGTTGTATGACCTGTTCTGGTTCTTCTCATTTCAGTCTACATCAGTTCACATTCTCCAGGATTTCCTCAACTTGACTTTTGTTATTTCTTACAATGCTGTTTTAATCTTTGGTCACACTGACAGTAACTTTGCTTGCCTTTTCCTATTTCACAGGCGGTTTCTACCCATCTTTTGTGTATTCTGAGGTAGAAGAAGTCACCTGTGTTTTCTCATTGCATTTCTTGATCATTATTCAGTTTGGTACAAAATTCAGAATTTTGCTGGAGTTATTGTATATGAGCAGGGTAGCTTGCCTCCCATTTAGGTGGCATCTTACCAGTAAGTCCTGTGAAGACTTATTTTGAAAAAATTCACTTCTAAAGCATTTAATTTATTCAGTTTACTTAATTTTCCAAAAAAATTGAACATTTACATAAAAATAAGAGAATAATTCCACGATGGAGTGGTCATTTTGAAAGAAATATTTGCCCAGTTTGTAAAATCAAGTAGCTAAGTACCTTTTTCTTAGGGCTTTGATTTCCTTAAGAACTATTATGGCAACGCAGAGATAGTTGTAATCTCTTTCTGTTTCTGGCACAAGTTAGACAAACAAAAACAAGATTGTGATTATTTTTTCTCTTCCTTCACAATTGTCCCTTCCTTCCTGCCTTCTTGTTTTTCTTCCTTCCTTCCTCCATTCCTCCCTCCCTCCCTCATTCTATCCCTCTCTTCCAATTTTAGAAGAGGGTATAATCTTCACTGGGGGAGGGAGTAAGTATACTAATAAAATTGGTTATCTTTAAAGTATTGCTTTTAGTGGGGGAGGGTCTAGCACAAGGAAACCTTATGTTGACAGTGCATGACATTTTACCTTGCAGCATAACATATGATGATCTTTCTATTTATCTGAGTCACATGAAATTTGAACATTTGTTTTTTCAATTGATGGTAAATTGAGAGATTGAAAATATGTTTCTAGGAGTCGGACATGAATTCCAAAAGACATCTGTTGACAAGTCATTTTCCAAAGGATGGAGCCGTGATCAACCTGGTCAAGCCCCAATGAGACAGCGAAGTGCAACCACTACTGGATCTCCAGGAACTGAAAAGGCAAGAAGTATAGTTCGACAGAAAACAGTTGGTATGTATGCAATAGAAAACAGTTTGAATAGTTTTTGCTTATTATTGTGTATAAAGAATCTTTCAGTACTTTTTGTAAATATACTATTTGCTTATCAATTGATTTTGATGGTAAATAAAGCCACAGTATTTTTCCCACTGGTTTAACAGAATGTGTATCATGTGGGTGATCTTTTTTTATTAGTTTTGATAACTTTTGCAAATTCCTTTTCACTATAGACACCTTTAATTTTAAAACATTTGTGTTGTAGAATTTCAAATTTATAAAATTGAAACAGTTGGACTCACTGATTTTTATAGAACCTAAAGCGTCAAATGTAGATAATTTTTATGTTAGTAGGTAGTTATGTCAGTTGTAGAAATATAATATTGTAGCTTAGTTCTTCTAACCATGATAAATATTCCTTCATCCCTAAAAAAAAATAAAGGGACTATATTCAAGAAGCTATGGAATCAGGCTGGTCCTAGGAACTCCCACTCATGAATTTTCTTTCCTTCTCACAAGGCAGACCCCACAAAACAATAGTATTCATCTTTAGTGACTATGTCAGTTTTAATAAGGAAGGGGGACTTTCCTTTGACCTAAGAAATTGTAGAGGGAAACAATAATGGAAATGATATCCACAGTGGACCTATTCATCATCTTTTCAGTTTGATTTATTGTAGAACAGTGAAAAGGACATTGAATTAGGTGTTGAGAAACCTTGGTTCTAAGTCTCATTTCCACCATTCAGTAGTTAAGTGACCTTGTATAATTCACTCACCACCTCTGGACCTTAGTTACCTTGTATGTAAGAGGGAGATGATGATGCCTTACCTAAAGGCTTGACCAGATGATAATCTTGATGTCTTTTACAGCTGTTGCATTCTATAGTACAGATATTTTTCTACAGAATTCTCTGGGTCTTTTTTTTTTTTAATGGTTGTCACTGGTGAAAGGATTTACATTAAAGAAATTCAACATAAATCCATGTTCCTGGAATGAGTCTGTTTATAAAAAAAACTATGAGTTAGGCATAAAAAGAAGCAAAAACCAAAAATAATGGAAAATTGTGATAGGTGGTTAATATTTTTGAAGTTCTTAAGATGTCATATATTCACAACTGTCCAATTCCTATAAAATGAACACAGGATATACCATTATATTTGTCAGCAATAGGCCTTGAGTTAGAAGATACAGAAAAAGAAATTAAGAAAGAATGTAGGTGAGTTTAAATGTGTATGTAATAGTCAATGTTTTGTAGATTTGCTTTGGGAGTATTATTAATTAAATCTGTAAATGACCTTCTTAACCCTAATTTCTTACTAATTTTATTGCTATATCAAACATTCCAATGTATTTTATGTTAGTAATTATTTTCACTTTTCAGAAATAACCCTTATTAAAACATTTAAACTTCAATGTGGTGATTGCCTCAAATTCATATGAAAATGATAAACTTTCCTACTGCTTTTTTATAGAAAGACATTACATTTCTTCTTGGCAGGTAAACAACCCTATCAAAGAATTATAAGACTAAAAATGTTGTTAAGAAAGGAGCCAATATAAATTTGCCACACTATCAGATGATGAACATTAAAAGTATTCTGAGGAAACTGCATTACTATAATTTTAAAACGAGGTCAAACTCCTTATTTCATTTATTTATTGCGTATGTTATCAATTACATTTGTTGTTGTTACACCTCCAAATAGCAAAACCTTAGTGAACTCATTCATATAGTATATAATTTGAAGCACTGCTGTCACTTAACTTAGTGCTTTATTAATACATAATTAAAATTTATATCTGAACTCTAGTTAGTTTAAAACCTGCTTTTTCAAAGGCTTGGCATTTGAATTACTTAGATCCTCTCTTCAGTTTAAAGAAATTAATACTTCATTTCTTGTACGTATAATGTCATCTGCATCTATACTGGTAAGTCCTTTTTTTTCTCCCTAATCAGCCTTCTCCATAATTTACCCGTATTTTTTCTTATGACTAGAATATTGAAATGTTAAGGAAAACACTTTTTAAATTTATGGTTCCATAGCATTTGTTTAATCAGTTAATTTATAGACAACTAATAATATGTATTAGACATTCATTTTAATTGTATTTCATTATTGAAATAGACAACCTATTTATTAAATTAACTTAAACAGGATTATAATATTTTATAGTTTATTTTTAATGCAGAAACCTAACAAGTGAAAGTTATTTAAAGATTCTTAGTCTTGTAATTCCTTGGAAAATTTTTCTCAAGTAAATACATGGTATAAGCTGTTGACTTTGTGCTCATTTTCCATCCTTCATCTATTTTTCCTTTTTATATTTCCATCATTAAGCTATGCCAGTAATAGATTTGTATTCTTAATGGTTTGAACATAGTTCTTAGGTTCACAGATGTAGAGGTAGAAGGTTCCTTAGAAGTCATCTGATCCAGCCCCTTCCTTTTACAGAGGAGAACTTGAGGCATGAAGTAAAGGAATTTGCCCAAGGTCCTGTAGGTATTTAGTGGCAGGGCTAGGATTAGAGTCCTGATATCTGACTTAAAATCTAACATTTTCCTGTACCATAATGCCTCTTTAAAAGCGTGAACAATTAATAAAATGACTTCATGAGAAAAGGATTTAATGAAAAAAATTAAGTCTACCATCATATGCTTAGTGGAATTGTAGTTAGTGGGTACTTGTTGCTTTCACTGGCTTGATATATCCATGTTCTTATAAGTTGGAATATTCTCTTCACCAGTACAAGGTACAACACATCCATTCCTTCTTGTCCTGTGTGATTCCTATCCACAACCTTCCATTTATCCTTCATAGAATGTATACTCATGTGCCATGGATGCCTTCCACTGGGTTTTTACACTGTTTTTCCCTATCTCATGTGTTTGCTGTAGGATTGGCATACCTCCTTTTCTAGTCATTCATGTATTTGATGATGTGCACTTCTTGTGCTCAAACCATCCTTGATATTATACCTATTTTATACCCACTGTATATTTTTCCATTGCTCTGTACCAACTGAAATTTTCATTTTTTTTTTCTGGGACAGTAATGGTGAATATGGATGTTAAAATGATATATTTGGAGGTGTAGGGAGCAGCTTCACATTAAAAGTTCCATGTAATTTCCTAAATGTCACTTAATTCATTCTCCCCATTCTGTTCAATTTGGAAATAGCATATTTGGGGGGGGGGGGGTGTGTGTGTGTGTGTGTGTGTGTGTGTGTGTGTGTGTGTGTGTGTGTGTGTGAGGGGGAGAGAGAGAAAGAGAGAGAGGGGATACGAGAATGAGTACATCCAACATCCATAACATACATACACTCGGGTTAACTCAGTTTATATCCACTTGACTTATGTGGATTATTATTTTTTTTTTTTACTTAGTAGTAATTTTCATGCAAATTTCATTAAGGTACTTTAATATTCCTTTGTTCAATGCTACCAGCATAATGCTATCTGAAAACAGCTTTTAGAGAAAATTATCATCTAAGAGAAATATCTTTTCCATTTAGACTTTGTATGGGAAATCTTCAAAGACACTCATACAGAAATATGCAAAAACATGCCTCCCTATTTAATGCCTTTCTTCATATTGATAATCAGAGGATCATTGATTTTGTATTCTCCATATTCTCACAGTGAATTGTGTGACACTGAAGAGAACTTCAGCAGAGGCTTGTCTTTGTCCTTTACATATTTTCATCAAGGATACTATCAATTAATCATTAACCATTGTCATAAAGATTTCCTAGCAATGGTAAATCAGGAGTATTTTGTGGTAGTTCCTTGTCTTTTTGGTCACCATGATTTGGCAATATCAACTATATTCTTTTTCAGTTTTCCCTTCTTTGAGGTTTTCGTTGTGTTTAGCGTGATTTTCTTTGGTATTTGGTCAAGTATGGCTGCTTTCAACTTCATTTTCTTGAGTATCATTCATGCTTTCTTATATAGTACATGTAGTGCCAAATGTACTATGTTCTAAATGTTCCACTATGTACTAAATGTTCTACTGTCATTGATGAATCACTGTAGAAATTCTCATACATGCTTCATTTCGTTGTTCTTTTTCCAATTTCATTTCTGAATATTCTTAGAATGGTCTAGTTTACTCAAGTCTCAATCAAATCTCTGTAGATATACTAATTGTCTGCTGCTTTATGTTGTTTTGTGTGGTGATCTTCCTTTTAATCTTCATCTTCCATCATAATGTTTGCAAATGAGCTTACTTTTTCAAATGAAATACTCTTGGTTGCTATGACTCCTTGTCAGGGAGATCAGGTGTATATATTGGTTAAGACAAATTCTGAGCTCTCTCTTATCTAGGATCTTTGTAGTGATTTATTTTATATTTGTTAGAAAATAAAGAATTGGTTGTAACCATTCTTTATCTTTACTTGTATCCATTTCCTGTTTTTCAGATTTGAGAGCTTATGTAGATGGTTAGATTAGATCTTTTATAATTACATGGAATGACATTTCTTTATCCTTTCTTCTGATTTGGTGTTAATTTTGTTCTGACAAAACACAGCCAAATGATGCCCAAAGCAGTAACCAATATTTTTGTGTTTATCTAGTACCTTCAAAGTTTTTTCAAGAAAGTATTCATAATCTACAGTTATGGGACTTCTGAGTGGTCTACAACCTTTGACCACTTTTGTTAATGCTTGGTTTTTTTTTCGACATTTATTGTTGTCTGTCATGTCTGATTTCATGTAGAGGTCACCAAGTACAAAGGGTATATATTGACTTCATTTAGATGCTCTGGTTATCTTCTTTTGTAGAATTTTCTTGCTACCTGGACTAGATAACCATGTCCTAGAGCAATTCATTATCTCACCAGAAATTTCAGTTCTGGGCCTTCCACTATCTTAAATACTGGTTGCCTCTGTCTCCCACCACATCTAGGCTTAGCCTCAGCTTTGCTTCACTTAAAACCCTGACCATTTTCTAGTATTTGCCTTGCTACTATGTACATATACTTTGCTTCACTTAAATCCCTGACCATTTTCTAGTATTTACCTTGCTACTATGTACATACACTTTGTGTAACACTCCCCTCTCTCCCTCACCTCACATCAGAGTGAAATCTCTTTAGTGGCAAGGACTCTCTTAGCTTTCGTCTTAGCAACCTGGTGCTCACCTCAGTATTTGGCATGTGTAGTGCTCTATCTGTGTTTTTTCATTCATTCATCTTCTCTAACAGATGGTGGTACATAAGTTTGCAGTTCTCTTCATGTGTTTCCTTTGCCTAAGCTTCTTGTAAGATAGTAAAATGAACAAGTGTCTGATTAAATCTTGTTTTTTGATGACCTAGGGAATACAACAAAATCTACTTTACCACCTTCAGTTTCCTTCCCACATAGAACATGTATGCCATCCTTCTGTTTAGCTGTAAAATCTTATATCTTCTCATTTTATTTATAGCAAAAAATATCTATATAGGATCATAAAATTTAGAGCCAGAAGGAAAATTGTCCAGCTAGTCCACCCTTCTCATTTTACAGATGATGAAACTGAAGCCCAGAGAGTGGAAGTGACTTTCCCAAGGCCATACAGGTAATAAATAGAAGAGATAATGGGATTTGAATCCACATCTTTTGACTGCAAATTCATTGTTTTTGTGGTCCTTGTAGCAGAGTATGAATTCATTGGCTGTTGGACAAGGATCTCACATTTGAAAATAGTCCTCATTGGCTGTTGGACAAGGATCTCGCTTTTGTCTTTTTTTTTTTTAATTATAGGAATTTTTTAAAAATTAATATATTTTTAGTTTTCAACATTCACTTGCGTAAGCTTTTGAGTTTTAAATTTTCTCCCCCCTCCCTCCTTGCTTCCCTTCCCAAGATGGTGTGCAATCTGATATGGACTCTACAAAAATATTCCTATTAAACATATTTTCACATTAGTCATGTTGTAAAGAAGAATTAGAACCAATAGGAGGAACCACAAGAAAGAAGAAACAAAACAAAACAGAAGAAAAAAAAAGAGCAAGTAGTATGCTTCGAAAGGATCTCACTTTTGAAAATAGTCTAATGTTTGTTGATGGTCTAAAGCAATAGCTTTTTATTTCACGTCCCTACTAGTTAAAGCTCTTTGAGCACACATTTCCCTATATGTATATTTAGGGATATACACACACACACACACATTTGCTTCTTTACATTTTGTATACATACACCACCATATTAATTATATACATTATGAAACTTAAAAAATTTAAAGATGAGATCATATGTTCTACAGTTAGTAGGAACCAACAAATTATATGGAGTAGGCAAATGGCATGGCAAGGACTTTGCTTGAGGAAAATCACTGACACAGCTACATGGGGGAATGAATAGGAGACAGGTGAGACTTACGTCAGGCGACCAATTAGAAAGCTATTGCAGTAGTCCAATCTAGGGGTTCCAGGGTAGTCCAGTGGCTCTATAAGTGAGGGAAAAAAGGGATTAATGCAAGAAAGTTTATGGAGGTAACATCAAACCAACTTGGCAACTCTTTGGATATGTAGGGCAAATAAGAGTAAAGTGAGCATTAGAGGATGACTGAAATTGTGAATCTAGGTATTTGGAAGGAAGTGCCTTTGACAAAAATGAAGAAATTTGGGTTGTATGGGAAAGATAATGTAATGAAATTTATGATCCAAAGCATAACCCATCCATACCTACTTATCCTGTGTGATTATTATCTCCCTAAAAACGAGTAGGGGAGGCAGAACATTTATTCAGTGGTGCCTGCCACATCCATGGGGTGATCTAGGGAATCAAGGTGTGGATATGTTGGAGGTAGGGCAGTTTTGCCTATGTAGCTGCTTTTGTGGGTGTCTGGGTCTTGCTTATATTATAAATGACCTGAGGGGCCTATATCTAGAGTGGAATGGGAAAAGCTGGGACTTTGCATATCTACTGGAGTCTAGAAGCAGTGTTAAGAGAGTGGAGAGAGTATTGGATAATGATAATGTGTAAAGGGAGAGATGGGGGTGGATTTTTTTGTATATTATTGTGAATTCACTTTGATTGGTTACCCTTGAGATTATGCCACAGCCTATTGACAATGTGTAGCACCCTCTGCCCATACCCCCACATAGGAGACCATTTGTCTGGGGATTGTGACACTTAACAACCTCATGTCACTTTCCCACTCTCGATGTAGAAATGAAATCCAACCAGGATTGAGGACCATTTGAGAGAGAGAGACAGAGACAGAGTCAGAGAGAAGAGATATATTGTGACCATAGGACCTTAATGTTCAGCTTTAGAAATGCATATGTCTTTATAATCCTTTTGGCTACATCTTCTTCATGGGTTGGTTATATTAACATCTCAATTTAGTATCCAAAATGTTTGACAGGGACAAGTATACAAGTACAGACATATGCTATCCTTTCCTTTTGATAAATTATATAGTTTTAATTTTTGGTATTTTACATAGTAAGAAATCTTTTATGGTTAGAAAATACCCCTTTTTCCTTTGTTTTATGTACACTTTTGTACCCTTTTTATGCACACCAGTTTTTTTGGCTTTTTGGTGAGGCAGTTGGTGTTAAGTGATTTGGCCAGGGTCGTACAGCTAGTAAGTGTCAAGTGTCTGAGGCCAGATTTGAACTCGGGTCCTCTTGACTCCAAGGCTGGAGCTCTATCCCCTGTGCCACTTAGCTATATACCAGTTTTATTTATATATATATATATATATATACACACACACACCCTATATACCAGTTTTTTAAAAAAGAATGTGGACTTGTCTTGTGTGAGATTCATAACTCAATACATGATACTTATTTTTAGTCCAAGATTAGCTTATATCAAATTGTTTTAGTAGTGTGTATGTTGTTTTATTAAAAATAAGGGTTTTTTTTGTTATTATATCATCTACATTTCACTAAATCTTTTTCTCCCTCTTTTGCAGAGAGTATAAATGTTTTTAATGAGATTTTTAAAAATTTGCATCCTTGCAGATTAAAATTTTTTTCCCCTATATTGAACACTTGTTCCCAAAAGGTATACATAAGGGATTATGAAACCTGCTAATATGTGTGCCAGGAGGAATATTAGTAAATGTTTTTATTATAACTATTTGTCTTTAATTACTCTGACATAGAAGGTTGAATGAACTTGCTTAATCCAGTAACTTCTGTTGAGAGGGAAACTAGCATAATTTTGTAAATTTATGAATGTCCAGAAATCAAAGTGTTGTTGCCAAAACCCTTGCATTGTAATTAGAGTTAGGAAAGGTTAAGAAGTTTTTGCTAATGGTCTCAAAAATATAAAAACAAACTTTTGCAGATATAGAGGAAGATGAGAGGGAATGCAAAAATCATGATTTGTTCATGTGAATAGGGCACAAATTCCAAGGGAATTGATGCTATTATTTAATAGATCTGGTATTCCATTTTGCAAGGAAAACATTGTACATCTATCCATGGTCCTGTGCTACAATATGAAGAAAATAATTCATCTATAGACTATAAAATTTGACTGACAGATTTAATCATATGAAAAACTTTTAAACCTCCAAATACAATTTGTGAACAGAACTAAAAGTGATTTTTTTTCCTAATAGAGAAAAGCGCTGGCTAGGAGCAGGTCTCCTAGATTGGTTTTAATCTTGTCTCTAACATTTAATAGTGTGACCAGGGGTCAATCATGTAACCTCTCTTGAATGTGTTTCCTCATCTGTAAAATAGGGATAGTATTTATACCTCACTAGATTGTTGTGAGGAAAGCAATTTGTAAATCATAAATTGCTATGTAGATATAAAGTGCTATTATTTTTCATTTTGCAAATTATCATTTATCCGAAGAAATTAATAAATGTCTTTAAACAAGTATAGTTGGAGAAATTAGTCCAGTTTTTATTTTTTTAAAAACATATGATTACAGCCTGTCATTCAGTGTTAATTTTAGCTTGTTGAACCTGTTATTAATATCCTGGACAAGTAAAAATTTAATCCCCAGTGGCTTTGATTTCTTCAGTTATAAAATTAGGGAATTGGACTTGTTTACAGTATGAACTTTTGGGTCCCTTCAAGCATTTTGATAGTCTGTGAAATTGTTTTCTTATGCTGTAAACCTTTATTTTGTTTTTACAAAATATCTTCTTTATCTTTAATATGAATCATTAAACTAAGACATCTTAAAAAAAACTAATCAAGACATCTTATTCTGCTGGGAACAGAAACTAAAAATGGAAATTTGGCCTTTTTTATTCTGGTATACAAGGGTTAGGGGGTAGGGAAGTAATTCTTATTTTCTTTATTTCTTGGGGAATAATAAGTTTAATTGTAAGAGAATTCTACTAGGGAATTGATTACCTTATATGTTGCTTTCCAGAGAAGTGGCCTATAATGATACAAAAAACTTGTTCTTATTTGGAAAAAAAAACTGTACTGAGACATTTTCAGAGCATCTGTTTGGTGAACTTAATGATTTTTCCAACTATGTTGCTATGAAAATAGTGTTATTTTAATTATTTGTTGTTTTTACTGCAACATTATTGTAACTGCTATGATGAAAATCATTGTTCCTTCTTTACATAAAAAATTTAAATCTAGAATATTGTTTTTATGTGTCCACTGATTTTTTTTCCCTTTACAGCCTTGCCAATATCTGCCATGCTGAAATGTTTTAATTTGAAGTTTTCTTCCTTTGTACCTTTTAGTTTTCTCTGTTGCTGCTTTTTCTGTGACACAAGCCTTTCATTATAGTCACTCTTCTTTATTCCCTCCCCACTTCTTTCTTTTCCTTTTTTTTAAAGCCATGAGAAGCCGATCCATTGGTGAATGTGCTCTGCCATCGGCCTATATACGCAGTGCTAAAAGTGCTCCTGTTCTGATCCATACTTCCAAACCCTTCTTGCCTGATATTGTTCTCACTCCCCTTTCTGATGAGCTTTCAGGTAGTGCTACCTCTGCTAATTTCTGCATTCCCCTTACCACATTTTAATCCTCCTGCTTTCAAATTTTGCTTAATCAATAAACTCCATAAAGTTAATTATTAGGGGGAGGTATGGGAATTTGATAGAGTAATGAAAATAAACATTTTAACTTAAGTGAACTCTCATGCTGTCTTCATAGTTTATTCGGAAGTGTTAAGTTAGTGCTGTGCCAATATCCAAATTTTGGTTATAAGTTTTTACTTTTCAAGTTTGGCCTTGTGTTTTTTTCCCACGTGGTTAAGGAATGCCAATTTGTATTCGTGTCCTTTACAGAAGCCTGCTCAGAATTTATGTAGAAAAGCATTCATGAAGAGATCCTTGATTTCTAATTTTTTGCCTTTAATCAATATGAATATTACTCAGAAAATAATATAGAGGCCAAAAATATTGTACAACCATACCAGAAAAGTTTTTTTTTAAATTATGTTTATTATGAATAGTCAGCTCTTAATTTTCATTTCTAATGGAAATAAAATAGTAATACAAATGATCCTCAAGAGTAGATCACAGAAAATGATTAAGGTTTTGGGATACTTTTTTATTCTTTAGATGATAATGATGGTGCTGCAATTAACTTGATTTCAAACAAAATATTGAAACTATACCGTGTTATCCCAACTGGGGAAGAGCTGGAAAAGTGTTCAGTTTTCTATTGCTAAATCCTTTTCAACTCCTTCATGATTCTTACTCTGTGCCTGGGATAGATAGTTTTATGTTTTGGTATAGTTGTACACATATTGTTCCACAGGTCCTCTCTTCATTTTCAGTTTGTTTCTAGTTTATAACTTATGGAGATTGAGTGACATTTTTAAAAGACTTTTTTTTTTTATAAACTCCATATGTCCGAATGTAATTTGGGAACCTTACCCCCCTTTCTTTTGCTTTCGTATTGAATAGCAACAGTATTCGATTTATAAGTCAATTACAGATGATTAGGTTTTGCTTTAAAATACTTTTTCTGTTACAATCTTTTAACCTCATTAATGAGCTCTAAACCTTGGTAGAACCTCAAGATAACTGGTAGATAATTAAGAGTTGAAAATTTATTTAAATAGAAAGAAGCTATCATTGTTTGCTCTTCTAATCAGGTAATATAATACAAGATGGAGATTTTTTATTATTTAGGAAAGCTTTGCGCATAGTTTGTGAAACAACAAACTGTCATCTAAAATCGTTTTGTATGTGATATGTGTTTGTATTGCATACTTCAGGATACCCTGGTTGGGGAAAAGATTGTCATAATATTTTCATGGTGTTTTTGAGAGGAATTTAAAAAGTTTTTTTTTTCTGGCTTCTTTGACTTGGAAGTAACATAAAGTAGACCAAGTATGTTAGGTAATTTATAACTTAATTTTCCTCCTCTTTGATTTTTTTTTCTTATTCTTAATATCTGGTTAAAAATCTATTGTAATAAACAGTGTTTTAACTAAAAAGATGCACACGAATGTAAATAAAGTCAGTTTTTATGTATGTTAACAATTCTCTCAGGCCTAGAATGAGACAGAAGAAGAATCATCTTAAAGTAGTAGCAATAGGAACTAGAACTCTAATTTTCTCCTCTGAACAATTGCTGATAGAAATTAAGCTGTCAGTTTAATGGAATAAACTTGTAAAAATTGGAGAGGAAGAGTTTTAAGTTAGTTATAAGGTTTCACTTTTCAAGTTCGGCCTTGTGTTTTTTTCCCACGTGGTTAAGGAATGCCAATTTGTATTCGTGTCCTTTACAGAAGCCTGCTCAGAATTTATGTAGAAAAGCATTCAGGAAGAGATCCTTGATTTCTAATTTTTTACCTTTAATCAATATGAATATTACTCAGAAAATAACATAGAGGCCAAAAATATTGTAAGTTATTATAAGTTATAACTATTAAGCATGACTCGTGATCAAAATTTGCCTTGGTTATTGTATTAATATTTAGATTGTGTACAAAATTTATTTTTCATTTGAAATGTGGAACAAAAGATGCAAAGCAAAGGGAAAAGTAATTTAAACAATTCTCAGAGTGTTTATTTCTAATTATGTCTTTTATTTCACTAAAAGAATGTTTTGTAGTTATATTTATCTAAATCTTGTGTATTTTAGTAGGTTAATTCCCAGAGATTTTAGGCAGTTTGTATTTATTTTGAATAAAATTTCTCTTATTATCATTTTTGCCTTTCTATTTTGGGTTTAGTATGCCCCCCTATACTAGAATTAGTCCTACAGAGGTGAAGTTAGGTGTCAAAGGATTAAAACTAATTTTATCTCTGTAATGAAAATATAGAGATTATAATAATAAGCATTTATATAGCACTTTAAGTTCTGCAAATTAAGTTTGCATGCATTATTTCATCAGATTCTCCTGACTGTGTGAGGTTGGTGCTATTGTAACCCTAGTTTTACAGATGAGTAAACATAAACTGAGAGGGGTTTAAGTTATGTGACCAGGCCACACAGTTCAGTATGTCTGAAGAAGGATTCAGACTCAAGTATACATGACTCCCAAGCCTACTATAGAATCTATAAGCGTATACTTACAGAGAAAAGGGGGAGAAATGATAAGAGAAATTCTCTATATAAAAATTAATATTACTATATACATATATAAATATTATAAAACCATGTAAATATAAAATATGTAAAACCATGAAATTGCCTTTTATAGAAATAAAGGTATACTTAAATAATTGGAAGATAATCATTCATGAGTTGGTTATACCAATGTAATAAAAAACATTACAACCTATTAATTTATAGATTTGGTGCTTTGCCAATCAAATTCCTCAGGGGACAGTTCTTAGAAGTAGAAAAAAAATAACAAAATTCATGGAAGTACAAAAGGTCCGTAGTCTTTCAGAGAAATAATGAAAAAAAAAAGTAGGAACAAAGGATCCTTACCGCATCACCAAACTTATAACAATGTTATACAGAGGTAGCCATCAAAACTTTCTGGTACTAGTTATAAAATAGAAAAAGATCAGTGAAAAAGGCTAGATGAGCTGCAAACCAAAGCACTATGCACTAGCCTTGTGTTTGATAAAGCTGACCTTTTTTGATAAGAAGTTTTTGGAAAACTGGAAAGAAGTTTGGCAAAAACTTAGTAAACCTAACTTTTACCACCATATGACACAGTAACCTGAAAATCGATATATGATTTGCATTTGAATAAAATTATAAGACAACAAGATTAGGTAATTTTCACAACTATGCCTAGGGAAAGAATTCTTAATCATACAAAGAATAGATGAGAGCATAAAAGATAAAATTGCTAATATTAAACATACCTTTTAAAAGTTCTTTTTTTGTGTCACTAAAATTAATGAAGGCAGAATTAAAAGGAATAGTATGGTGGGGAAATATTTTCATCAAAAAACATTGATAAATATCTGGTTAATCAACTGACAAGTATTTATTAAGTTCATACTATGTGGCAGGTGTTATGCTAAGTGTACAGGATGCTACTAATACAAAGAATAACATCATCCCACTCAGGAATATTTGTAACTCCAAGAGCTATTCCTTAATAGGTTATTTGTCAAAAGATATAAACGACCAGTCCTTAGGAAAAGAATTGCAATGTAAATGAAAACATATTGAAAATCACTATTATTAGTGACAGAAATGGAGATGAACAACTCTTTAGTTTCCCCTTATACCATGCAAAAATTGATGAACAAAAGATGGAAATAATTTGTGTTAGAGGAGGTGTGAGAATACAAGCACATTGATGCACTTTTTGTAGAGCTGTGAAGTGGTCCAAAGATACTGGATTTCAATTTGAGTTACTCAAGAAAAGTAACTAGACTGTCACTGTATGCATTTTGACCTATCCTTCTTACTACTAAGGACTCATTTTAAGTCACAGACAGAAATAAAGGTCCAAGATATTAAAATTCTTAATGCAGTTATAAACTAGTAGTTTATATGCTTGTTGACTTGACTATTAGAAAAATGAAAAAGAAAATAAGGCAAATGTAAATTGCAGGGGAACCAGCCAATAGCCTAGAACTACACCAAGACTTTTGGAACACCTTAAATATTAACATTAATAGCAACATTCTTTAAAGGTGGCAAGAAAAGAACTGGGCAAAAGCTGGTGCACCTTTCTTGTGGAATGGCTGGAAAAAAGAACTTTGCTATATGAATGTAATAGAATATTATTGTACAGCAAGAAATAACAAAGATGAGGAATTCAGAGAAACAGATTTTTATAAACTGATGCAGAGAGAAATAAGCAGAATCAAGAGAACAACATACGCAATGACTACTGCAGTATAGATGGGAAAAATTAGTAAAACAAAAGTTGAACAGAGACAATGAAAAATATTCCCTGGAATGTTATCCACATTCTCAGATAAGGTCACTCACCACCAAATATTTTTGCTTAACTGTTTATCAAAAGAGAGGGTTCATTCTGAAGGGAAGATGGAGTGTGGGAAATGATTCTGATGCAAAGATGAATGTTAATAAAATGTATTTTTTTAAAAATAGGGCATACCATCAGTATTTATTTTCCATATTTTAACTGATCTTTTAATAGAATGAAGTGTTGAATATTTCCTAGGAAAGTAAGAATATTCAGGAACATTCACTTTTGTTTTAAAAAGCACAAAACTTTATTCCACCTGTGTTCTGTAAATGCTTTACCAAACAATGAACACATTACTGGATGTCCATAACTCCTTAGTCACTCTTGGTAAATTTTAGTTGGAGGTAGAAACTTTGGAGGAATAGTTTTTCCTGAGTACCTTGCTTGGATTTCTATTGTTATGAAATGAAATCCCTTCTTCTTTCATTAAATAAATTTATCATTATGAAATAACTTGATGGACTGTACATTTTCAAAGTCTTCCAGTGTTTTTTATCTCTTCAAGTTAACTGCCTGCATTCTTTACTATGGGTGTGATACAAGGTCACATTGTACATTGAATCACCAGATGAATAATTAAAACTTTTGTAGCTAAATTATGAAAGATTTCATTAGATGTCAGACTGTAAAAGAACTTAAGAACTAGTTCCCTTGTAGTTTACATTTGCCTGTTGTTATTCATTTTTCTAATAGCCAAGTCAACAAGCATTTATGTGCCAGATATTGTGCACCAGCTGAGGACATAAAGAAAGGCAAAAACAAAAACAGTCTGTGCCCTCAAGGAGTCCACATTGTATTTGGGGAGACAGTGTGCAAACAAACCACTGTGTACATAAATCTTTTACTGGATATATTGGTAGTAATCTTGTACTGGATAAATTGGTAGTAATCTCAGTGGGAAGGCACTAAACTGGAGGTTTGGGGTTTAGGGGTGGAATTTGAATTGAGAGTTGAAGGTAGTCAGGAGGGAAAGCTTTCCAGGCATAAGGACAGCCAGTAAAAATGCATATAGGCGGGAAATAGAGTGGTCTTTTGTGAGGACAACAAGAAAGCCAGTGTGCTGGATGAAATAGGTGGAGTGGGGAGTAAAGTGTAAGAAGACAGAAAGGTTAGGAAGGGACCAAGTTCTGAAGGGCTTTAAAAGCCAAACATGAGATTTTATATTTGGTCCTGGAAGCAATAGGGAGCAGTTGGTATTTGAGTGGGACTAGAGGTTCTTAATATTATAACATCTTCAATCTTAAAATTATAACAGCACTTTGAAGTGTATAGTCTCACAATTTCTCAACTAGTTTGACATTGCTATAGCTATTTGCCCACTGACCTGCTGTTGAGACTGCAGGTAAAAGCTTGTTCATACTTGAGTATAATCGCCCTAGTAATAGTTTGAATCTAGCTGTGTAGCAGAACCTTTTCTCACATTCTCTAACTGATCATCTAAAATAGTGGTATCAGACTCAAATAGAAATGGATCCCTACCAGCATAATGATTTAGAAAACCACAAATTGATATAATTTATCTTGTATTTTTATTTATTTTGTTAAATATTCCCCAGTTACATTTTAATATAGTCCATAGCACTTAGGAGTTTTGCTGGCCACTTGACACCTCGAGTCTAGAGGAAAGGTAGCTGTGTTTTGACTCTTTATCCTTTGAAGCATTTTTATTAAAGCAGAATCAGCATAGTCTAAGTAGAAGGATCATTGGATTTGTAGTCAAAAAGACTTGACTTTGCCACTTTATAGCTGTGTGACCTTAACCCTCTCTATAAAATGGGAAAATAATACTTGCCTCACTCACCTAATACTTGTACAGGAGCATTCTGGTAAATGTTTAACAACTGGTTATCTGAAAAATAAACACAGACACACACAGACAGACAGAAACACACTCACACACACACACTTTTTAGTTTAATCTGCATTATTAACATTTTCTCCATTACTTTCTTAATTCTAAACAATTAACAAAAGAAGACTTGATTTGCAGCATTTGTTGATTTTAGGGGTACAAATGCTTACATTAAAAAATTAACAATCATTCTGATTTGAGCTGGCTCCAGCTCACCCCTGATTGTATTTCACAGGGGTTTTATGAGAAAAGTACATTTTAAATCTGTGAAACACTAAATAAATGTGAATAATTAATGTTGGAGTTTATCTCCATTATCAGTAGCTTAGGTTGATTTTTTTCAAAACATCCTGTCTTCCTGTATATTCAGAACAACATCTACATTTTTCATCTTCCAGTTTTAGCATAATTTTTGTCTGGGTGAATATACTTTCTCTTTGATTTAAAGAAAAACTTAACTAATGTAAAAACTAACCTATATTTAACATAATTTAACATAACCCATATTTAACATAATAATAACAACATTATAATAACATTATAATAACAACATAATAATAACAATTTAACATAACATAATATATTTAACATAACATTTCAAAACAGTGCTAGTCTGACATTTTCTTATATTGTATTCTGTTGAGTAAGACATACTTTGGCATGAACATTCCTTTATATATTGCATTATCATTCAGAGCTTCCTTCTAAGATTTGACGTTTTAGTAATTAGATGCCAATTTTTTCAAAAAAAGAAATGGCCAGAGTAGTTACTTTTAATTTATTATTTAGAAATAAAGCCATAATCAGAACTTCATTAAGGAAATTGAGATTTCTGTGACTTAGTTGAAGCCTACTTTTCATTCTCTCATTACTGAAAAGAACTTTGGAGTAAGTCTTTCAAGCTATGGTGAGTGAATCACTTTGGCTTGTTTCATTTATAAAATAGAATAGTTTTAAGAGAGATTAATATTTATTTCAAGAATTAAGGTTTATTAAAATGGCTTTTTATATTTCATGTAAACAATATTATAACTAAGTTATTTCAGGAAGGCATCATGGCTTCACTAAGCTATAGACTCTCTTCTGAGACTTGCTGTGATCACACATGGGCAAGTAAAGAGCCTTAATTTCCTTATCTGTAAAATAGGGCTAACAATATTTACAGTATCTACCGTAAAGTATTTTTATGAGGCCAACATAGGATTATATGTGTAAAGTACTTTGCAAAGTTTAAAACAGTATGTAATTATCATTTTTTATTTTGCAATACATTAATGTTTAGTATTTATAAAACCATTATCTTAAGCTACATAGAACAAAATGTTTCCACTTATCCTATTATGCTCTGTAATTCACTAGTTACCCTTGGCTTATTAATAAACTTATATTTGCAATGACTAATAGCAGACCAAATTTTTTATCCCATATGTGAACTGATTTTTGCTATAGAACAAATTTTGTTTTCTTCTTTGGCATTAATTTTTTTGATGCCTTTTGTATTTACATCAGATTGGTTTCTGATTATATCCCTTCCCACACCTATCCAACAAGTTTTCTTTTATAATAAAGGTTAAAAAAGAAAAAAAATTCAAAACTAAACAACACCAACCACATACGATAAAATATGCAACATTCTTTACCATTAGGACTCCATTTCAGTATAGCACAGGTTTTTAAAGAAGTTCACAAATGTTAATTCTGTAATTAATTTTTATCAGTTTTTATTTTTAAATGTGGGTCTATGTTCTCCTTTTAAATATTAATTTTAAAAGTTTGAGATGATTTAATCTTAAATCTGTTAAATTTGTATTCCAACCTAGCCATAAGTTTAATTTTAAATAGGTTTAATAAAATACAATTAATTAAAACTGAAACTTTGCTATCTTTACCATTTTTTGTAATCATGTGTTAACTAAATTTAATGAGAACTATATTTTAACATTTATTTATTTTCTCATTTCAAAACTTCTTTGTCCATTAGAATTTTGTTATGGGAAACTGTATTAACAGAGTATTCACTAACATTCTAGTATTTTTACCTCTTTTATGAAAAAATCTTTTTATTTTATTTTTGCTAACTTATGTTAAAACCGTTAAGTATTTTTCTGTCATGAAGAGGACACTTCAAGAATATCAAGGGAATTAATGAAAAAAACAAGCGAAGGAAGGTAGCCTAACAGTATAGAGTGGTGAATCAGTGGAATAGGTTAGGTACCCAATATACAGTAGGAAATGACCATAGTGATCTCGTGTTTGATAAATGCAAAGGTCCATACTTTTGCGACAAGAACTCACTGTTTGAAAAAAACTTCTGGGAAGATTGGAAAGCAGTTTGGCTGAAACTAGATAGAGACCAATACCTCACACCATGTACCAAGATAAATCACCAAATCATGTACTAAAATGGGTACATGATTTAGGGTTTAGACAAAAAGTGTGGTACAATAAGCGAATTAGGGAAGTGTGGAATAGTTTACCTGTCATCTATGGATAAAGAAAGAATTTATTATCAAATAAGAGATAGCATTTAGGGATGTAAGATGGATCATTTTTATTACATTAAACTAAAAAGATTTTGCACAAAAGCAATGCAGCCAAGATTAGAAGTAAAGCAGAAAACTGGGGAAAATTTTTTACAGGCAGTTTCCCTGATAAAGCCCTCATTTCTCAAATATGTTGAGAACTGAGTCAAAGCCATTAGAATACAAGTCATTCCCCAACTGATTAATGGTCAAAGGATATGAACAGGCAGTTTTAGATGAAGAAATCAAAGCTATCTATAGTCTTATGGCACTGAATCACTGTTGATAAGAGAAATGCAAATTAAAACAACTCTGAGGTATCACCTCACACCTATCAGATTGGCTAATATGACAGAAATAGAAAAGGACAAATGTTGGAGGAGATTTGGGAAAATTGGGACACTAATGCACTGTTTATGGAGTTGTGAACTGGTTTAACTATTCTGGAGAACAATTTGAAATTGTGCCCAAAGGACGATAAAACTGTGCCTACCCTTTGACCTAGCAATACTGCTACTAAATCTGTATCCCAAAAAGATTTTTTAAAAATGGAAATGAACCTATGTGTACAAAATATTTATAGCACCTCTTTTTGTGATGGCAAAAAATTGGAAATTGAAGGGATGCCCATAAATTGGGGAATAACTAAGCAAGTTGTTGTATATGACAGTGATGGAATATTATTGTAGTTTTATGAGAAATGCTGAGCAACATATTTTCAGAAAAGCCTGGAAAGACTTACATGAACTGATGCAGAGTGAAGTGAGCAGAACCCAGGAGACCTTTATACACAGTATCAGCAGTAAAAAGTATAATGATCAACTGTGAATTACTTAGCTATTCCCAGCAATTGATCCAAGAAAATTCTGAAGGACCTATGATGAAAAATACTGTCTACCTCCAGAGAAAGAATTGATTGAGTCTGAATGCATATCAAAGCATGCTGTTATTTTACTTTATTTTTCTTGGGCTTTTTTGTCTGTGTTTTCTTTCACAGTATGACTAATACGGAAATGTTTTGCATGACTGTGTGTGTATAACCTTTATTAAATTGCCTGCCTTCTCAGTGATGGGAGAGGGGGCAGAAGGTGAGAGCATTTGGAACTCAAAAATGTAAGAAACAAACATTAACATTTGTTTTTAAGTGGGAAAATATTAAAATTTTAAAAAAACCAACCCACTGCATACATGTAGAAAATAAATATAATTAAAATGTATTTTACTTTTGGGCAAAGTTCAGGACTGCATGTTTTTTTTAGCAAGCATTAGCACACTAGAGTATTACAATCTCTGCAGAATTTGTTGGTGTGAATTCTTCCTGGATTATATCCAAAGGAATGTTATTATTGAAACTTTAGAAACCTCTGACATGTATCTCAAGGCCTGAATTTTGGCACTTAATAATTTATTTGGAGAATTCACACTAAATATTCTGGGTGACTTCTTGTGTGTGTTGCTAAGATTGGTTGATTAGATGGCTGCCCTGCTTTAGTTGAGTAATAAGTTGAAGATAACGTTTTGTTTTTAAATAGGCCCTATGTGTCTGAGAACTTGGAAGCAAAGTGGGTATTCCACATATTCAGGGGAGCTTTTGGATGCAACTCATCTTTTGCTTTCTTGAAGTAAAGCTACCGATCTGGTGCTGAACATGAGTTCATCCCAGTCCCAGGGGCCCAATCACTGCATTTTCCATCTGCCGTCTATATAAAAACACCACAGTGCCAAAAGTTCTTCATGTCTGTCAGCTCTTGAGTGTTTGGGAGCTAGAACCAGTTGAGGAATATAGGATACTTGCATTCATCTGAGGTCTTAAAAAGAGATTCATCAGAGCTCCTGATTGTCAGAATACCAAAAGTACTACCAAATTGACATTCCCAAAACACATCATTGACCATGTCACTCCCTTGCACAAGAAGATTTAGTGGCTATTTCTTCTGTGATGAAATGCAATCTTTGTTTGACATTTGAAGGCCTTCAAAATCTAATTCTAGCTTATCTGTCCAGGTTGGTTACACATTACACTTCATCACACATACTATATTTTAGCCAAATTGTGCTACTTTCTCTTCTCTATATATGTGGAATTCCAGTTTTCTGTCTCTGGGTCTTTAAACAGGCTGTTCCTTCTACCTGCAGTGTTATTCTTTTTTCCACATTTTTTAACTTCTTACTCCCTTTAAAGCTTGACTCAAATGTCACCTTTACCAAAAGGCCTTTCCTGATTATTCTAGTTAGTGTTCCCTCTACCCCTTGAAATTTCTTCATGTATATTTTTATTTACTAAACTTCTTGAATATGGGATTTAGTTTTGGTCTTTGTTTCCCAGAGTACCTTAGCGCAGTGTTTTAATCAGCACTTGACTAGTTGAGTTCCCTCATTTTCATCATCCTCAAAGCTTCACACCAAGTGTGAGTCACTCCGTAGACACCTGAATACCAGGGTATTCAGACCCAGGTACCCTGTTGGTTCTACTTCCAGCTCTTAAGTGATTAAAGTTATGGATTGGAGAAGCTTATAACACTCCTTCCATAGTAATGCAGTCTTTAATGAAACCCCAACTCAGCTACTCCTCCCCCCAGAACTTACCTCAGTGCCTGAGACCTCTTAACCCTGGAACATCCTTCTACTCTACCAATCCCCTTCTCCCAATGGTCAGTTACTTCAAAGGCCTCTGTCTTGAGGATAGGTTCAGGCCAGCCATACTTCATACCCTTCCTGGTTATGCCTATGATTCTTAACTTTTCTAACATGTACCTTCACTTACCTCCTCCCCATCAGTGCCTGCTTTTCAGCTCCCTTTTACATGTTGTCTATCTTCCCCTCCCCTGTCCTCTCCCCCCCATCAGAATGTAAGCTCCCTGAGAGCAGGAACTGTTTTTCTTTTTACTTGTATTTGTGTGCTTGATACTTTGCTGAGTGTTTGGCACATAGCAAATGCTTAATAAATGATCATTACCATGCCTTGTCTTGCTAAAGGGGATAGGACTTAATGTTCTATCGTTTTGTGATTGGAAAACTTCCAGTGCCTTTTCTCCATATTACAGTGATTCAGAATTACTGTTTGCTGATTGAAATATCTATTCTTACTTTTCATCTATGTCCATCTTAGTCCTCCCCCTTGTACATATCTCCCAGGAATTCCATTCCATTGTGTCCTTTGGACCTCTTTCATTATTAACAGGTATCCCTTTTTCCTATGCCACTTCATTTCATGCTATTTAGTCTGTTCATGGAAACCTCCCTAGGTGGCATTGTCACTTCCTTCATCATTCTTTATCATCATCTCTCAGCAGCTTTTCCTTCTTTGAGATTCATTTCATTGGTCTGTATCAACTACTCCAGATTCTTCTTCTTCTTCTTCTTCTTCTTCTTTTTTTTTGGGGGGGGGGGCTAGGCAACGGGGTTAAGTGACTTGCCCAGGGTCACACAGCTAGTAAGTGTTATGTGTCTGAGGCCGGATTTGAACTCAGGTCCTCCTGACTTCAGGGCTGGTACTCTATCTACTGTGTCACCTAGCTGCCCCTAACTACTCTAGATTCTTGCTGCAGTCATATGCTAGTCTCCAAGTCATTTTCTGTGATTTCTCAAGGAATTCACCACAATGCTGATGGTGTTTCCACCCCAACCCCTTACCTTCATATCCAGGGCTTTCCTCTTGAACTTCCTACCCTTTGTCCCACTTTCTCAGCCTCCAGCTCCTGTAACTTACATCGTCATTCCACTTATGTCATCTGCAGTGGTGAACACATACTTTACCATTATCCATAACTCGGCTATGATATTGGACATTGTTCTCTGTGATCATAACTTTCTATCTTTTGATCTCTTCCTGTGCTTCACTACTCTGAAACCTGTTGTTTTTCTTCATCATGGCCTCTAATCCCTCTTCACTCTTTACCTTTTCTTCTAGTTTTATCATTTGTGCTATGGCCTCTTTTCCTTCTCTTCGTAATCTTGCCCATATGGTTGATCATTTCAACTGTATACTATCCTCTGTTCATAATCTCTTGCTGCTTCATCCTGCTTCATCATTGCTGCTTCACACTTTGCCAAATTCCAACCCTGTGTTTACCTTCATTATCGTCTTTTCTACTTGAGTGTTTCTGAACACTGGTGGAAAAAAGTGGCAGAACCTTTCCTTTTGCATCCACTACAGAATTATATGAGATAGACCCTTACAGCTAAATGCTTGCTAATCTTCATTCTTTATTAACTGACTTTCATTCTCTTAACAGCTATTCAAAACCTTCTTACCTTTTGAAATCCCCTATAGTACCTGCAGTTACTTACTTGTCAGCATAGTATATCACCTCTTACTTACTAAGAAAATACAGATTTTGAACCTTGTATGCTTTTCCTCTCTACTACCCCTTACCACTCAGACACATCATATCACATCTTTTCATTTTTTGCTTCATTCCTGAAGAAAAGGTAACTCTTTGCTAAGACTACCCCTTTCTGCTTAAGTCCTTGTTTTCATCCACTACTTCTGTCTCTTCCAGGTTCGCTCCATCCATTCTCTTTATAATATTCAGTCTGTTCTTATCCATTGTTTTTTCTCCTCCTGTCTAGAAACATGTCCCAGTTTTCCTTATCCCATCCTTTTCCTTATAGAACTTTCACTTGATCCTCCCATCCCCTCCACTACTATTCTGTATCATTCACGGCCAAATTCTTAGAATGTTTTCTATACTTGTTACCTCTTTCTTTTCCTCTCACTTCTCAACTTCTTGGAATTTGGCTTCCAAATCTTATCATTCAACTGAAACTTATGTCTCCAAAGTTTTGAAAGATGTCTTAATTTTTTGAATTTGTTGGTCTTTTCTGAGTCTTCATTCTGCAGTTTGCTACTGTTGACCACCCTCTCTTCCTGTATACTCTCTCCTTCCTCTCCTTCCCTACTGCTGCATTGTTACTTTTCTTTTATCCATTAAGTGTGTGATTCCTCCCCATTAGCTCCCATTGTCCTAAGCTTTTTTTCTTCTATTTTCTCTTGATGATTTCATCAGCTCCAGTGGGATCAGTTATAATCTTGTCATTAATGATGGCAAAATCCATATATCTAGCCATAATGTCTCTCTCCCTGAGTCCCAATCTTGAATTGTCGACTGCCTCTTGGATATTGTTATCTAGTTGTCTCTTAGGCATTTCAAATTTTAAATGGCAGCTGCATCCTTCTACTCTTATAGAAACAGAAGACAAATACTGTTTATTGAAGAAAAAAAAAGTACGTTTGTCCTACTCAGAAGGGAAACTGAGAACCTAAAAATTGGGAGACCCAAAGTCTTGACAGTAAAAGGATTTCTTTAAAAAGCATGTTTTTTGTTTTGTTTTTAATGACCATAACCATAAAGCATATTATGCAATTTTCAGAAATTATGAGGAATAATGGTTTCCAGTGCTCTTTTCATATGTGACTACTAGGTACTGAAGGAAACTTTATTAAAGGTGATTTTGGTTTTGGTTTTGGTTTTCCTGTTCTGGAATGTCCTTGGGTTTGGAAGCTGATAA
Organism: Vombatus ursinus; assembly: GCF_900497805.2. NCBI lineage: Eukaryota > Metazoa > Chordata > Mammalia > Diprotodontia > Vombatidae > Vombatus > Vombatus ursinus. The sequence continues at coordinate 3,631,447 of NW_020955184.1, forward strand.
TGAATTTATTCCGTTTTGTTTACTTTTACTTTTAAAATATCTGTAAGTTTTTCAGTATGCTTCCAGATTCTATACTATAATGTTTCTATCTACTTCCTGTATTAAAAGATCTACTAAAATTTTGATTTTCTCTGCTTTAGAACCTGAATATGAGAAAAAATTGACATGACAGACTTTTTAATTACTTGACTTATTGGCACAGCTCTATCGTTTAATTGCACTTCCAAATATTTCATGGCCCTGTTTGTTTCCATTCATATTTAATGTTTAAATTAAACTCATTGGTAATATGTCTTATACTCCTTTGTACGCATTTTAAATAGCATGTTTGTATTTACTAGATCATTTTCCATATGCAAACAAATCTAAACTCTTCATTTTAAAGCATATATATTGAGTACATGAATGCATTTAATACTTACTTTGTGTATGTGGTGCCCACAATACATAATCTTTCTATTTTACAGACATTGATGATGCCCAAATACTTCCCCGAACAACTAGAGTCAGACATTTTTCACAAAGTGAGGACACTGGAAATGAAGTTTTTGGTCCTTTGAATGAGGAACAGCCATTGCCACGAAGTAGCAGCACCTCTGACATCTTGGATCCATTCACTGTTGAACGAGCCAAAGGTGCAGTTCCTGTCATTGACAGTTCATCCCGTCATGTGCCAAGCTTGCAGAGTTCCACAGAGGCCTCTTCAGTATCTAGATCCACTGAAAGCTGCATCATTGATTCTAATAGTAGAGAGTCTTCTCTGGAAGTTGGTGATAGCATTTATGACCATCTTTGTCATTTAATAGGTCCAGTAGAACTTGTAGATACAGCTTTTGAACAGATCAAGTATAGTGACCTTGAAGAAGATGATGATCTTCTTTCTTCTCTGAAAGAATATCTTAAGGAAAAACAAGAAAATCATAGTAATTATAATATAGGTAGACTTGCAACTTCTCAGGAAGTTATTGCATCAGTAAATAGGAATGAGAGATTGACTAGATTAGATTGTGTAGATCAGACAGTTAAACCAGAAGATAACACCCCTGTTCTAGAAATGGCGGAGAATATAGAGTTTCAACTAGAACGAAATCCAGGTGATTTCATAAGTAACATTACACGCAATCAATCATACAATTTCACAAGATCTCAGGCTTTTGGTAAATCCAAGCACGTATACACTGAACCTGAATCAAGTTGTCCATATGATAAAGAAGGAAAAAGATACCTTCACAGACAAACAGCTACTGAAGGAGATATAGGTATGGACATAACATTAGCTGAAAAGCTTAAAGGTATCCACATTAATGAAAAAATTACTGTTCCATGTGTTATGGATGTCAAGAAAGTTCCACTAAAATCTCCGGTTAATTATGAAATACCTCATATTATGGATCCCTGCAAACTTTCTCCAACCAAAAGGAGCCTTTCTGAAACAGTGAGTTATAGGGCCAAAATCATGAAAAATACCACTAAGAAAAGAAATAGTGTCCACGTTACCTTTAGGCCAGCTACTGAATCAGTTCAGTTTTACAACCCTCTAGAAAATAAAGAGGCTCCATGGAAGGCAAGACTACGCAAGTTCAGTGGCTTCAGTAGTAGCAGCAGTACCAGTAGCAGTGGCACCAGTACTAACATTAGCTCAAATACTGCCACAGAACTAGTCAAGCCTGGTGTATATAGACCTTTGGATGTAATGAGTACAGCATCAACAAATAGTAAACCAGTTAAGGATTCTGCAGAGATACATGCAACCATATTACAGAAAGAAGGTTTTACAGTTAATCATTCAAGTAGTCGTAGTGCTCTTAGGTCTTCAAGTCATGAGTTAGGTCTACAACAGGGATCCCTGGGTGGCGTTTATAAAACTGTTGTACATGCTCTTTCGAAGCCGAAGGCAAATGTTTCCCCACAGAGGCAGAACAGAGTGCCACCAGAGGCTCCACTGAGGGATCTGTACAGTCATGTAATGGGCTATTTTGGAAGGAAAGCTGCAGGTGAGCACTAACTGTGCAGAACGCAAAAGGAGAAAGACAGCATCAGTTTGGCTTAATGCAACTGAAGCAAGCTATAAGCAATCAAGAAGCTTTGGGATGGTCACTGCTTTCTCTCTGTTTTGGTTATGCATGCATCTTTACCCATCTGAATTTCCCAGCATAAAATATCTTTATTTACTTTATAAATTACTAATTTCCTTTTTAAGGCATTTGGTCTTTGCTGCTAAGCATCAAGTTAGGGAAGAGGAAGAGACAGGAAATTATTAATGACCATCCAAAGAATTAAACATAAATATTGTTGCCTATCATATGGGCCTTTAAAATGAATCTATCAGACATGTATCATACTTTTCTTTTCCAAATGACTTGTTATTTTTACTGTTGATTGATTTAGTTTTCTTCCTCGTCCTGCTATTCCTCCTTATCTTTGGGAGTAAAAATACTTTGAAGCTTTTTTATATAATAGAAATCCAGGTGATATAACTAGCCCAGATAATTTTGGTTAACAGTTATTGAAGCTAATATTATTTCTTAAAAAACCTTCATGTTGATTTAGTTACTTTTCAAACCATTTGTAAGCATTCATTAGACTTTTCAGTTTTGCATTTACTAATATGAATATAAGTTGCATCTTAGCAACATTCATCATTGCTTTTTCTTGAAATTTTGGATGAGCACAAAAGTTTATGAAGGTTTATTGATGACCTAAATATGGAACTTTTACAGAAAAATTTTAAAAACAATCATGGTAACTGGTTTCACTGATCTTAGTTCAAAGTTAAAATAAATTCATCATATACAAAATAGAAAAGTTTTTGGTTTTTTTTTTTTTTTAATATTTATTAATTTGGTTAATTTAGCCTGAGTAACAGAATGTTCTATAGAGCATCTTGCATTGAGGCATTAATACCACCTGAGGGCAGTCTTTGAAAGCTTAGTTACAGTATAGCCAGGCCAGTAAGGTAATTATATTTCATAAAATACTTCTGACCAGTTTGTTATTTTAACCCAAAATGTTTCACATAGTTCATTAGAATATAATGTGCTGATTTTTAAAATGTTTAAAGGAAAATTTTTAAACCATATAATTTGTAACATTCAATTTTAGTAAAATTTTCTCATGCAAATGAATTCATACAGGAAACAAAATATACCTACTAAGTATTACATTTTATAACAAAAAAATGGTATATTAAGAGACCTCTCTATGAGTAAACAGCCTGTCCATAAAGCATTGATCATTCTGGACTTGCAGAGAGGCTAGTTTATATAATGTGTCTTGATTATAGAATTCTGTTTAAAAATATACCAATTGAAAACATCACAAGGTATTTTTAATATATCAAAATGAGGTAGTTTCTGTGAAGATATTTATAGAGCAAGGAAAATACAAATTATTAGGGCTATTTTCAATAAAAGAGGAAGGGAGGAAGAGCTATATGCTGGTATCTTTATAGCCAATATTAACCTGACTTCAACTAGTGCTTACCTGTAAGCTTTCTTGCTATTTAAGATCATACTGGAGATTGACTAACATCTGCTTAGTTTAAAAGTAAGTGTCAGATTTACTAATCTCATAATTAAATCTAAGAAAAGGGAAACTATTCCTAAATGCATGTTTGGTGAGTAATTGATATGGCATTGGAATTTTAAAAAATATTTTGTTTTAAATTTTAAAAAATAAGTTGCTTCTTCTTACTATATATAGTTATTCATTTATTTTTAGCCAGTAAAGAGGACATGAGTCAAAAGCTGCACCTTCTTAACAGTGACATTGGCAGCAGCAGTACTAACATTCCTGACCTGATGGATGAGTTTATAGCTGAAAGACTCCGAAGTGGTAATACATTGGTAAGCATATTTTGATTTATTTTGTTTATGCTAGTAGGAGAGTAAAGAAGATTTGTAAAATTTTATTTTATTAAAGAAGACATTAAAAGTTATCTCAAAATTGATATTTTTAGAATTTCTATATTTTAATTTACTTTAGGGTTTTATATATGCTTATAAATCTACTGTTAGTTTTAAAGACAAGCTGGTATATACTTTTTATCAGGTGAAAAATAAAAATTACCTACTTGTCAAAGGCAAAGGCCACATAAGGAGTAAAGGTTCTACTTTCCCAGTTCCCAGTTGTACAGTCACCTATGTTACTAAGATACTGACCTCATCCATCTCTGATGATACAGAAATCAGAAGACCTGGTTTTTTTTTGTTTGTTTGTTTTTGTTTTTGGTAAGGCAATTGGGGTTATGTGACTTGCCCAAGGTCACACAGCTAGTATGTGTCAAGTGTTTGGTCTGAGGCCGGATTTGAACTCAGGTCCTCCTGACTGCAGGGCCGGTGCTCTATCCACTGCGCCACCTAGCTGCCCCAAGACCTGGTTTTGAATCTCATCTTTTTCATTTACTAGTTCTGTGACCTTTGGCAAGTAATTTAATCTTTCTAGTCCTCAGGTGTTAAATGAAATAGTGGTACTATATGACCTTTGAAGTCCCTTTCAACTTTAAATCTATATTCCTATGGTTCTACTTATGTGATGCTTGAACACCATTGGGGGAAATCACCTAACTCTGCCACCTAGATCCACCACAAAGTTGTTAACTAATATTATCTGTGTATGTCCAAGGCAATGCTTTTTTCCTTCCCCAATTGACCCTCTATCTCATTTCCTTCATCAACTGTTCAAAACCAGCTCTCTCCTCCCTCTCATTGGAGGACCTTGATTTATTGAGAAAAGTATGTTTCTCTGTGGAAAATAGAGAGCATCCTGAATTTCTTTGTCTCTTCTACTTCATTTCTCATTTTATCCCTTTTTGTTTCGTTCTCTGATGAAAAGGTAGCCCTTTTCTTATTATAGGCTTTCTGTTTATATCCTCCATCCCATCTCTTCTAGGAGTTGGCTCCTTAGCATGTTTTCTCTTTCTCTCATATTCAGGTTTTTATTATCTATTGTGTCATTTGCTACTGCCAGATATTTTCCCTGTCCTTAAAAACTCTCAACTTGGCAACTTGACCTTGTGTCCTCAAGCTCATTTTCTATCACTTCTTCCTTTCACAGCCAAAGGCTAGAAAAAGTCATCTGCACTCATTATTTCTATTTCATCTCTCACTTAACCCTTTGTAGTCTGTATTCTGACTACATTACTAAATTGAAAATACTCCAAGTTTATCAGTGACCTCTAAGCTCTTGAATCCAAGGGCCTCTTTTTAGTCTTCATCCTTCTTGACCTCAGCTGTTTTTGTCACTGTCAACCACTCCCTTCTTGTGTTAAGTGTTCTCTTCTGGTTCTGCTCCTTTTTAGATGAGCACTCTTCAGTCTGTTCTGCTGCATCATCAGTTTGACAAATAATTATTTTACTTATGGGTAAGAGACTTTTCTAGGATTTGGGTGTTTGAAGACAAAAAAAAATAATCTTTGCTCCCAAGGAGCTTACGTTCTACTTTCTCTGAGGGTAAAGAGATGCAGCATGTATAAAGACAAATATATTCAAAATAATTTCAAGTTAAGACAGAGTACCAACATCTGGTAGGAGTAGAGAAGGCTTCCTGTTGATTATTGAAGGAAGTTACGGATTCTAAGACTTGGAAGTGAGAAGGAAATATATTTTAGGCATAAAATGGCCTTCTGAATTTTAACAATGGTTGGTCTTTTTGGATTGAATGTTAAATTATAAAGGAGAGTGATATAAGTCTGGAAAGGTAAGTGGGAGCCCCTGGATGTAATGGGAATCACTGAAAAATTTTAAGCAAGGGAGTGCTCAATCTGCATCTTCGGAAGAATATTTTGACCTCTGTATACAAGATGGACTGGAACAAGGAAAACTAGAAGCAGGGAGAACAATCAGGAAGCAATTGCAATAGTAGAGGCAAAAGATCTTCACCTTTCTGAAGCAGAAGAATGGCCATCTGAGAGGAAAGAAAGGGATAGATATATGCTGAAGATGTTGTGGAGGTTGAATTTGCTATACTTGGCAACTGATTGGGTATTGGGAGAGAGGGTGAGTGAGAGAAAAAGAACTCATTCCTTGGTGACCAGAAAGTGAGGCTGGTGACTTTGCACTGCCCTCTGTCACTTAAATCCAATTCACTTGCATGTCACGGTGTCACCTCCATAATGTCATGATCCTCTTCAAGAACAAAGGACAAACAGCAAGAGGTGACCAGAAGAATGGTAATAACTTTGGTGCAAATACTGAAGTTTGGAGAAGGAATAGATTTAAGGGAAAATATAAATTTTGTTTTGACCTGTTGAATTTGATTCAGGTGACAGTGTGGGCCTGGAGTTCAGTACAGAGATGAAAACTGGCAATATAATCAAGTGCCATAGGATCATAGATTTAGAGTCATCTGTATAGAGATAAATGAACCCATAAAACTTATGATAACACAAAAGAATCTTTCTGGGAGTTGAACTGTCAGGAGGATGACAGAGTGAAATGAAGGCTTTTTAAAGCCAGACAAGGCCTGAGAATGTTTGTAGGTTTGTAAGCAAGTGGGGAAAGAGTCAGTTCATAAGAAGAAAGGAGTGCTGTAAGAGGATGATCTTGGAGGAGATGAGATTAAGAGCAAAGGTTAGAACGGTTACCTTAACAAGGAGAATGACCACTACTTCCTGAGAGACAGAGAAAGGAGGAATTAAGTATGATGTAGAGGAGTTTTAAAGAAAAGGGTAAGGAGTATGTGTTAGTCTTTGTTTTCTCAGTAGAGATGAGGTTCTCTGCTGAGTTGGAGGTGAAAGGGGGTACATATAGTGGGTTCAAGAAGAGAAATGAAGTTTTGGAATAAATGTTTTAGAGAGAGTGTGATAGAAAGCTATTCATTCAGTCAGTCAAGAAGCATTTAAGTGTCTATTATGTGCCAGGCATCGTGCTAAATTTGGAATAGAAAGAAAGACAAAAGATAGTCTCTGTTCTCAAGGAGTTCATAGTTTAAATAAGGGAGGCAACATGCAAACAACTACACAGACAAGTTATATACTGGTTAAATTGGGGATAGTCTCAGAGGGAAGGTACTAAGGTTAAGAAGGACTAGGAAAGGCTACTTGCAGAAGTTCGGACTTTAACTAAGACTTGAAAGAAGCCAAGGAAGGCAGGAGGTAGAGATGAGGAGGGAAGGATGTTCCAAGCATGAAGGAGAGTCAGCAAAAGTGCTCAGCCCAAGGAGAATGGAGTATGCTGTGTTGGGTACAGAATGGTACTTAGTATCACTGGATCAAGAGTATATGGAGGAGAGTGAGATGTAAGACGACTAGAAAGGTAGGAAGGAGCCAGGTTATGATGAGCTTTGAAAGCCAAATTGTTGGATTTTATTTTTGATCCTGGAGGTGATAGAGAGTTACTAGAGTTTATTGATTGATATTTTGTGTGTGTGTGTGTGTGTACACCATGGTTAGACCTATACTTGAGGAAGATCATTTTGACAGCTGAGTGAAGGATGGATTGGAAGGGGGAGAGATTGGAGGCAGGGAAACCAACCAATCAGCAGGTTATTATAGTAGTCTGAGCATGAGGTAGGGGGAGGACTTACAGCAAAGTTGGTTATAGTGTTAGAGAAGAAAAAAGAGCATAGCAAAGAGATATTATGAAGGTAGAAAGCAGAGGACTTGACATCTGATTGCATATGGGAGGTTGAGAAGAGAGCAAGGAGTCAAAGATGGGAGGAGGTGGTATTCTTGACTAAAATTTATGGTAGAATAAAAGGATTTCTATGTGTAATGAAGGCCCTAGTCAACTTAGGTAAAATAGATTTGTAGTGGATCTAGTTGGCATTGTTTTATGACTTTGACCAGCAGCATTTAGTGTTTCTAATCAGGGATAGAAGGGGCAACAATTAAGCTTAGAGGTGTGTGTATATTTGAAGTGGTCAGCCATAGAGTTGAGACTGAAAGGAGGAAAGGGAATCTAGAGTAGGGGTAGAGGACCAGGAGAAGAAGACAAGGTCAATGGCTAAAGGTTGTGGTGAAACTGAGGAATAAGTTTAGAGGTCTCATTAATGCAACAGCAGCTTTTGTGACACCTCATAAGTTAGTAACCACCTCAGTACCCCAGCAGCCATGGTGAAGGGACCCACAGTTGGCATTAATCTTGGCACCATTTATTCCTGTTTTTCAACATGGAAAAGTGGAGATCATTTCTAAAACTAAGGAAACAAGGCTTCCCCAAGCTATGTCATCTTTACTGACCCAGAATTGTTGATCGGTTGTGCTTCAAAGAATCAAGTTGCATTGAAATTCACCAATACAGTATTTTATGCCAAGTATTTGATTAGTCACAGATTTGATGCTTCAGTTGTACAATCCAACATGAAGCATTGTCCTTTCATGGTGGCAAATGACTCAGGTGCAACTCAGGTCCAACTGGAGTACAAAAGGGAAACCAAAAGTTTTTATCCAGAGGAAATATCTTATGAGATTTTGACAAAGACAAAAGAAATTTCTGAAATAAATATATGGAAGACTTTTACAAATGATGTGATCACAGTACAAGCCTACTTAAGTGACTCCCAATGTTGGGTCAGCCACCAAAGATGCTAAATCATAAATTATCCTAATATTGTTGCTATTGCTTATGGCTTAAAGTAAGTTGGGGCTGAAAGAAATGTGTTGATCTTTGACCTCAGAGGAGGGCCCTTGTGATATTTCCACCTTCTCCATTGAAGATAGCATTTTTGAAATGAAGTCCACAACTAGAGGCATCAACTCAGGAGGGGAGGACTTTGACAACCTCATGGTGAGTCATTTCATTGATGAGTTTGCATACAAGTACAAGAGAACAAGTGAAAACAAGAGGGCTGTTCTCTGCCTCTACAGCACTTGTGAATATATAAAGCACACCCTCTCTTCTGGTAAACAGGCCAGTGGTATTGAAGTTGACTTCCTCTGTGAAAGTTTTGACTTCCATATATCTCTGTCACCTGTGCCGATTTCAAAGAACTGAATGCTGACTTTTTTCCTTGGCACACTGGACCTTTGTGAAAGGCTGTAAAGGAATGCCAAGCTAGATAAGTGATGGACCCATGACATCATCTTGATGGATGGTTCCACTTACATCCCCAAGATTCAGAAACTTCTGTAAGACTTCTTCAGTGTCAGGGAGCTGAATAAGAATATCAGTCCTGATGAGACTATTATTTATGTTATGGCTATCCAGGCTGCCAGCTTGTTTGGGTGTGAATATGAGAATGTTTAGGATTTGCTTGTTGGTGACTGTTACTGTAAATGGCTAGGTTGAATTGAAGGTATAGGCCAGAGAGAAGAGAAAGCTGATGAATTGGGAAGCACGAATCCTCTAGGAGATGTTGATCTGTACACTGAAGTCCCTGAATCTTAAGGAAAGGATTGGGGGAAAGAAAGGCTGTTACTCAGATACAGAAGAACTTCTTGAAAAAGGGTAGAGAATAACTTGAACATGATCAGTTGCAGTGACAAGGATCTTGACTGGATGGTGGAATAAATTTCAAAGGAAGAATGGTTACTTAATGATGGTGAAGAAAAGATAGTCCTTGAAAAAGCTATATACACTCATTGCTTCTGCTCTTCCTTTCACTCTCCTTTAAACCCCTGCAGTGTGGTGTCTGACGTCATCATTCAACTGAAGCTTTTCTCTAAAGTTAGTGATTCCTTAATTAGTAAATCTAGTGCCTTTTCTCAGTCTCCATCCTTCTTTATCTCTGCAGCATTTGATACTGTTGTTGACTCTCCTCTCCTGAATATGTTCTCACCTCTGGGTTTTTGCAGTGCTGCTCACTCTTGCTTCTCCTCTCTACTCTCTGCCCTTCTCAAACTTCTTTACTGGATCATCATCTATATCGTGCCTGCTAATTGGGTGTGACCCAAGGCTCATACACTGTGTCTTAGTGACTTCACAAGTTTCCATGGATTTATTTATCTTTTTTATGTAGATAACACTCAGAATATACGTGCGTATGTATGTGTATATATGTAAGTTAGATAATTGATCCATGACATCATGTTAGTGGGTGGTGCCACTTGTATACCCAAGATCCAGAAACTACTCTGATTTTTTCAGTGTTAGGTAGCTGAGTGAAAGTATCAATCTTGATGAGACTCTCTCTATATGTAGAGTTGCACTATAAAGTATCTTTTTCTCTGGTGCTTTCTTTGTCCATATGTACATATACACACATGAATATGTATGTATGTGTATGTATGTCACATGTCCAAAACACACTCATTATCTTTCCCCCAAAACCTACTCTTCTGAATCCCACATAAACAGTTACAAAATCTTTTTGTGTGCATCTTTACAACATTTGAATGTGTTTTCTTATTTCTACTCAGATAGCTCACACCTAGCTGTGTGACTCTGGAGAAGTCATTTAACTCTGTTTTCCTCAGTTTCCTTATCTTTAAAATGATCTGGAGAAGGAGATGGCAAACCACTTCAGTGTCTTTGCCAAGAAAACCCCAAATGGGATCATGAAAAGTTGGACATTACTAAAAAGCAATTGAATAATAATAAAATAATAATAATAATAAATGATAGAATCAGTGTTTTATTTTGTATAAGAATATATTCGTATTATATTTGTTATATTTGTATGGAAAAATTCTGCTCTCAAAACCTATTGTGGTGTTAAATGATCCTCATTTTTTGAAAGTTTTGCCCGCAGGACAAAAGCCCTAGACAGTCCTACCCAAATGAAAAAAATCCACTGTTTGCTGTCCAAGGTTCACCCTAGTTAACTCTTTCAGAAGCTTATCACTAGAAGGTTCCTATCAAATGATGAAATATTTTGGCTGTGGCGGTTCGTAAAGACTAGCTAGTAAGTTGGATGGGTTCAAATCTAGGTCTATGGAGAACAATTTTCACACCATTTAAATCAGAGATCATTTTAAAATATCTTGGAAAAACTGTTAGTTAACTGATGAGGATGGAAAATATCTTTCTTATATAACAAACATGATATTCTTTCATTTTCAGAATATGACAAGAAGAGGGAGCAGTCCAGGCAGCCTTGAAGTCCCAAAAGACCTCCCTGATATACTGAACAAGCAGAATCAGATGCGTCCTATAGATGATCCAGGTGTGCCCTCAGAATGGACCTCTCCTGCCAGTGCAGGCAGCAGTGACCTTATCAGCTCAGATAGCCATTCAGATTCTTTCAGCGCTTTCCAGTATGATGGCCGGAAATTTGACAGCAAGTATCTGGTTTTCTGCTTAGCATTACAATTATCTGTTAATTTGTCCTGTTTTCCCACTGTTAATTGCCTAGAGCATGTCTACATAGCATATTATAAATATGCCTTAGTTTTCAAAAATATCCCAAAAGTTTTTGATATATTTTACGCTATTAGCTGACATTGGCACTGCTATATACAGTCTGGGCATTCTAAATACTGTAAGAACATTCTCCCTTATCAGTCCTATAAACAAGTGGAAATGCAGTTCTTACCCTAGAAAATAAAAATTGATTTAAAATGGGCAAAAAAGAATAGGTTTAGTAGGAATGAGGTAGAGGGAAATATGAAAGAATAGGAAGTAATGATCAGTGAGAAAATTTTAAGCTTAAAACTACAGAAAGACTTCTGTATATACCGAGGCGTGGACCACAGAAGTGCTTCTCTTTGAATGGCAAGTTTCCCAAATGAAATTATATGTTTCAATTTGTCAAAACCAGTTATATATAATTTTGGGGAGAATTCAGCTCATTGCAACAAATATTTTAAGTATTAGAGACAGTGTAACAGAGTAGATAGAGTCCTGAATTAAGAGTGAGAAAGCCCTTGGAGTCAGGGAGATCCTGCCAGGCTGAAGAGGTGATATAGAGTAACCACTAAAGTTTTTTCGGTTGTAACATGTTAAGACTTGTGTCTTAGGAAGATTATTTTGGAAGCTGTGCAAAGTGAGTTATACTTTGCTTCCTATAACCTCATGCGCCAAAGTAAGTAGCACAGAGTGTGGTAATGTCTGCAAAGGATCAGCTATATTCCAAATATGATATATTGTGATATTCCAATCAGAATTCAGGAACACTAAAAAAGTTCTGTAGTAGTGGCAAAAATTGAGAAGTGATCATGTAGAAAACTTTGAAGGTTATTTTTTTTTATAACATCATAGGCAAAAATTATTCTGTCACTCTGCGCTAACACAATTGGCAAATATAGAATATAAAACAAAATGAAAGCATTGAGAACCAGGCTTGCATATGTGACAAAAAACACCCCAAAGCAGCTCCCTAACATGAATTTCTAAGAGTTTTACTCCTTTGGATAAATTTTTATTTCATGAGTCTTTGCCAAAGGCTCTTGGGATTTGGACATACCTCCTCTTAATATGTGTATAATATATTTTTTCTTTAGACTTAAGTCCATTAATCAATTCTATGCTTAAACTTCCATTAACAATCATATTTATTCTTTATTTTACCTGGATTATTCCCACAGAATTATCTTTAAATGGTTACTTTCCACTTTATTTAAAAGTTGCAGGCTTCTCAACTCTGTTTGGAATAGAGTGTTTATATCCCTATTTTCTGTGTCATGTAGTTGTCTTCAGAAGAAACATAAGCATATTTTTGAAACTACTATGGTTTCTACCAGATTTAAGTTTATTCTTAATCTGTAGACACATTTTGTTTTGCCTCACTATGTGTCATCCTTCTTATGACTGTTTGGGATTTTAAAACATTTAAAGCAGTAAAGCAATTTATTACAAGCCTTCAAGAACTTTATGCTAATTTATTAATAATAAGGCACTCAATTAAAAAATCCAAGTTTTATTGATGCCTTTTGTTTTTCTATTATTGTTATTTTGGGTTGAACTCCTTCCTTTATCCCAGAAACCCTTCCCTAGTCATCCTTACCATGGAACCAAGAAAAACAGTTACGCAAAACCAACAGACACATCAGCCACATATCAGATACTACACAACACTATGTACTCATACTCTCCAGAGAAGAGTAGGGAAGTGCATTTCCATCTTTTCTTAGGAGGTTGATTGGTCAATTTCAATTAAACAATTTTTCTCTTTCGTTTTAGTGTTCTATTTTATTTACATTATTGTAATCATGGTGTATCTTGTTTTCCTGGTTCTTAGGGTTGCATCATTTTCACATTCACTGTTTTTTCTAATTCCTCATCTTCATTTTTTCTTAATAGTCCCTACTTTTCCACAGAAAGGAGGGAAACACATTTCCATCTTTTCTTGGAAATCATTACTGGTCAGTTATAATTATGTAGTGTTCCACTCAGCGTTCATTTCATTTACATTATTGTGATCACTCTGTGTATATTGTTTTCCTGGTTCTACTTACTTTCAGTTTATATCATTTCATATATGTTTTTCATTGTTACTCTGACTACCTTATTTTCATCACTTTTTGCAGGGCAACAATATTCTGTTTAATTTATATGCCATAATTTGTCCAGCCATTATTCAGTCAGTGGACACCGACTTTGTTTCCTTTTTTTTCTGGCTATGGCAAAAAAAGTACTATCAATATTTTGTTATATATAGGTTTTTTTCCTTCTTCTTGTATTTGACTTCCTTGGAGGAGCTGCCTAGCAGTGGAATCTTTGGATCAAAAATTAGCAACAGTTCAGTGACTTGTATCACACAATTCAGTTTTTTTCCCCAGACAGCTGTACCATATCACAGTTACACCAACAGTATATTGATAAGACTATCTTCCCACAGCCCCTCCAGCCTTGTCTTGTTTTTTTGTCATCTCTCTCATCTTTCATAGTCTGAAGTAAAATTTAAAAAAATTAAAAAAGATTACTGATTTAGTACAGTCTTTCGTATCATTGTTGATAGTTTGCAATTCTTTTGAAAACTTTTGATATCCTTTGACTATTTTTTAAAAATTAGAGAACAGCTCTTGATCTTATGTAATTGATTGTTATTGTCATTTATTTGTTCATTCATGTTTCTCTGTAAGTGACCTTGTAAAGGGTTTTCGTGGCAAAGATACTAGAATGGTTTGCTATTTCCTTTTCCAGTGGATTGAGGCATATAGAGGTTAAGTGCGTTGCCCAGGGTGACAGAATTAGTTAGTGTCTGAGGTCAGACATGAACTCAACTTTTCCTGACTCTACCAGGGAGCCATCTAGTTGTGTTAATTTCCTTTTATTAGACCTTTGATACAAAGATTTTTTTTTTCTGGTTGACCATTTTCCTTCTTATCCTAGCTGTGTTGATTTTTTTTATGTAGAAACTATTTAATTTTATGCAGTAAAAGTTGTCAGTTTTCTCTTATGATCTTTTTTTTTTGATTAAGAATTGTCCTACTCATGGTATTGAAAGTACTTCATTCTCTTCTAAAGCTTTTTATATTTATATTTACAATTTAAGTTGACTAAGGTGCTTTTCAGTTTTTCTAGCAGCTCTGGTCAAACAGGGGTGTCTTTTCCCAAGTAGTTTATTTGAAGAGGTTTATCGAATCAAGTAGATTTATTGAACACTGGGCTACTATATCTGATTATTATTTCTAATTCTTACCTAGTCTCTTCCATTGATCTATTCTATGAATTGTTAATTTATAGTTGATTAATTTACATTTGATTCTTATCTATTTATAGATTTTGGCTTTGGAGTTGATGCTGGGACACTATCTTCTACTGAAGTTGATGCAAGTTTAGGACATCAGCAGAGTACAGAAGAACTTGATGCGGCAAGTTTAACTACATTGCACATAGATTCTGAAACAAGCAGTCTTAACCAACAGCTATTTTCTGCTGAAGTTGCAACTATTACTGGTAATAATAGTAATATTTACATAGCGCTTTAAGATTAGTGATGTACTTTACATAGGTTAACATTTCTCATGTAAATATATACTTGCATATATTATAATTTAATAACGTTACTCATGAATTGTTAAATATACACACACACGTGCATCTATGCATATGTATACATATACACACTTTTTTTTTTTAAAGAAATTAATTATCCTGAGGAATTTGGGTTATAATTTTATTGAAGAGAGTAAAATAACCCAAAGGTTTTATATATAAATATAAAATATCTATAATGCTGTTGAAAACAGTGGAACTGAACTCAACATTAATTACAATGAACAATCTTGATTCTGGAAGACAGAAGGAAGGAAAGAAGGAAAGAAAGAAGGAAACAGTCATTTGTAAGTGCCTGCTATGTGCCAGGCATTATGCTAAGCACTTTTTAAAGTGTTATCTCATTTGATCCTCACAACAACCCTGAGATACAGGTGCTGTTAATACCCCCATTTCATAGCTGAGGAAACTGAGGCAGATAGAACTTGCCAAGGAATATACATCTAATAAATTTCTCAGGCCAAATTTGAACTCAGGTCTTTCTGACCCTAGGCCCAGTGCTGTGTGTACTGCTCCTTAGCTTAGAGGAGACAATGAAAGCTGTCTTCAGGGTTTAAAGGGTTTTCACATAGCCGAGAGATTAGAAGTTTTCTGCTTGACCCTAAGGGCAGTACTAGAAACAAAGCCCAGGTTTCATATCCACCCTAGCTTCTCCTCATTCCTATGGGAGACATAATTTGATCCAACCTAGTTTTAAAAATAATAAATCATATTCAATGGAATTTCTCACATAGTTATTATTTGACTGATAAATCAGATAATGTGTATGATGTCCCTGTAACCCCCCAGTTCAGAACTGCCTTCTCTGGTTGCCACTGTCCTACACATATGATGTTCCTTTATTAGAATATAATCTTACTGAAAGCAGGGACTGCCTTACTTTGGTATCCATGTATCCCCTATGTTTAGCAAATCATAGTAGGCACTTTTAAAAAAAATGTTTAAACATTTTATTTTTTCCCCAGTTGCATGTAAAAACAATTTTAACA
Organism: Vombatus ursinus; assembly: GCF_900497805.2. Lineage (NCBI taxonomy): Eukaryota > Metazoa > Chordata > Mammalia > Diprotodontia > Vombatidae > Vombatus > Vombatus ursinus. The sequence goes on from NW_020955184.1 coordinate 3,647,252, forward strand.
TTTTTTGCTTCAAATTTTGAGTTCCAAATTCTCCTTCCCTTCCTCCCCTTTCTCTGCGTTGAGAAGGCAAGCAATTTGACAGAGGTTATGCGTGTGTAGTCATAGAAAACACATTTCCATATAAGTCATGTTGTGAAAGAAAACACAAAAGAATCCCATAAGAAAATAAAGAAAAAATATGCTTTAATCTGTGTTCAGACTCCATCAGTTCGTTCTTTGAAGATGGATAGCATCTTTCATCATGAGTCCTTCAGAATTGTGTTGGATCATTGTATTGCTCAGAATAGCTAATTTATTTACAATTGATCTTCATAACAATATTACTTTTATTGTGTAATGTTCACCTGGTTCTGCTCATTTCACTTTGCATCCATTTGTATAAGTTATAGCAGGCGTTAAGAGCTTTAAAAGCTTGTTCGTTCATTTGTTTCCTTGTCCAATGAGAACACTGTGTATGACTTAATGAATGTTTTTTCCTGGTGCTTTAAGTGTTACTTTTTTTTTGGCAACTGGGGAATTAATATGTGCTTTTAAAATGACATTATGAAATTTAATTTACAGGTTCAGAAAGTGTTTCCCCAATCCATTCTGTTCTGGGATCCAGATCACAGACACCATCTCCTGCTAATCTGAGTGCAGATCACATTGAACAGAAAGACCTGCAATTGGATGAGAAGCTCCAGCACTCTGTTTTGCAAACCCCAGATGATCTAGGCAATTATTTGGAAATTGGAAATTTCCATTTTTCTTTTTCCTCTGCATTAGAATTAAGAGGTTGTTAGTAAAATAATGTTCTTTGAATTGAAGAACATATTTTATGGTTAGTGCAATAGTGTTGGAATCTTTAGGAAAGTTAAATTTTACTCTAACATTTTCCTTGCTCTTTAAAAGTGGCCTTGTCATTTTTTTTAAACTGTAACTTCAGACAAAAAAATTCCTGTTGATTACCATTCCACACCTGAGATTATTTATTCCATTCTTCATGCATATTAAATTATCTTTCTTTGGTATTCATTAACCCAGGTAATAAATAATTATAGTACAGTTGTTTTTACTAATACTTTGTGGTCATTTAGAAATATTTGATAGCTTTCCTTTATAGGCAGACTTTAGGAGAAAGTTGGCTTATTTACCTGGTTTTGAATGGAAAAACTCAAAGTCATAGTATTTCCCCTTTGGTTGATTTTAATTCTTCAGGTTATCAAATTTTACCCACAGGTTTTATATTTTTAAGTGATTGTAGAAAGAAAGTAACTCACATTTGTAAGTGCTTTAAAACTTTTAAAGCACTGTTCTCACAACTCCACTGTGAGATAGGTATTGCACATCTAATTTTTTCTAGTTTGCAGGTGAGGAAATGGAGAACCATAGAGGTTAAATGATTTGCCTAATGTCACATAACTACTGAATATCAGAGATTAGGGTCAAATCAGGTCTTTCCTAACTCCAGAGGAATATAGCAATATAACAAAATGGAATAATGCCTGACTACCTTGGAAATTTTTTTTTGCTAAAAATAAGATAGATAGTTTTCAGAATATGTTAAGTATGTACACAGAGTATCATCATCATCATCATCATGATAATAGCTAACATTACATAGCACTTACTGTGTGCCAGGCACTATGCTAAGCACTTTACAATTATTATCTCATTTGATATCCACAACAATGCTGGGAAGTAAGTGCTGTTATTATCCCCATTTTACTGATGAGGAAACTGAGGTGGACAGAGGTTAAGGGACTTGCCCAGCATTACCCAGTGAGTGTCAGAGGCTGGGTTTGAACTTAGGTCTTCCTGATACTAGGCGTTGTAGTCTATCCATGGTACCACCTAGCTGCCCCTAGTCGTGACATTCATGACAGTCATGCTGTTGTCAGCATACCAGAATTGTTTTGAGAATATATTGGATAATTCTGACAAAGGAAGAGATTGCTGCAGGTAACATAGAACCTGACCACTGTAGTCCTGGAATACACTTGCTCTACTAACAAAATAAAAGCAAATTAAATTCCTGCATTGGTCAGTCAGTTAACTCTTTTAACATTTGGTTAACTCTCAGTTTCCTAGGACATAATTGTCTTCTTCGTGATCTCATTGTGCCTCTTGCTTATCCTTTTTTAAAAAATCTACTCTTTGATTGCTGTACTGTTCTTTAGCTTCACTTCAAGTGGAGAGAGAAACTTAGATTATTGTATTTCTTCTTAGTTTTATAAAGGTGTTGATGAGTCAACAGAATTAAAATCTTTGATTTTAGAGGGGCTATGAGGCTAATTTATGGTTTTATCCAGAATCTTAGTGCACTTCCTCCTTAGTCTTTTAATTTTTAATTAAAAAAAATCTTGAGTCATTTGTCATTTTCTTTTAAAGGATATTAAAGCTTGGTTCTGAGATTTGTCATGATCATTAGGATCTATTCTCCTATTTAAATGTTTCTTCCAGTTCTGTGGTATAGTTGCAGAATAGATGTGCTTCAGTAGTGCATCGCGGCATCGAATCTATTGTTTATTTTAATGTTCTTGTGATATGAAAACATAGGGTCATTTTGAAAATTACCTCTAACTTCCGTAATTGGGAAGAATAGTCTATAAAGATTTTAAGTGATTTGAGAAAATACTAGGAAAAGAGTAGTCGTACTGAGTTTGTACAGGCATGCCCCTTAAGCTAGTTGGCAAGGCATCCTTCTGAACATCAGCCCACAAAGAGTTAACTGTAGAGGTGTGCTGTATATATAGATTTAAAGGGAATTTTCTTTTTTTCTTATCAACCTATTACTCATTATTGGTGATAGTTTTATTTGAGTAATCAATCCAGACCAAAGCATTTAAAAAGTTTACCGAGAACACAGGGAGAAAAAAAAAACAATAAAGTTTGGTAGGGAAAATGTGTTATGTTGGAAATGAAAGAATCTACATCTTAGGAAAAATAAGAATAATTATGTACCATGTGGTATGTAATGGCCAGATAATAACTATTTCACGAGTATAAAGTTTTTTATTTTTCAAGAGTACAAGGTCAGTGATTTTTAAGTCATTGATCAACTTCTACCAAATAGAACAAGAGAGCATTGGCTCAAATTGTAAACACCAGAAGTAATTCAAGTTACATATAAGGAAGAATAACTTTCACAGTACATAAAGTTGTGGAATTTCCTTATAAATACATTCAATCTAAATTTTAAAAATGTTCAGGCCTGTTAAATAGTTTGGTTCTAAGAGTCTACGTAGTCTTTAAGATATTAACAATTAAAACTGCAGTAAGAGTTTTAGGACACCCTGCATATAGAAATTTATACTGGCTTTTATATTTTTTGCAGATTTTTCCAAGCTTAACTGTATCAAAAATACCACTGATATATGCATTAACAACCTAAAATTGTGCATTATTTCTCTTTTTAAATATTTTTAAATTAGCCCCAAAAATGAGTAGAATAATAGCTAACATATACACATGTACCTATTTATACCAATATACACAACACATATGTACATATATCTCTACACACACACACACACACACACACACACACACACACACACACACACACACACACACACAAAAACACATACATAAACACTTACTATGGGCCAGACGCTGTGCACTGCTATGAGGGCCGGTCCTCTATCCACTGCGCCACCTAACTGCACCCCCTGTGCTATTTTTATGATGAAACAGGCAAACTAGAAGTTAAGTGATTTGCCCAGGATCACATGAAACTAGTGTCTGAGGCTGCATATGAATTCATGTCTTCCTGATTCCAGGCCCAGCACTTTATCACCACCTACTTGCTGCAATGAGTTGTAGTCATTTGATGCTTTTAGAATTTTAAGTTAATTCCAGAATAGAGAGATTCTACATGTAAAGAGACTAATACATGTAAAGAGAACTGCATGTAAAGAGACTGATTGCCTAAGTTAGTAGCTCTTAGTTAATGGGAAAAAGTAAAAAATGATACATAAACTTACTTATATAAATCTGTTCTTAGATTATTTCTAAAATTTTCATCATTTCTGGAAGTAGAAATTTATCTACAATCTGCCACATCACAAAGGAGGATTTGAGTATAATGTTTCTCAAAACATCCAGTAAGTTTCCTTTTTTAGGTGATACTTTCAGTACTTAACAGAAATATTTAATTGATGAGTTAGTGCCCTGAATGAAGAATTTGTCAGTATATCAGGATCCAGCTAATCACAATGCTCATTATTTTTCTTATTTTCATGATGGTTGACTTTTTTTGTGTTTTTTCCTCTTAAAATTCACAGAAGTTTTATTTACAGTATTGTTGCGTTAACTTCTAGAAACAAGTGAGTTCCCGTCTGAATGTTGCAGTGTGATGGCAGGAGGTACTCTCACAGGATGGCATGCAGATGTTGCTACTGTGATGTGGAGAAGAATGCTAGGCATTTTGGGAGATGTTAACACTATTATGGATCCTGAAATACATGCTCAAGTGTTTGATTACTTGTGTGAGCTTTGGCAGAATTTAGCCAAGGTAAATGAAGGGAAAGTGAGATAGGAGAATTTATCATAGAGAAAAAACAAAAGATCCTTTGCTTATGAAATTAATAATGTACTACAGAATTGTATAAATTTCATAGTTATATTCTTTACCCTTTTAAAAAATTACAGATTAGAGATAATCTTGGCATTTCATCTGATAATATGACCTCACCCCCTCCACCAGTTTTAATACCTCCTCTGAGAATCCTTACTCCTTGGCTTTTCAAGGTAGGTTAAGTTTTTACTTTTGAAATAAATAGCTGATCAATATATTATAAGTCTCTTAAACCTTATAAGTAGATATATTTCACTGTTCTTTTTCTATAACATTTCTTTTTCTAGCTAGTTATTTTTTATGAGACTGCCTCTACAGTATGGCCAAAGCGATGTAGAAATTGGTATGAGTTAAAGCAGTTAGAATTAGAGGCACTCATAAAATAGAAATATTTAGTTACACTTAAATAGGTAACTATTTTTGCTCCCTTCTCCATTTTTCTTAGAAATTTAAAATTGACTTTTTAATTGTAGGCAACTATATTGACTGATAAATACAAGCAAGGCAAATTACATGCCTATAAACTTATTTGCAACACAATGAAAAGAAGACAAGATGTATCACCAAATAGAGACTTTTTAACACACTTCTATACTATAATGCATTGCGGACTACTCCATGTTGATCAGGTAAATGTATACTTTCTTAGAAATCCCACCCATTTACCTTTGATCTTTGATTCTCTTTACCATTGATGAATTAATATTTCAACTAGCCCTAGAGATGATTTCATTTTCATTGATTCATTTCACAGAAATTTTATTTTTATTGTTCAATGCAATACATATATTTAGTGGGCATTAAATATTAAAGGTTGATTTTTTGTTAAAAAAAAGGAAAGAAAAATGCTTTTTGAAAATTGCATATTCATCTACTGGTCCAACAATTTGTAAACTCAAATTTAATTTTATAATAAGTTCTAAAATAAGTTAACTCAGTATTGCTGGTACAGGTAGAATTGCAATTTGTGATATAGTCAGTCTGTTGTAAAATAACTAAATCAATGGGAATAACCTTAACAGCTAATTTTATTGCCTACCTGAAAGTGGAATGAATTAATTACCAAGTTAAGAGCTTTCACCTGTATTTCTTGTATGGGGCCTCTTTGCAAAGACTTAAGATTTCTAAAGTAGCTAACTTCCTTTGAGTTTCAGAACTTAAATTTATTACTTAAAATTGTTGGAAGTAAATGGGACCAGTAAATGAGTTTGTGCTTCACAATCTTAGAAAAAGTGGTTGGTTGTATCAAATACCCACTTCTAAATAGTCTTCCTTTTTGCTGTAGTGGTAGAATCTTCCTGGACCATTTGAAATAATAATTTTTGAGCTTACTTTCCTCTAAGCATATAACATCAGGAATTGCTCATTTGGGCAAATTAAAATTAGCCTTGTTTAAGACTATTTAAATTCATTTTTCAGTCAGTTTTCCAAAGACCTAACTTAGTAAAACAAAGTATAGAAATTGTTTTTCTTTCTGTATTTCTCAGCTTATTCAGTTTTAAGCTTTAACGAGTAACTGATAATAAATATGTGTGTACATATTTATGTATGTATATGTAATACCATTTTCCTCTTTGCTGTTCTTCCTCTTAAGGATATCGTTAATACAATCATCAAGCACTGCTCCCCTCAGTTTTTTTCACTTGGTTTGCCTGGTGCCACAATGCTTATTATGGATTTTATTGTAGCAGCTGGTAGAGTAGCTTCTTCAGCATTTCTTAATGTAAGTGCTCAGTTTTTTTTTCTTTACAATTCAGCAAATTTTAAATAAACCTTAACTAATTGGAATCCACAAATAAAAAAGTTTGTCACCTTGAGTTCACCAGAACTCAAAGTTTAGGTCACTTCCCTTCAGAATGAAAACTTAAAAGAAGCTCATACTTTCTTTTCTTTTCTTTTTCTTTTCTTCTTTTTTTTTTTTTTTTTTTTTTAAGGCAGTTGGGGGTAAGTAACTTGCCCAGGGTCACACAGCTAGTAAGTGTCAAGTGTTTGGTCAGAGGCTGGATTTGAACTCAGGTCCTCCCGACTTTAGGGCTGGTGCTCTACCCACTGTGCCACCTCACTTTCAAAGAAAAATTGTAACTGATTAACAGACCAGTGAAGCATCCATTAAATAGTGTTTCAGTATTGTGAGCGCTAAAGGGCAAAAGATGAAGGAAGCTAAAGTGAAGAGAGGAAAATTAAAAATGGATATAGCTAGGGAGAAAAGGAAGGCAGGAAGCAGTGGTGAGACAACACAAAAAGTATAGATGTGTTCTAAATGAGAGAACAGAAGTGGAAAAGTAGAAGTAAATTGAAATAGAAGTAAAGTCTATTGAATAGTGTACATAAGCTACAGAAAAAAGCTGTATGTCATACTCTGTGCTTTATAAGAGGAGCTTTATAAGGCATCCTATAATTATGACTTCCCTTTTCCTCAAAAACAATCCATAGTGAAAAGCAAAGCAGAATTAAATGCAAATTTAGACCAGTTTTTATACCTTCTATGTTTACAATATTCTTAACTCTATTAGTTTCGTGATCTTGGGCAAATCACTTAATCTCTAGGCTTCAGTTTCCTCATATATAAAATTAAAAAATTGAACTATTTGACCTAAGGTTCTTGATAGTTCTATTGTCTATGATCCTAAACTCTTATAATCCTCTTTTAGGATGGAAAATTACATGTCTGCCATGAACATTATGTTTAATATTGTAGACTTGAGCAGGGAACACACTTTGTAAGCCATTAACTGCTATATATATCACATATGCCCACTTTGATATTATTATTATAAGAAGTTAACGCTTTTTAACCAGGAATGTATGATAAAAATATTTTGATAACTTCATGATAAAATATTTTTATGATGAAAATATTTTGATAACTTTATTTAAATATAATTAGTTTCATTTGTAATCTTACATTTTTTATTTTATGCATTTAAAAATATTATTTTGAAAGGGGCTGTGAAAATGTAAAAGCTTCATGAGGAGAATAAATTTGAAGTGGACTTTAAAAAATGAGTTGGATTTCTGAGTCCTGTACCTGCTTAAAGGTAGCAAAAACAGCATGAACTAAGACCCAAAACTAGAAAGAGGTGGGCGTGTCCAGGAAGTGATGAGTAGGCCAGTTTGTCTAGAATATAAAGTATGTGAAAACAACTGTTTGCATTTAGGATTGCATTTCTAGGTTGGGCCAGATTGTGAAGGGCCCTTAAATAGAAGGCTGAAGAGTTTAAACTTTAGTAAATAAACAGTATTGAGCCCTAGAAGGCTTTTGAGTAGGGGGATAAGTCTTTAAACAGTATTTTAGTAATATTATTCTAGTGTTTAAGATGGATGAACCATTAGGAATTCTTTGAATTAGTTGTAACATGAAGTGACAATGGTACTCAATGTGTGGTGGGTAGGGTCATACAGATGGATTTTATTTCATAAAAATAAATCTTATGAAACTATGGGAATAGAAAATATTACCAAGGCAGACAGTATAAAAAGAAGTGACCCAAAGTACAATTTTGGGGAATACTCATATTTAGGGTGTGGAAAGAACAAAAACTAATTGTTAGGAGAAGAATCAGGATGGTTTATTGCCCACAAAGCCAAAGGTTCAGAAAGTTTCAAGGAGGGAATGATCAGTGGTGCCCATTGTCATAAAAAGGACAAGGAAAATTAAGGACTGAAAAAAAGTCCCATTGAATTTGGATATTAGGTTGTCACTAGTGATGGTTTCAGGAACAAGATTGGGGATAGAAGCTATATTTTCAGGAGTTAGGTAATTAGTGGAAGGTAAAAAAAATCTAGGGAAATGTACATATTGTACTTTTTGAAAAGTTTGGTAATGGACAAAAGCAAAGTATAATTGTTTTAGAGTAGAGAAACTTGAGTATATTTGTTGGCAGTAAGGAAGGAGAAATTAAAGATTCATGATAAAGGATAATTCTTGTAGTGGGATTCTAGAGGAGGAAATAAGATTAAAATCACAGGTAGAAAAGTTAGCTTCATATTGAAGGAGGAACGTCATTTTATCTGAGGAGGAGGGAAAAGATGGGAAAAGATAAAGTGTGAGATAGAAAGGAGGTGAAATGGATGTACCTTTTGCATCTGTAAAATAAGAAGCAAGGTTATCTGCTGAGGGTCTTAAGGCACAAGAAGAGTAGAAAAATTTTAGAACAATTACTTGGGAAATTTTAAGGAAGTGAGCATGAGATACTGGCAAGTATGAAAGCTCAATTTTTCTTGGGTAATATGAATTTGTAGTCATCTCCATTAGGTACAATTTCCTAACGTTTTCTAGGCCTAACCTACCTGGAAGTTGGAATAAATTAGATATTTGGAGTAATCCAGCAATGGAGACTGATAAAAATCTGAGGAGCAGCAGAATATCCAAAGGACAATAAATTCTGTGGTGCTAGCTAGATCTTCTCTAAAGTGACTAGCCAACCATGGGTTGGGTTGGGGAGGTGAGTGAAACTAGACTTGATGGATGAGAGAATCCTAAGAATTGAAGGACTGGAGGTTTTGATGAGGATAACCAACAGTGATTGAGTGACAAATGACTGAGGTGACAAGTCATGTTTTGGTGATTAGAAAAGGGATTTTAAGAATTTGATTATGAGATGAGATGACTACACAGCTAGAAGTTCAAAGTGTGAAGTTTTATACGTAAAAACATTTTTCATGAGAACAGCTTATATAAATAAGCTTAGATAAATTAAAACCTCACAACATATGCAGCATTTCAGAGAGGGGGGATTTTTTTTTGGAAAAATACTATCTTAAACGGTACTGATGATGGTCAAAGTAATAATAATAGCAGTTATTTGTTTTATTATAGGGTTCTGTAAACCATTTTGTATCTATGGTCTCATTTGATTCTCATAAAATCCTTGTTCTTATTATCCCTATTTTACAAATGAGGAAATTGAAGTTCATAAAAATTTCTTGAGTTTCCCAAGGTCATATGGCTTTTAAATGGTAATGGTATGAGATTTGAACCTCAGTCTTTTGACTCTAATTGCGGTGTTCTTGCCACTTATATCAGGCTGTTTAGCTACAGCTATATTCATCATTGAACATGTGTAGGTGAATAGATATATGTTTGTATTAAGATTGTTAAAATTATAATTATATCTTAAATACTTGGGCATGGTTTTACCCTTTAGAATTTTTGTGTTTTGTAATTCAGATTCACTTCTCCATTTTTTGTTAGAGTACAGCATTGGCTTGAAATGTTTTTTTTCTTAATACATATTAACACTGTTAAATGCATTTTTATGTTCTGGATTATCTGATACTTAGGCACCAAGAGTAGAAGCACAAGTTCTGCTGGGGTCCCTTGTCTGCTTTCCCAATTTGTATTGTGTACTACCAGCTCTTCATCCAAACATGCCTGATATTGCTGTGTCTCAGTTCACAGATGTTAAGGTGAGCTATTGATCAGATCCACAGACATTTTTTTAAGGACCTACCATACATAAGGCAATTAATCATTATATTAACTGTGAAGTTTTCATGTTTTAGTGATATGGATAGTTTTTATTCTTTCTGTTATTTTAAGAATCCTTTTAAGGGGGAATTTGTTCTGTGAAGTTGGATTCATTCAGAAGGCTGCACTTGAGAACCTAGAGGGCTACATGTGGCCTCGAGGCCGCAGGTTCCTCACCCCAACTGTAAAAAAATCCTTATTTTGAGGTTTATCAAGCACTCTATCTTATGGAGAATAAGCATCAAAGCTTTGAAGGCTACTCTGTATCCTTTGCATAAAGCTAATTCTCCACAGCATTTATGGTTCAGGTTGCTTTGAAAATAACTTTTCTTGGCCCAGATTCACGTTTTGGGATTATTCTGGGGCTGTGGAAGATTTCTTCATAGCAGCTGTATTCCCAGTATCAGATACAACCTGCCTTTGAAAAGTGCATCCGGGCCTACATATGCTAGAGAATACTTTATCCAAACAAAATTCTAGTTTGAATACCAGTAGCCCAAAATTTCCTAAGGTTAGTAACTGTTAGAGTGTGCACCTGCCATGGTAGTTGCCAAAATGATCTCTTGCAGGGCCTATGTAGGCTTCTGGAATACTAAGAAGAGGTGAAAAAGCAGAAGTTACTCAGGTGCCAAGAAAACAAATTGTAAAATGACTTACTGAAATATTTTGTGCAACTTTAAAATATATGGCAAAATTTCCTATCCAAATGATTATTTAAATTTAGTTCCTAGTCAGGAATGTTACAAAGTAGAAATGTTATATACCTAGTTTGTACATAAAAATTTCAAGGTAAATACAGTATGATTTAAAATCATTATTTTTAACACTATTACCTAGTTGTAATAATACATTATTATATTACATTTTTTTCTCTGGAACTGCAGAAAGACCTAATTTTGTTCATATTGCAGAATAATACAGATTACTCACCTTATTGGGCACTATACTATAAGTAAAAATACTTTTTAGAAGTGTTCTAATTATCCATGGTAATAGTAAACTGTTTAATAAAGTTGCATAGAATAAGAACACTTTTCATCCTTTGAAATAACTATATGCTCCCAGACTAATTAGTTATTGAACCTCCCAAAACCAAGAAGCATTTTACTTGGTACCATCATGCCTCATAAGCATGAGTAGATAGACAAAAATTGCTTTTTGATTTTTCTAAACAAAATTGAAACAGGCCTATTATGGATTAGTCTTTATTTCTTCTTGAAGTTTTTTGTTGTTATTTTTAATCACTTGTCATTTTAGGCCATAATATTTAATTTATTTTGGGATTGGAAGCTATTTTAATGAGAATCTTTGGGTTAAAACATTAATAAAAATGATACCTGAAATATTGCCTGCTATATGTAGATATGTTACACCTATACCAAACTAGTGAGACTAAAAAAATTCTGTTTTTAATGAGAATAATTGAATATCAGTTTTTCATTAATCATCAAATTGTATTTAAATTAATGGCTTTTTATATACCACAGCACTGTGTCATGTATATTGGGATAATATTAAAAAATGTTTTTTGCTATTGGGTATGATAAAATACACTTTTATGAGAAGAATAAAGGCTGTTTGCAAAGCAAATATGATATACAAATGAATACAGTATGAACTAAGAACATTAAGTATTAGAGGATAGAATAGAGGAGTAATTGATTGGGTCAGTAACCTAAAAGAAATGAGAAAATCTAGTTTTGAAGAAAATGAGGGATGTAGAATGATAAAGATGAAGTGAAGGGACTTGAAGAGAGGTTGAGTTATATGTACAAAAACATCAATTTGGGAATAAGTAAATCATTTGTGAGAGTTAGCACACCATTTGAGTTGATTGAAAATAACTGGAAAATAGCTGGTAAAGGGGAATAACTAGAAAGAAGGTAATGATATGGTCATCGTCCTTAAGACTAAGTTGAACAGTTTAGGTCAGATATAATAGACAACAGAAGCATTATTGTTTTTTTTACCAAAAATGACATGATGCAAATGATGTGGTTTAGAAAAATTAGGTTAGCAGCAGTGTTTGGAAGAGAAGAACTAGAGATCCATTATGAAATTATTGCTGCAAGTTCAATGCAAATTGATGAGGACCTGGATTGAGGTTTGATGACAGCCAATCTAAGATACACAGTAGAGATAGTAAAAATGTCAGGGCTTGTTAGTCAGTTGGTAAGCACTTATAATTATGTGCCATGTGCCAAGCATTGTGCTAGGCTCTGGGGATTATACATGAGCAGCAACATGTTTCCTTGTTAAGGAGAAAGATAGCAAATTCACTTACTTAGTGTTTGAAGTAGAGAATGGTGACTTACTCTAGAGAGAGAGATCGGGATTAAAGGGGTTTAATTTGTTTTTATTTTGGAGGTTCATAAAACACTAAAAACTTGCATATAGTGAAACATTTGTTTTTTAATATTCATTCATTTGAAATTCTTGATGATATTACCTATTAAAGAGTCTTTGTAATTCCAGCTTTTGATATGTGATACTGATCCTGAAAACGTTCTGTTTTTCTTTTAGCCAGATACAAGGGATAGAAGAGTTACTGCTTTTTTTAATCTTGTAGCAATCAAAAAAATCTTTATTAAGCTATCATTGTCATTTGGAGGGTGACGAGAATCATTTCAGTAGTTTACTATCAAGAAGGAGAGATAAAAGTATGAAATAGTAAGAGAACAGTACGAAAAAAGTAATTAAATGTTAAATGTTGTCATATGAGCAGGTAGTTTTAAATTTAGATTTCATATTGTTTTTCAGTTTATATAGTTCAGAGCCCTTTTTTTTACAGGTATTTGGGGGAGTTTGGGGAGAGCTGAAGCAAGTCACTGCTTTTACTCCATCGTCTTGGCTCCACCCCAGTTTATATAGTTCAAAAGATTTAAGATGAGTCTTTCCTCTGCTTTCAATATGAATTGACCTCTCTACATAGTTTAACTTAATGGGATGTCATTATTGTGAATCCTGTGTTTATTGATTTTTGTGACTCTTTTCTTTATTCCATCTCCTAAGTCTCCTTTGTCAGATTACCTGTTTGTATTTAAAAAAAAAAAGTCTTATTGTGAACTTGACATTCATCAATAACCATAGAAATTTTTTTAAGCTTTATTTAATTTGCTTTTTTAAATTAACAAATATCTGGGTTTTTTCCCTTTCCTATTAGGAAAAAAAAAACCTCCTTATGTAATAATCATACTCAGGCAAAACAAATTCCCACATTTTATCAGTGAGTTTATCCATTCACATATACAGTTATTATTGAGAATTGTGTTTTTCCTTCTGTTACTTTTCCCCTTCTTTGTACCTCCCTCCCTGTTTGCACTGACGAAGGTGGTAAAAGAAAAGGATTGTGATTAATGCTAATTATCTGTTATTGAAGTGGTCTGATCTCACTTTGCTTCCCCTCATCTCTTCCTCTAGTCAAAAATCCTGATCACTGGTTATTATTCTTCTTTCTCTCTTGATTTATAATCCACCTGCAGATGTTAAAGTTTATCTTGCTTATGGCTCCCCAATTGTACTCTCCATCTCCCTGTTTTCTCTTGTTTCTTTGTTGAATTTAATGTATTTCTACCCCAAATTATTTGTATTGTTATGCAATCCTTGAATGGATGAAGGCATTTTTTGCTGTTTATCTTAGGTTTTATTTCATTTTTCCTTATGGTATATTTTTAGAACTCTACTGGGGAAAATGTGAGCTTCTGTGGTTCTTATCACTGTATTCTTCTTAATTGTAAGTCTTTTCTTTGTATTAAGTAAGAGTGTGATCATACCTATGTTTTAAAGATAGCAGTTTGGTAGCCATGTGGCAGTTTTGTTGGAGAGGAGAGAGACTTGTGGTTAAGACCAATCAGAAGGGTATTATAATAGTTGACACCAGAAGTACTAGAGTTGTCACTCTTTGATTGGATAGAATGGGGCAGGTATTTGAGATATAGAAGTAAAATGAATGAGACTTAGTAACTGTTTTGATACTTGGAGTAAGGGAGAGTTAGAAATCAAGGAAGACTCCATTCTTGAAATTCTTTAACAGGAAGATTTGTATTTCCATCAACAGAAATAGGGAAAGTTTAAAAAGAAATGTGCTTGATGAGGCTAAAATATAAGCTCTGTTTTGGACAAGTGGGTTTTGAAATGCTTTTTGGATACCTAGTTTGAAACATTCAATAGTCATTTGGTAGTGTGCTCATGAGAGAGACTAATCAAGCAGTAAACATTTATTAAACATCTCTTTTGTGCCAAGCGGTCTACTAATCACTAGAGGCTAAGGCTGCCTATATAAGTCTGGGACTCACCTGCATAGAAATGATGGAGATGGTAAATTCTAGTGAGAGGTTTTACTTAACTTTTATTTTCAAAGATTTGTAGTCTTTTCTTCTCTCCTAATCTCCCATTAAGAAAGCGAGACAAATGAAACCTGTTTTAAAAATGTGTATAGTCAAGCAAAACAAATGCCTGCATTGGCCATATCCAAAAAAAAGTCTCAATCTGCAACTCTGATTTAATCACTTAATAGGGAGTGGCAACATGTTTTATTATGAGTCCTCTGAAATTATGGGTTACCATTGCCTTGATAAGAGTTCTTAAGTCTTTCAAAGTTTTTTTTTTTTTACAATAGTACTGTTTTTATATAAATTGTTTTTATGGTTCTGCTCACTTCACTCTGTTCATACAAGCCAATAAAGGGTTTTAAGAAAGTAGTGTAGGGAGAAGAAACTCATGCTCATGCAAATGAAGTCTCCAGAGAAGAGGAGGAGGTAGGAGAGACACTAAGATGGAGAAGAAGGAAAAGAGAAAAGAAAAGAATAAGCATTTTACTATGTGCCAGGAATTGTGCTAATTGCTTTTCAGAAATATCTCATTTGATCCTCACAAGCACCACCTGGATGGTAGGTGCTATTATTATCCCCATTTTACAGTTGAGGAAACAGAAAACAGAGGTTAAGTGACTTACCCAATGTCACACAGGTAGTAAGTGGCAGAGCTGCATTTCAGACTCAGTTCTCTTGACTCCAAATTCAAGACTCTTCACACTATACCTACCAGACTACATATAGACAGATCAGCTTATTAGAGCAGACTCCAAAGTGTGTACCAATATAACAGGAAGAATAAAAATCAGCTATGGTGCGACTGAAGTCTGACCTATTTATACGTGTTGATGCTGAGTAATGGGAAATAGATAAAAGATCAGATATCTTCCAGATAATTATCATTTCCTATAGATATTTAATTCATTAAATAACTGTATCATCAATTCATTATCAAATCAGAGGACTTGAGTTTAGATCCTACCTCTGAATCTTAATACATTTGTATCTTGGATAGTTCACAGTTTCCCTCACAGTTCCCTTATCTTTATAATAAAAGGGTTGTACTAAATGGCCTCTGAGGTCCTTTCACACCCTAGATCTATATTCTATGAACCTGTAATTTGCCCTAGTTGGGAGATCAAAAGACATTATTTCAGCCAGTGAATACTTGACCCTTGCCAAGTGGAGATATGTACTTGAAAAATACAGATCTGGAGAAAATTTGTCAAAAAATAATGAACAAGAGTACTAGAAGAGGATATGAATATACAAATCAACATGAATGACCTTGAATATAAAATATGCATAGAGAATTTATGTTTCGTAGATTTTTCTAGAGGAAAAAAAACATGATTAAAGCCTGAATATCATACTACAGGAAATACTTCAAGAAATGTAGTGGTGAAACTTAGGAATTTGTGCCAGATAAACACTGTAAGCTTGCAGGAGAATGGCCTTTAGCTCTCCAGGAAAGTTGACTCAAGTACCCAAGGTTTACCTTTATCTTTCAGAAAACAAAGAGCTAAGCATTTAATAAAAATCAAGATCCTAGTCATTCAGAGTATGATTCACACTTAACCCGAAAGAGATCCTACTACTTTTGCAATGAAATCATAAGGAAGTTCAACTTCAAGTTAAATTCACAGGTAAGCAGTCAAATTAAGTGGGAGAAACAGAAGACAGGTACTGGGTACTACTGCCAGATCATCTTCAATGCCTCCTTATGTCTGCACCACAATTTGGGGTCATGACCTACTGTTTGCTTTGGTAGGGTTGTGACCTAGGACTTCTTCAAGCTGTTCTCATGGGAAAAACCTTTTCTGTTGCATTAGGGCCTTCCCAAGAACCCACCACCCACCTTCACTTCACGATCAGGCTTCCACATCTATGTCTGCTACTCCCTACTCTGAAGTGGGGCTCCTGGGGATCTTACAGGATACAGCATTCCAGGAAGTTTAACCTTAAGGGAAGATGTTTAATAGTGTTATCTTTTACCTCAGTCTAAGGACCTCTCTCCAACTATTGATAATTTGCCCTACTGAGAGTACATCCATTTCCTTATACTTTGCTCCAGTCCATTGATTCTGAATTCCTGACTGCCAGTATTCTAACTTTGTTCCCCTCCTTGTTTCACCACTCTTTCATGTATATCTACATCAATCTTTTCCCCCTTCTCGATGTCCTACTCTATATCTGACATCCTCTTCCAATGTACCCCCTGGAATGCCTGCTCCATAATTAACATAAAATAACATAATTGCTTTCAACTTAAACCTTTTCCTTCTCACTCTTTCCATCTGCTGGCCTCAGTGACACATAGCTCTGTCCTGATGACCCACCTTCCCTTGACACCCTTCATAGTACTGACTAAAATTTCTCAGTTTCTCTTTTAACCCCTTCCTCCTCTCCACCACCTCACTGATTTTGGTAGGAGAGTAGGAATGCTTCTTGCTCCCTTTTGCCACTTCCAGACTGTCCCTCTACCACCTTTTTGAAGCACCCTCTTTGCTATCCAAGTTTATAACCTAATATAGATTCTGATAGCTGTTATCTGTAGACCTTCAAATCATTATCATTATACTTCCTTCCTCACTGAGTTCAGTACCTGGATGACAGGCTTTCACTCCTCCCCATCTACTGATCTCATACTAGGATATTTCCACCTGGATATTGATATCACTTTGAATACTTTCCCTTTCCCTTTCCTCAGTCTACTCAATTTCTATGACCTTCACTTTACCTCAGCTTCATACAGAGATGATTACCCTTGATCTTGTCACCTTCCTTATTCACAAACCCTGAAGTTCCTTTATCTCTTAAAGAAAGATTATATTTTATATCACCTAGATTTCCCTCTGTATACCTCTCCTCCTCCCAGAGACCTATCCCTAATAACAATGATTTTAAAAAAGGGTAAGAGGAAGGAGATATAAAAATCATTTGATTAATTCTGATGAACCGTCTTATTCCTGGAGAAGAGATAAAGAAATATAAATTTCTTCTCTCAACAGATAGTGACTGAAGCAATGAAATACACCATCAGATGCAATGTCTTTTTCAGTTGCCTTTGCTAAAATGTTTTTCTGTGTTCTAAGGAAGGGTTCAGTAGTTGTTGGATCCAAAAGGAAATTACTATGGCATAAATACAAAAAGTACTAGTAAAACTTTTTAAAAAAATTATTTTTGAAGATGATGGTGAAGATTATGAGCAGTATCACCTTCTAATCACCCAATTCTGAAACAGCAAGAAAAAATGGAAGGAAAAAGAAGCTTTCTAAAGAACTCAAGAAAGCAAAATCAAACCATTGGCATTTAATGATAAAACTGAATTTAGACACCAAACAGATAAACCATGGAAAAGATTTTTAAAGCTCTTTTTACCATCTGTGATACCAAATGTGGACCTTAACATTATAGTCCAAAATATGTTGTATGAAGAAGTAGAAATAACAAAAAGAAAGATTGTAAAGCAGCTATATTAGGCTAAATATACACAAAGTTGGTTCATGCTGGAAGTGACATAGTTTTGGAGGTATTGAGGGGAAAAATTCAAATTTATGAAAGAGAGGAAGATAATAAGGGTTGGTTAAATCTTGACCTTATTACTACATGCACACAAAAAAAGGTACCTGAGAAAATAATAATAACTACCAATTAATTTGCCTACTTTCCATTTTTTATAAAGTCTTGATGAGCACAATTTGCATGTGCATTCAAGGGCATCATTGATAATCACGGTAAGAATCAGGCTTTTGCAAATGATATTATAAATTTTAAAATTTTAGTGAAATGTACAGAAAATAGAAGATTGCGGTTGTTTGGTTGTTTCAGTCATGTCCGACTCTTCATAACCCTAATTGGGGTTTTGTCAGCACAGATAATAGAGTGGTTTGCCATTTCTTTCTCCAGTTCATTTTATGGAGGAGGAACTGAAGTAAATAGGGTTAAGTGGCTTGCCCAGAGTCACGTAGCTATTAAGTGTCAGTAAGATGAGTCTTCCTGGCTTCAGGCTTGGCATTCTATTCTCTGAACCACTTAGCTTCCCAAAATGCAAGATACCACTGTGTTTATTATTTGTCCACTATAAGTAGTATTTAGTGTCAGCACAATATTGCCCTAAAAGCTCAGAGGACAAGATGTCTCCTCTGTGTATGTCTAAGGTTCCTTGAAGAGGATAAAACAACAGAGATGATTTTAACGCTCTGATTTTTATTATTAAGTGAGTCATAAAATAAGGAGAATTATACTTCTGAAAGTATTCATCCCCATTATGGAGGATGTCCAGTTCAAAGTCTAAACTATGACTTAATGCCCTGTGGATGATTAGATCCTCCAGATGCTCCTGTTGACCATGCTATCATGATAATTACTTCAGGTCCTGATCATTGAAAATTTTCCTAAGTGGAATTCATAATCACTAAAAAGAGCTTAGCTTTACTATCCATAGATGAAACACCAAATGATTAAAGCTTGCTTATTGGCTAGAATATAATAGGCATTTATATGAACAACCTGTAGAGTTGGTCTAACGGAACTTATATCTTGGATAGATATTGCAGAAAGTAGATAGCATTTACATGATGCTCTAAGCAAAGCACTTTACAAATATTATCTCATTTTTATCATCACCACTTCCCTAAGAGGCATGTATTATGAGCATTCCTGTTTTACAGATAAGGAAACTGGGATGCATGAGTTAAGTGACTTGCTTAAAGTCACACAGCTTATTAGCTGTGTCTGAACTGAAGTTTGAATTCAAGTCTTCCTGACTTCAAGTCCAACATTTTATCCACAGTGCTACTTAGCTGCCTCTTAATAGTTAATAAGGTAGGCTGAATCAAATAGTAGGACAGGCTATACTGTTCCTTTATGCATTTTTAGTTTTTTTTTTTACGATAATAGCTAATTTGATTCATACATTGGAGTTTCTTCAGTCACTGGTCTATAACATCAGTTATATACCATATCTTATTTTTATTCTTCTAATTTGGTATTGATTTGATCTTTTAACAAGTTAAAGGGCAACCTTTATCTGGTGGCTGATTTGAAAATGACTCCTTTATCAGTAACTAGTTGTGTCTTGTCTATTAAAATATAATCAACTTTATGTTTTTTATCACCAGGGATTTTTGGAAGGGACTTCAGAAGCCTCTCTAGTCCAATCCATACATGAAGGGAATCCTTACTGTGATATAATTGATAAATTATCATCTAACATATGGGTGGGGAACCTATGGCCTTGAGGCCGCGTGTGGCCTTATAGGTCCTTGGGATTCTACTTCTAGTACTCCTTGTGAAATTATACTCTATTGGCCTTTTGACTAAGTCCAAGTTTTACAGAACAAATCCTTTTATTAAGGGGATTTGTTCTGCGAAGTTTGGATTCAGTCAAAGGGCCATACTTGAGAACCTAGAGAGCTACATGTGCTCTTGAGGCTACAGGTTCCCCACCCCTGATCTAACCTCTATTGGAACATCCCCAATAAGAAGAAATATACAGCTCTTGAGGCAGGCTATTTCATTTTTGTACAGCTCTTTATTTAGGAATTTTTTCCTAAAATCAAGCCTACATTTGCCTCTTTGTAATTTCTACCTGTTGCCCCTGGTTCTGCCTTCTGGAGCCAAACAGGACAAATCTAATCCCTCTTCCACATGACAGCTCTTCAAGTATTTCTAAATGACTATCATGTTCTTACTTCCCTGACCTGCCAGTCTTCTCTTCTCCAAGCTAAACATACCTTATTCCTTTACTCACTCCTCAAATGTCATAGGACTCATTGCCTGTCACCATCCTGGTTGTCTTCTTCTGGATAATCCCTGGCTTGTTAGTGTCTGTCTTAAACCGTGGTGCCCAAAAAAGAACATAATCTTTTGCTAGATTATTAAGAACAGAGTACAGTGGGACTACCGCCTCCCTAATAGTGTAAGATATAGCTTGCTAAATGCAGCCCAAGTTTGTATTAGCTTTTTTGGCTGCTATGTCACACTACTGACTCATATGGAACTCAGGAGTCCACTAAACCCTCAAATCTTTTACATAACAAGAGCTTATTGTTATGCCTCTCCTTTCCCATCATATTCTTATAAAGTTGATGGTTTTTTAGGGGCAGCTAGGTGGCACAGTGCATAGAGCTCCAGCCTTGGAGTCAGGAGGACTTGAGTTCAAATGTGGCCTCAGATACTTGACACTTAACTAGCTGTGTGACCCTGGGCACATCACTTAACCCGGATTACCTCACCAAAAAGCAAAGAAAAAAAAAAGTTGATGGTTTTTTGTACCCAATTACTCAAGCCTCTCAAGACCCTTTTGTATCCTGACTGTCATCCAGCATGATCGCTACTCTGATCAGCTTTATGTTATCTGCAGATTTGATGAGCATACCATTTATGGCTTTATCCAAGTCATTGATACAGATGTTAAACAGTGCGTGGGGCCAATAATAGATCATTGAATTACTCCAATGGAGATCTACTACACTGAAAATGAACCATTAATGATTACTCTTTGAGTCTGATCATCTGAATTCATGATTGTATTATTATCTAATCCTTTGATAAAATCTCGGTAAGCTATAGAAACTCCACTACTCATTTACTAGTTTAGTGTCCAAAAAGGAGATGAAGTTAATCTGTCATGACCTGTTCTTGATGAAGCTTTATTATCTTCCTGGTTGTGTTTCTTGCACATTTCTTTTTTAAGATCTAAGTTTGGTGAGTTTCCTAGGCATCAACATCAATCTCTTTAAACAAATCTTCATTTTTCTTTTTCATTGGAATTGTTCCTTGTGTTTCTTTAGAATTTCAGGCCCCCAGGTTGACTTCCCTTTAAGCATTGTGCTCTATGGGATTCTACCTCTAATACTCCTGAACCTTGTGAAATTATACTCTATTGGATTCTACCTCCTTTTACCTCTGAACCTTGTAAAATTTGTTAGTAGAATCTGACTGATATAGCTGTGTGAACCTGTGCCAACAAAACATGAAATTTGCAGCAGACCAAATAATGGTCAAGAAATCCAAAAACAAATTAGAAGACATTATTTCTTCCACTCCAGAGTAAATCTGAAGCCCATAGGTAATAGGAGAGGGAGCTGCCAGCATAGCCAGTCAAGCCAGTAGGCTCCTAGGTGACCAGAGATAGTCCAGAAATATGTGTAATCTGTAGAGATCTACCCTGAGAAAACCCAAAGGTGAGGACCTTGGAAGCTTCAGAGAGTAGCACTGACCAGGGCAGTATAATAGCATTCAGACTGAAATACCCCAGGCAGAGTGATTCTGAAGTCTTTTAATTCTCTATCCTTAAATGCTATTGAGGAAATGATTATCCAGCTCTCTGAAATTCAAAGATCCAGGGAGTTTTAACCCCAGGAGGTAGAGTTCATGGTAATCTGGGTGACCCAGGATGAGACCAAGCAGGCTAAAAGTACAGCAGGAGGTAGAGCCTCACCCTAATACAAACCCCCAATTCAGGAACTAAAACTAGAGATGAATAAAACAAAGAAGATATTATAGATCTAGAAATGCCCCCCAAAGATGGTGAGAATAAGTCTTTAACAATTGCAAGTAGTAATTTAAGGGGTAAAATGGATTTTCTACAAGGATGGCATGAATATCTAGATGATATGAAGCAAGAGATTAAAACATGAAATAAAAGTTGGGGAGAAAATTGGAAGTCTTGTAGTTTAGAAGAGAAGGTTATAAACTTTACACAAGTAATGGACTCCTCTATAATTTTAGTATAGACCAAACAAATCAATAGTTACACAAGACAATAAGAAATATTAGACAAAATCAAAAGATTGAAAAAACAGAAAATGTAAGAAATCTGATATCAAAAACTACTGGAATATAGGTGAAGAAGAGATAATTTAAGATTCATTAGATTCCCTGAAAACCATGATAGAAAAAAAAAAACCTAGACACTATATTTCAAGAAAACACAAATGAAAATTGCCCAAAACTATTAGAACCAGAGGGCAAAGTAAAGAAAGTCACCTTCTAAAAGGTACCCCACAAGGAAAAGTCCCAGGAAATACCATGTCTAAAATCCAGAGCTCCTAACTCAAAGTACTACAAACATAAAGGGAAAAAAACAGTTCAAGTACAAAGAAACCACAGAATCACACATGATTTGGCAGCTTCACCTATGAACAATAGGATATCGTGGAATAAAATATTTCAAAAGACAAAAGATAAAGGTTTACAACCAAGAATAATGGACTCTGCAAATCTGTGCATAATCCTTAAGACTAAAAAAAAATGAATCTTTAATGTAATAAAGTACTTTCTCACATTTTTGATGAAAATACCAGAGTTGAGTAAGAACTTTGAAATACATACATAAGATTCTACAGAAACCTAGAAAGGAAAGTATACTTGAGCAAATGGAAATTCTATAGAATGCTATAGTGTTAATATTCTGAAAGGAGGAAAAGAAACAAGTGATCCTTCATAATCTTAATACTTTCAAAATGTATTTAAGGAGTTAACTAAAAAAAAAAAACCAGTTCCTAGGGAGGAGTGGGTGGACAGATTGGTTCTCTTCTGAGGGTTTCAAGAGGTTTTACTGAAAGAGGAAGAAGGGAGGGGTAGAACTTGTATTTCATGATTAGGATCTGTAAGAAAAAAAGTAAAACATGGAGAAAGGGCTGGGTGGGGGAGGGGCTAGGCATCAGATTAACCTCACTCTTATGTGAATTATATATATAATATATAAGTTGTATAACCTCACTGTTTTAGATAAAGGTGGAACATATAAATACATCAAACTCAACAGAGAAATAAGTAAGTATGAGGGGAGAGAGAGAGGAATGGATAAGAGAGAGTAAAGTACAGGTGAGGGAATGGGTGCAATCCAATAAAAATTCCTGAACATGAAGGAAGTACTTATAGAGACACAAAAAAAGAAATGGGGCAGCTAGGTGGTGGAGTGGCTAGAGTGCCAGATCTGGAGTCAAGAAGACTGAAGTTCAAATTTGGTTTGAGACATTTACTAACTATGTGACCCTGGTCAAGTCACTTAACCCTGTTTGCCTCAGTTTTCTCATCTGGAAAATGAGCTGGGGAGGGAAATGGCAAAGCATTCCAGTATCTTTGCCAAGAAAACCTCATATGTGGTCACAAAGAATCAGGCATGACTGATATGATTGAACAACAACAAAAGAAAACGAAAGAATTAGAATCATAGAGGGTACATTTGATTTCTTCTTAGACAGTTGGGTGTTGGTTAAACAAATTATGGTATGTAAATGTAATAGAATATTACTATTCTCTAAGAAATCATGAAAGACACTATTTTAGGTGATGTGGCATAGTATGAAATGATAACAGGATGAAGTGAGTAGAATCAGAAGTTTATGAAACTTTATTTACAACAATATTGCAAATAAAAACTTTAAATATTTAAGAACTCCAATCAGTGCAATGACCAGCTATATCTCGAGTACCTATGACTGAAACGTGTTACCTATCCTCTGACAGAGAGATGATAGAGATAAGATCTAGAGAGAGATATACATATTGAGACCTGACCATTATTTACTTTTGTTTTGATCGATTGTACTTATATGTTACAAGGGATCCCCCCACCCCCTTTCTTTTGATTTTTAATTAGGATTGGGTTGAAGGCAAAGGGAGTGTTAACAGTAGTGATTGCCCCTCCTCAAAAAGAAAGAGGACCATTCAAATATTTTTTTTAAATGCACAGAATGGAAGAAAAGGGAATTCAGAAGGAAGAAGAGATAAACAGGACAGTTTTGATAGCAATTTTTATATTTAAAGTATGTTGTTATGTATTTCTTTAGAAATTAAATTTTTTTTTAATCACCAAAAATCTGTCTCTCAAACCTTTTTTTTTTAAGTGAATAGCATGAGGGGAGACTTATGGATTTATAGTGATTTCTCCTTTGTGTTCTGTTGTGTATATGTAAATGATTTTTTGAGTGCTTAAGTTCAGAACCAAAATATATTTTTAAATTAGTTATTTATTTTTAGTTTTCAGCATTAACTTCCATAAAATTTTGAGTTCTAAGTTTTCTCCACTTCCCTCCACTCCCCCCTCCTCAAGATGGCATGCAATCTGATAGAGGCTCATACACATTCATTATTAAACATATTTCCACATTAGTCATGTTGTAAAGAAGAATTAGAACCAGTGGGAGGAAGCTTGAAAAAGAAGAAACCAAAAAAAAAAAAGAGAGATTGCAAATAGTATGCTTTGATCTGCATTCAGACTCCATAGTTCTTTTTCTGGATGTGGTAATATTTTCCATCATGAGTCTTTTGGAGTTGTCTTAGATTTTTGCATTACTGAAAAGAGCCAAGTCTATCAAAATTAGTTATTACACAGTGTTGCTGTTACTGTGTACAGTGTTCTCCTAGTTCTGCTCACTTCACTCAGCATCATTTCATGTAAGTCTTTCCAAGGTTTTCTGAAGTTCATCCTCTCATCATTCTTATTCCATTACATTCATATTCCCCACCTTGTTCAACCACTCCTCAATTGATGGGCATCCCCTCAATTTCCAATTGTTGTCCACCACAAAAAGAGCTGCTATTGATATTTTTGCACATGTCGGTCCTTTTCTGATATAAAAAATATTTTTAAATACAACTTTCTGTAAATCTAGTGTGATAATCAGTTCTCCCCATATCCAGTGTCTTCCAATTTTTTTCTTGATGAATGTATTATCTATCTTTACATACACGCATACATACATGCTTACACATAAATATGTATACATGTATGTTTATGTGTGAGAGAGAGAGAGAGATGCTTTTCGGTGATCTATAAATTTTTGGGCTTCTTTTATTTCACAACTGTTTCCCAGTGTGATTTCTGCAGTCCTCCACTATGCCTACCTTAACCTTTTTTTTTTTTTTTTTGCTTTTTGGTGAGGCAGTTGGGGTTAAGTGACTTGCCCAGGGTTACACAGCTAGTAAGTGTCTGAGGTTGGATTTGAACTCAGGTCCTCCTGATTCCAAGGCCAGAGCTCTATCCACTTCGCCACCTAGTTGGCCCTACCATAGTCTTTTTTTAAAGTTTAAGTTGCAAAATTTTTTAAATAACATTTTATTTCTCCTCCCCCCCCAATTACATGTAAAAACAGTTTCTTACATTTGGGTGTTTTTTTTTTTAATTTTGAATTCCAAATTCTATCCTTCCCTTCCTCTTCTCCCCACTGTCTGAGATGGTAAGCAATCTGATATAAGTTATACATGAGTAAAACACTTCCATATTAGTCATTGTGTGAAAGAAAACTCAAAAAAAAATGAAAAAAGAAAAGAAAGTGAAAAATGGTATACTTTGATCTGTATTCAGATGCTATCAGTTTTTTCTCTGGAGGCAGATAGCATTTTTCATCATGAGTCCTTTGGGGTTGTCGTGGATCATTGTATTGCTGAAAATAGCTAAGTCATTCACAGTTGTTCATTATACAGTATTGCTATTTCTGTGTACAGTGTTCTCCTTGTTCTGCTCGCTTCACTTTCATGTAAGTCCAGGTTTTCTGAAATTTTCCTGCTCATCTTTTCTTATAGTACAATAATAATCCATCACAACCATATGCCACAACTTGTTCAGCCATTCCCTAATTGTTGGATATCCCCTCAATTTCCAATTCTTGGCCACTACAAAAAGAGCTGCTATAAATAATTTTGTACAAATAGGTCCTTCTCTCTTTTTTGTTTAATCTCTTTAGGATACAAACCTAAGAGTGGTATTGCTGGATCAAAGGTTGTGCATGGTTTTATAGGCCTTTGGGCATAGTTCCAAATTGCTCTCCAGAATGGTTGGATCAGTTTACAACTCCACCAACAGTGTATTAGTATTCCAGTTTTCCCACATCCCCTCCAACATTTATCATTTTATTTTTCTGTCATATTAGTAAGTCTAATAGGTGTGGGGTGGTACCTCAGAGTTGTTGTAATTTATATTTCTCTAATCAATAGTGATTTAGAGCCTTTTTTTCATGTGACTATAGATAGCTTTGATTTCTTCCTCTGAAAACTGCCTGTTCATATTCTTTGGACATTTGACTCCGTTCTCTATGCTTTATCAGATATACTAGCTATAAAATTTTTTTCCCAGTTTTCTGCTTTCCTTCTAATTTTGGTTGCAGTAGTTTTGTTTGTGCAAAACCTTTTTAATTTAATATAATTATCCATTTTACATTTTGTAATGCTCTCTATTTCTTGTTTGGTCCTATATTCTTCCTTTATCCATAGATCTAACAAGTAAAATATTCCATGCTCCCCTAATTTGTATCACCCCTTTTTGTCTAAGTTATGTATCCATTTTGACCTTACCTTGGTGTACAGTGTGAGATGATGGTCTATACCTAGTTTCTGACATACTGTTTTCCATTTTTCCAAATAATTTTTGTCAGATAGTGAGTTTTTGTCCCAATAGCTTGTATCTTTGGGTTTATTGAACACTATGCCTAACTGAGTATTGAAGTCTTCTACTAAAGTATAGGATAAATTAATATGAAGGATCTTTGTTAATAATAAATTCTAATTGAATTTACTTTAGCAGGTTTTTCACAGAATTTCTCTGCAACGGATGTTAGCATGTATATTTTAGTTATTTTCATAATCCTTCTGCAAACACTTTTTTATAAATGCTTGAGCAGTGTAATAGAAAATTAGGAAGTATCCCATGAAATGATATTTCTTATTTTCCTCTCCAAGGAGAACCTGTGAGCATCCTTCTATGTAGCTGCTACTTCTTTTGGTCTTCTGGTTTCATTTTATTGCAAGAATGTCAAGATTGATGTGATTCGTTCTTCCAGTATATGTTCACTCACTCTATAAGGCTCTCATATTTAGAGTACCAATAATTAAGCTGATATTTATATACACACCAGTAGAATGTAGCCTACACCTAGAACCACTTTGTAATTTTCCTCTTAATGAATTTCCGTGGCCAAAGAATAAACCATTGCCATGCTTTAATTGTCTTCTCCCTCCACCTGGTCGCCCCTTTCTTCCATTGTTGAGTTCTTCCTAGAATCTCCATTTTGAGAAAAGTCCCAGACCAACTCTGCTTCACTTCCTGGATTTTTCCACCATGCTCCACTTGCTTTTTCCTTCTGTCTCCCTTCTCCCATTGGTGCCTTCCTCCTAGAAAATACATTTTGAGGAAAGACCTAGGACAGCCATCCTTTATTCTCACCACTGCCTCCCTGCTCAGGTACTTCAACTCACTTTACATATTATTTTTCTCAGCCATTAGATCACAAACTCCTTTAGAGCAGGGACTATCTTTTTTGCCCATATTTGTGTCCCTATTGCTTAGCATAGTGCCTGGAATATAGTAGGTGCTTCATAAAAATGTGTCCTGATTTGAAGTGGCCAGTCTTCAGGTTCACTCTTAGGAAGGTTGGTCCTGGGAAGGTCAACATAGTCTGTTGTCTGGGTCATCATTCTCAAAAACTCTGCTGTGTGGTAGAATCTGCCAGAGCTTTTTGCTCCACAGTTTGTAACAATCTAGGGTCACCTCCACATATTGATGAGTCATTAAAATAGGACTAAACCTGATAAACAATTTGTTACATATATTATTGTAAATACAGGCGATCCTTTTATAAAGCAAATATGTTGTTGACTTTTAAAAAAGATAACACTAAAGTTATGAAGCAGTTTACAAGTGAATCAGTGAATATGCACAAATACAACATAAAATAGCTGACAGAATGTAGCAATATGACTCATTCGTTATATCAGGAAGGATTTATACCCAGAATGAAGTGGTGATTTAACATTAGAAAACTATTAAGACAATATAATATATGAACAAAATGTATTGTTATATCAATAAATGCAGCAAAACTTTTAAATTAACATCATTTATTCATTGTAAAAATCACTAAAAAACAAATAGAAATAGAGATTTTTCTTCAACACATTGAAAGCATCTCTTTTTAACCAAGAGCCAAAACAATAGGTCATAAAGAAACCTTAAAAATATTTTCATTTAAGGGGCAGCTAGGTGGCGTAGTGGATAGAACACCAGCCCTGGATTCAGGAGGACCTGAGTTCAAATCCAGCCTCAGCCACATAACTCTTACTAGCTGTGTGACCCTGGGCAAGTCACTTACCCCTATTGCCTATCCTAAAAAAAAAAATTTTTTTTTTTTTTCATTTAAAAATGGGCACAAAGCTTGAGCAGCTACTTTCATCACTGCTATTCAGCATAATGTTGGATGTAGCAGTTACAGTTGTACAAGGAAAATATATAGATTTTATATATATATATATAATGTGGAAAATGTAGGTCAGAAGCATATCAATTTGAGTATGTCACGAGAGCATAACTAAGCAATCTGCCTGTTTTAACCAAAATATTGATAATAAATGAGTTACATAATTCAAATGGTGTAGATAGGGCACTGGATTTGGAGTCAGGAAGACTGGAGTTCCAGTTGTGTCCCAGATCCTTCTTAGCTGTGTGACCGTAAACAAGTCCTTTAACCTCTTTACGCCTCAATTTCCTCATCTGTAAAAAGGAGTTGTATTTGATGGCCTCTGAGGTCCTTTCTAGATCTTAATCTATGCTCCTGTGTTCTCTTGAGTTCAGCATTGTTACAGGAGAGAAGATTAGCCCATAGAAATCATTCACGTTCTTTTATATATCAGCTGTAAATATCAGGAAAATAGTGACTCGCTAAAAAAAAAACCTATGTACAATAACAAAAAGTTGCACATACTTAAAATAACCTCTCTTAGATTTAACTAGACCTTTAATTGGGACAGCTATAAAACTATAACTGATGTCTTTTAAAATTCTAAATTTATCAGTCACAGATGTGTTAGAGCTCCGTATTGATATACTCAAAGAGATTTAGAATTTTATCGATTCATACTAAAAAAACAGAAACATCACTTTACTGACAAAGGTCTGTATAGTCAACACTATGGTTTTTCCAGTAGCTCTGTATGACTGTGAGAGTTGGTCTTAAAGGAAAGCTGAGCACCACAGAGTGAGTGCTTTCAAATTGTGGTGCGGGAAAAGAGTTTTGAGAGTCCGTTGGACAGCAAGGAGATCAATTCAGTCAATATTTAAGGAAATTAATTCTGACTATTCACTGGAAGGTCAAACTGAGCTTAAGCTCAATGCTTTGGTACATAATGAGAAGACAGAATTCATTGGAAAATATTCTGATGTTGGGAAACATTGAAGGCAAAAGGAAAAGGGGATGGCAGAGGATGAGATAGGTAGTGTCAGCAATGAACATGAAATCGGACAGACTTCAAGAGATACTGGATATATTTACAGGGCCTGGCATGCTGTGATCCATGGGGTCACAAAGAGTCAGGCATAACTGAACAATAACAAATTTCCTTTCAGCAATGCAGATCACAACCCATCTGTGCTTGTGACTCTCTTACTTATCCTCCCGTAACTTCACCTCAGCAGAATCTCCCAATTTGAAGGAGCCCTTCCTTGATTTCTGCTAACATCATGAGGGTACTAGTAAAGCATTCTGGCTGTCTACCTAACATCCCGCATCCTTGCCACTTAACTATCCAGTTATTGCTTTCTATCCAAGTTACTTGATTAAATCTTTTATTTCTCTTCTTTGGACTCTACATTTGGTTATGTGTTGCAGTCTACTCACATCTGCCACACATCTATATTGCTCTCTGTGATATTTATTTTTAATTCCCTGGAATTAAAAAGTCACATGGCAGTGAGACATGGAATATGTGGGATCTATACTGTAAAAATTGTAGAATTCCCAGCGTTTAATTGTATAATTAGTGAAATCCCAAATAGAATTTCAAGGGAGTCTTTTCATTGAACTGAGAATTTTAAAAAATTATATGGTAAACTAATTTGGCACTTATATGCCAATTATATGGGTAAAGTAACTGGCTTTATTAATGGACATTGGTCTTAGGAAGGAATGTTATTAAAGGTGGACTTGCACTTGTGACAAAATATTTTGTTATGATCAGAATTTTCTGGTACTAGGCAAAAAAATTGAGAAATAGATCAGTGAAACTGAACAGAAATATTAGTTGTCCAAAAAAATATTTACAGAATATCAGTGTTAGTTATCAAAAATAAGAACCTGGGAATGGATTACATTATTTTAATGTAATTAGATCACTGGTTATTTTATAGCAACAAAAATATTTAGACCCATATCTTAAAATCATATGACAGTCCAGGTGTATAGTTTACTTGAACATTAAAAAGTGCATAAAAAGATGGCAGAAAACGGTAAAGTGTTTGTCTAAATTATAGAGGTAAGATAATGCTGTTTTAATGCAACAGAGAGTTCTGTTACAGTTTAAAGGACAGTATTGGGAAATATTAGATGTTAGAAGCAAAAAAAAAATAGTAAAACATTTAAAATAAAATATAGGAGGAACTACATGAAAAAGCAAATCCCAGTTGTCCCAGTGGTCAAAGGATGCAAAGTGACAATTTACAAAAGAGACTACATGCTATTGACACATACCAGCAATTGGGCGTAGGAACGGAGTGAGTAAATAATTAGGTGACCCCATATTAAAGTTTTTCAGAGAATTAACATTGTAACGACCAGAGAGCAAGAAATTTAAGACTGAAGGACAGAGTGGTGTATATTTGTGTGTATGTATATTTACATGTGTGTGCATATAGTGTGTGTGTGTGTGTGTGTGTGTCTTAGACCTACTGGTGCACTGGAGCCACCTCCGAGGCCACCCCAAACCAACTTGCAAGAGATGGTTGTTACATTTTCATTGTGAGCACTTATATATTGTTAATCAGCATACATTACAAATCATAACTTGTTTTATTATTTTGTTGATCTCATAAACTTAATTAAGTGATAGAAAAATGTTAGTAATGCAGATGAAACTTGAAAGTGTGTCATGTATATGTGTTTTCCCTGGAGATCTGATTGTTAGCATTTACCAGCACATCCCTGCCTAGATCTGTAATTTCTTTGGTATAGGGAACTTCCATTGAAGAAACTTCCTCTGCTAATGCAGGATCATCAACTATCAAACTACTTATAATCTTAGAAAGTGGCCAGGCACACTAAAAAGTTAAGTGATTTTTACTAGAATGTAAAAACCAGTTAATGGTTAGAAGTGAGTTTTGAAACCAGTTCTTTCTGACTCTGGCTCACTGTCTACTGTGCCACACTACCTCACCCTGTAAATGCATGAATACATTATAAATGTTGAACATATATTTATAATACGTAGTTCAATAGATACTAATTAGAACATTTTTTAGAGGAGGATATATATAAGGACAAGACACAAGACCTTTGATTTCATTGGTGTAACGAACTCCACTGCATGAAGACACTCCCTCTAGCAATGTAAATCTGAGAGTTGCCTAAAACATATAGAGGTTGGTTAACTTGGAGTCATATATCAAATGTTACAGAGGTGAGACTTGAAACCAAAGCTTTCTTGGTTCCAAGACAGACTATCTCCAATATGCTATATTCATGCTGCTTTTCTTTAAAAAGTGCATTTACATTAATATACATACTCATATGTGAATATTTCTATCCCTCTATCTTGTGTTACACAATCTTTCAGTGTATATATGTGTGACCGTGATATATGTGAATGCTTATTAGTAATAAAATATGTCCATTTTCTGGCAAGCACTTACCGTTTTTTCCTTTGTTTTAGGAGCTCATAATCAAAACTGTGTTAAGTTCAGCAAGAGATGAACCCTCTGGTCCTGCAAGGTCAGTCAGATAGTTACTAATTAAGAATTATTAACTTACTTTGAAGAGTCCATTTTAAGAGTTGACTCATAATAGCTTGAAATATTCCGTAACAGCTCTCCTGCATTTAACTTTAATTTAACTTACTATGAATGCTTAATTCACTACTAATTTTTATCTATATGTGAAACCTGATTGAGTTGAGATTAATTTGGTAATTTATTAGGTTATGGATTCTTGGAGCATTATAAATTCTAATTTTTCGTGAGTTTTTTAAAATACCAACTTTGTCTTATTTTCTTGATTGGGTTGAAGATTTTCATATAGAATGAACCTATATAAATCTGTATGTAATATGAATTCTGTTTTCATATAGACATAATACTGAAATTAATTTACCTTCATAAGTAACACCTCCAAATTTTCTGCTTCTTAATGTCCCTTGGTCTATATTAAGTGAATTGCCCAGAGACATAAAACTATAAAGTGCCCAAAGTGAGATTTGAATTCAGTTCTTCCTGATCACATTTCAAACAAGAAATCTATCCGCTTTACCACCCTGCTTCTCAAAACATATTGCTCAATGTGGGGATTAATCCGATGCCCTAAAATTGAGACTGTCATGCTATACTGACTGAAGTAGACAGGATGCTGCTTTTGGAATTGAAAAAGATAAACAAGAATTTTAAAAAAATAAAATGTAGGAAAAGGAAAAAAAGGTATGTTTATATAAAAGCTAGTTTATGTTGTTTTCTTGGATTATTGGTATAATGTACAAAAAATCAGTTGAAATTTAAATCAGCAAGTTGGTATCTGTGTACTGTAGACCTTCCTTTATCTCCATTTTTCACGTTTCTCAATTTTAGACTATTAAAGATCTCATTTAACAATTAATAAATTTTATTAGCCCATTTGTACTCTCTGAGGCACTCCTGCTCAGACTTCACTTAACAAGATTCACACATCTGCAAATTAAACCAGCAAATTAAACAAATTAAATTCCATAGTATCTTCAATGCTTGTCAGGCTCCAGGCTTGGATTGCTCCCACCATCCACCTATTTTGTTCTTACTCACATGCTGTTGAATGGAGTTGGAGAAAGTCAAGCATCTATGCTGACTGACAATCCAGCTTCAGGTACTTACTAGCTGTGTGACTCTGAGCAAGTCACTTAGCCTCTATTTGCTTCATTTTTGTCAACTGTAAAATGGGCATGATAATAGCATCTATTTTCCAGGGTTATCGTGGGGATTGAATGAAGTAATATTTGTGAAGCACTTAGCACAATGCATAGTGCCTGGCTTATAGTACATACTTATTAAATCCATCCATCTTTCCTTCCTTCCTTTCTTCTTCCCTTCTTGCTCTCTTCCTCCTTCCTTTTCTCCTGCCACCTCTTCTTCCCTCCCTTCCATTTGATTTATTCCTGCCCAATTGATTCCTTAACTTGCTCTCAGAGTTTCCATACCTCTCCTCCCCTCCATTCTCTCAGCTGACAATGACCTCAAGTTCTTACTTTAGTAATATAAATTGAGGCTATTTGCTTCTTTTTGCTTCTGAGGCTATTTTGCCTCTCTCTCTCTCTCTCTTTTTTCTTCTCAGAACCCTCTGACATCATTCCTGACTCTCTCTTTTTTCCCCTAGTCTTTGACAATGAGGTGACTCTTCTTGCCAAGGACAATCCTTGATCCCATCCTGTCCTATCTTCTGCAGCAGATTGAAAAATCAGTCATCCCTGTTTCTCATGTTTACTTTCTTTTCTCTAAACTTTAACCT
The DNA here is from genome assembly GCF_900497805.2 of Vombatus ursinus. Taxonomy (NCBI): domain Eukaryota; kingdom Metazoa; phylum Chordata; class Mammalia; order Diprotodontia; family Vombatidae; genus Vombatus; species Vombatus ursinus. Next base: position 3,681,053 of record NW_020955184.1, read on the forward strand.
CTCCTAATGACTGGTTCCTTCCATATTGCCTTCAAATTTGCCCACGTAGCCCCCATCCTTAAAAATCCTTCACTAGACCCTATAATTCCAGGTAAGTTACCATCTCATATCTCTCTTCCTTTTCTCAGCCAAACTTCTTAAAAAAGCTGTTTATATTTCTACTTCTCTTTTCTCTATTCTCATTTCTCAATCCTTTGCAATCTGGCTTCCAGCGTCATTATTGACCTAAAACTACTCCCTCCAGAATTGCCTGTGAGAACTCTTAATTGTCAAATTTGATAACCTTTTTTTCAATCTTCAGCTTTCTTGATCTATCTGTTGCATTTTACACAATTGACCATCCTCTCTCCTCCTGGATGCTCTCCTTACTGAATTTTCATGATACCACTCTTTGATGGTTCTCTTTTTACTTGTCTAACAGCTCCTCAGTCTCCTTTACTGGTTCATCATCCAGGTCATGCCCCCTAACTGTGGATGTTTTTCCAAGCTTCTTTCCTAGGCATCCTATACTTTTCTGTTAGTGACCTCATTTACTCCCATGGTTTTAATGATCATCTCTGTGTCAGTCATTTCTAGATCTCTGTATCTAGCCTGTGTTTCCCTTGAAATTCATTCCCATGTTGCCCAAATGCTTATTGGACATTTCCAACTCAACATGTATAAAGTAAGACCCATCTTTTCCCCTAAACTTACCCCACTTCTGAACTTCTCTATTTCTGTTGAAGGCAGCATCATTCTTCTTACCTCACACATTTATGATTTCAGTGTTATTCTCAAATCCTTATCCCACATCTTATTTTTACCTTCACAATATCTTTTGCGTCTGACCCCTTCTCTGTATTTATACCACTACCATTGTTCACCATCTTAGTTCTGGCATTTATCAGATCTCACCACAGTTATTATAGTGGCCTTATAATTGGTCTCCCTTACTTAAGTCTCTCACCACTAAAGTGGTGAAAAATCTGTCCTTCATCAAGCTGCCAAAGTGGCTTTACTTAATCACAGATATGATCTTGTTCCTATGTATTCGTATATGACCAGTTTCTTATAAACTCTTCTTTTAGCTTTTAAAGCCTTTCATAATCAGGACCCAATCTATCTTTCCCACCTCATTTTTCTATTACTCCCCTCCTACTCTTTTGCAATCTAGCTGTATTTTCCTTTTCTCTGTTCTTTATACATGGCACTCTATATCCTGTCTCTATACCTTTTTGACTAGTCATTCAGTAATGCCTGTAAAGCACACTGTCCTTACTTCTATCTCACAAAATTTCTCTTGTTCTTCAAGGAAAAGCTCAGGAACTACTGTTTACATTAAACCTTTCTCATTCTCCCAGGCCTCACCATCCTTCCAAGTCTCCCACTTTCATATTCTCATCATTATCCTAGACTCCTCACTCACTCTTGTTCCACTTATCCAGTCATTTACCAAATCTTGACAAGTTTTTACCTTCACAAGATTTCTTATAGCTGATCCCTTTTCTCTACTCACACAGCTACTACCTTAGTTCAGAGTCCTTATCACCTCTAGATTATTTTAATAGCCTTCTAATTGGTCTTCCTGACTTAAGGCTTTTCCCCATTCAGTCTAGCCTACATACTGCTTCCAAGGTAATTTTCTTTAAGCACAGATCTTACCATATAAATTCTCTACTCAAGAAACAGTAGTAGGTTCCTATTGCCTCCAAGATAAAATATAAACTCTCTCTTTAGCTTTTAAAGCCTGACCTCAATATTTTCCAACTTTATTGAACATTACTCTTCCTCCCACACCCTGCAACCCAGCCAGTGCCTTCTATTGCTTACATAGAACATTTTATCTTCCATCTCCTTGCTTTTGCCCTGGCTGTCTTCCATGATTAGAGTGCACTCTCTTGTTATTCCTTAAGATGAAGCTCAAGCGTCCTCTTGTGCATGAAACCTTTCCTCATCACTCCAACTTCCCTCCTAAACTACTAAATAATATTTAATTGTTTTGTATATATTTTTATTTATTTACCTTATATTTGTCCTGAATATATTTTTATATATACTTGTTTCCACAATTAGAATGTAAATTCCTGGCTAATAAAGTTTTTTTTCATTCTCAGTATTTGTATCTTTACCTCCTAACACAGTGCCTGGCACTGACTAGGTGCTTAATAAATAATTTTAATTGTTTTTAGTGTCCTCTGTCCCCTCCCTTGTGTTCAACTACCCTGTGTTTATTTTCTTTATATGTAGGTACATATTCATTTATACTATGTGCATAATACGTGTGTGTGTGTGTATGTTATCCAGATATGTGTTGTATGTCTGTATATGTTTATACATACACAGCATAGACATTATATGTAATACATACATGTGTATATGTATGTGTAGAGTGTGTGTGTCCGAGGGAGCATGGCATAATAAATAGAAATATTACCTTGGAACCAGGAAGACTTATGTCCAGATCTTTCCTCTGACATATATTATTGCCTATATGAATCCAGAGAAGTCACTTAACATCTTATTGCTCAGGGAAACTTTGTAAGATTAAAAGTTTCAGAGAAGGAGCTGACCTGCATTGATAAGAGGCAGTTTCCTCATCTAGGGATTTTCTTGTGCCAGTGAAATCTCAAGTCCATTCCCTATCCATACACATACATCTCTGTGTGTGTGTGTGTGTGTGTGTGTGTGTGTGTATGTGTTTGTATTTGTATCCCAAGTGTTAGCACGGTGATTGGCACATAGTAATTATTTCATAGATGTTAGTTGATTGGTTGATTTGATATAATTTGTAATGTTCTTTCTGTTTTATACCTCTGTCAAGTCCAGGTCTTTTTAACTAACTGCCAGCTCCTGGGTTGACAAACAAGCAAGTTAAATGAACGAATGGCTGGATTAAGAGTGTGTGTGCGTGTGTGCGTGTGCATGTGTGTTTAAACTATGGCAATTGGATCCAATGCCTAGCCCAAGTGTACTTGTCGTCTTATTGGATTTAAAAATAAGTCATTTCAGCTCTTTGACTGATTGATATTTCTAGCTTTCAACTTGACTGCAGGTATTTCTCAGTTAATAGATGAATACCAGCAAAATTAGCTACAAAAAATATTAAAATTATAAAATTTATTAAATTATTTATTATCAAAACATCATTAAATTTATCATTAGTTACTAATTTAATATTTTCTTATTTAATAAGTAAAATTATTGGTTTTGTTATGTTATTATAATATGTACTTTATATTATAATTATTAATGAATAAAATATTTATTAATTTAGTAATTAAAATTATTTTTAAAATTCAATATGTGTTTCTAAAAACCACATTTCCTTTCCAATTGATACTAATCTTCTTTCCTAGAGATTTCAGCTTCAAAGTTTGAGGGTTGTTTTTTTGGGGGGGGCAGGGGAGGATGAACCCCCAGTATCCTTGGCAGGTGGACAGCTTTGGCAAAAGCCATAGTTATAAGCCAAACAACTCTAAATTGTAATTATCTGGAGGTAAAACCTAAGAATAACATTATTTCTTATTGTAATTGAAAGAGTGAACACACTCATTTTATAGATGAGAAAATAGTACCTTTCTTTTGGCACTCTTAGTCTCTGTCTATAGTTTGTTGTGTTTTGGATTTCCTTAGTATTTCTTGGTTGCTTTTTCCTGTTGCTAGATATCTGACTTTGAAAACTGGAGTCCATGTGTTCTCTTTTTTCTCATTCATTCGCCTGACAGTAGGGGAACATTGATAAGAATGAAGGAGATAATGGTAACTCTTGTTGGAATTCTGATACTTTTGTTGATGGATTAATGAGAAAACAATAACACTGGAGTCAGAGCATCTGGGTTCAAATTCTACCCTGTCTGAGCCTCAGTTTCCTAGAAAGTATTGGCCATTATGTCCTCTAAAGTCCTTTCTGCCTCTAAATTATATGATCGTGTGTGTGTGTGTGTGTGTGTATGTATAGAGATAGCAAGCACATTATGGTTACAAAGCTCTTTATATACCTGATCTTACTTATCTTCCTAATAACCCTATATTGAAAGTGGTACAAATATCATTTTGCAAATGAGGAAACTGAGCCCCAGAGAGGTTGCATAACTTACCCAAGGTTATACAGTTTGAAAATGGCAAAATTGAGATTTAAATTCATCTCTTAGTTCCAAATCTCGCCTAATATTCTCTTCATGTTAACACTGTCATGGTAAAAGTAGTAAAAATAGTGGGCAGAAAGAATTTTCAAAATTATCTTTCCATATGATGAGTTTTATGCATTGATTTTTTATGAATTCAAAAATCTATATAATTCCTAAATATTAAATGATAGCTATTTATATTTGCTTTAGGAGAAGATATGATATGTCAAGGGCAGCTAGGTGGCATGGTAGATAAGGCACTGAACTAACGAGTAGGAAGACTCATTCATGAGTTCAAACTGGGTCTCAGACACTTACTAGTTGTGGGACCCTGGGGAAGTCACTTAACCGTGCATGCCTTAGTTCCTCATCTGTAAAATGAGCTGGAGAAAGAAATGGTAAACCACTTCAGTATCTTTGCCAAGAAAACCCCAATTGGGGTCATAAAAGAGTCAGACACAACTGAAAACAACTAAACAACAAATCATATACCAGAACAACTGCATGGGGAAAATGTAGAACAGTTATGTAGAGTACCAGTATAAGCTTCATTGCAGTTCCAAAGACAATACAATATTGGCAGTTCAATTCATAGACTTCAGTTTGGCTAAGGTATAAAGAAAGCATGCATTTAGTGTGCTAATTTCTTGTGTAGCATTAGAGAACAGAACTTACACTCTAAAATGCTCCTTTCTTGAAGTTAGGCCATTAAAGAAAATGTTTATTTTTATTAATCCATTATCCTATATAGGTCTGCCTGCCTAGAGAACAAAATAACTTCTATCAGGTTACTATTATTTTGGGAGGTTTTATGTTTACAATTTATCAATGTGTTTAATTTTTTACATGCATCAATTTCATACAATTAATGACAAAAAATGTATTACTTATAATATTTGTTCACCTAATTTCTGGTGATGTAGAAATCATAAATCATTTATTCTACTATATGTGCTCTAAGTTCTTTTGTAGTTTTGTTTTACTTAAAATCATACCTAGTTTTATACTAATACCGGTTGCCTGTTTTTTCAGATGTGTTGCTCTCTGTAGTTTAGGAATTTGGATCTGTGAAGAATTAGTTCATGAATCTCATCATCCTCAAATTAAGGAAGCTCTGAATGTAATTTGTGTTTCCTTAAAGGTGAGATGCTTTTCAAAGACATTCCATCATACAACTGTAGCAAATACAGGTTTTTTGTTGTTGTTATTGTTTGGGGTACGGAGAAAGTGTGGCCTACAGACATTTTTCATATATAGCATTTTGGGAATTAGAAGAATTACATTTTTCAAAATGATCATTATCATTTTCTCATTAAATTACATCTTCAATACTAGCTCCTCCCTTAACAGTACCCCCAACTCTTATAATCAAGGTGTATCTTTCTGAAGGCCAGTTTTGTCTTCCCTTTTCTAACCTTTTGCTATGGCCCACGGTATTTGTGAACAGTGATACAGCAGAAACTAGCTATTTGAAATATAGGTAAAGCTTGATCAGTTGTTTTTTTTATATTTCTTTCACACTTTCTTGGTCATGTATTTGCCTTCCTACATGCTGTTCTTGCTAATCTCAGTTCCATATTGACATGAATGACTTCCTATTAAAAGATCTTAAGTGTAATTTTTATAGTCTGTGAAGCTGAATTCATATGGTAGCCAGAGCAAGTTTTGATCACAAGTAGGAACGTACTACTGGAGTTAATGCCAATGAAAATAGCAATGACTATTAAAAAAATTATTGATACTTCGATTTTGACATGACCTAACTTTCTCACTGCTTCCTTCCTACAATCACTCCCAGAGGACTTTCCTTTATAAAGAAGAAAAAAAGTTCAGCAATAATGACCAGTATCTCAAAAAACTCTGACACTATATGCAGTGTTCCACATCCATAGTGTCCTCCTTCTCTGCAAAGAAGTGTCTAGGAAGAGGGAGATATCTTCTCATCTGTCTTTTTTGGGGGGAGTCAAAAGCTTGGTCATTATTTCACAGCATTCAGTTTTGATCATTTTGTTTTTGGCATTCGTTGTTCTATATTGTTTTCCTGATTTTATTTACCTTACCTTGCATCAATTCATTGTAGTCTTCCCCATGTTTCATTATATTCATCATACTCATTGTTTCTTATGGCACAGCAATATTCTCCCCATTACTAAGGATTTAATTCATAATTTTAAAAAATAATTGAATGAGAACAGCTAATTCTTTTTTTCCATTATCGTAGATAATAGGCTGTAAAGATAATATAAAAGAGTATATAATCAGCAGTTGTTTATATTTGGCTTGGTAAAACATTATGGATGTTTTTTGCAGCATCATTCTTGTTAATATTAAAATTATTTTACAATTCCTGAGCATGTACAACTTGTCATCAGTAGATGGCAGTCCAGAAACATTTAAAACAACATCCACATATGAATAGAGAGGGAAAACTCCTTAAATTATTCTTTTTTTTTTTTTCAGTTTCCTAATAAAACTGTAGCCCATGTGGCTTGCAACATGCTTCATATGCTGATTCAATATGTACATAGGCTTCAGATTTATCAGCCTGATTCACCCTTGAAAATTATTCAAGTAAGTAATTTTTCATTTACTTTTTAATCATGGTTTAGAAAATCTTGGGATAAGGAAATGTCTTGGTTTGTTTTTCTTCAGTTGAATATTGAAAATTTCAGTAGAATTGAATTGAAAATCTTGAGAATATAATTTAATCTTATCTATAAAAATGACAGTCATCGAGTCATTTGGAATCAGAGGTCTTATGTTTAAATCCCACTTTTGATACATACTAGCTCTTGTCTGTGGAAAATTCATGTAATATCTCTTAGCTGCTAGAAATTTCCCAAGATTCCTCTACTAAGTTTTAAATGGATTGTAATCTGTGTTAATTCTTGGATTTCCCACACTACTGAAATCATAGATCCTTAGTGTATTTGCATATCTAATGGCTGCTTTTGATGATAATGATAATTGAAAAATTCCTTTTTGTAGTTTTTCACTAAGCAATTTATATAAGAACAAGTTGAATAAAGATTTTTAATATATTAAAAAAGAACCTTTAGTGGGATAATTTTTATTTCTGAAATCAAAGGATTGATTGTGAAATATCACTGTGAGCACTCCTTCCACTGATGGGTGGATTATATAACCTCTCTGCAACTTAATAGATGATCTTCCAGACTTAATATTTTAAGTAGAGAACAACCAGAATGTTGGTAAAGGAAGTAGGAAGGAGGAAGTAGTAAAGCTCAGTACCCCCCTAAAACTATTGCAATATAGATCTAAGAAACATCTGAGACCAAGTAGTGATTTTTTTGGTAAATCAAAAGAGAAATCTCTGTGGGTCTTTATAATAGCCCAGGATCACAAATTCGGCTTACATGCTAGTGACCGGGCCAGGCACTGTTAAACACAGGTGGGTAGGGATCTTGCACACAGCCTTTTGAACCAGAGCTGAAGTACTATTGTAGCAGATGGATTTAAATCTTAGCAGTTTTAGAAGAGGGGTAGGCAGGTAATTCTCTTGCTCTGAACCTGCTGGAACTTCCAGGTGGCCAACAGGAGTTAGGCCTAGCAACTATCTGTTGGAGGCCCACCCAGAGGCAAGTTAGAGTTGTGTTGTCTAGGCCTACACTAGAATCTGGAACTTCGAAAGCTTAGAAAGGCTGGCATCAGACTACTGAAAGTTTGTAGCTCCTTAACCCAAACCGCCTTGTGATCCTTGATCTTTCAGTACACTGTGAATATGGTGTCAGGAGCCCTAATGTGACAAGCCAGGATGGTACAGGGCCACAACAGCTCCACTGGAAGTACACAAAGTTTGGCCCTACCACAAAATCCCAATAATGAGAATTAAAGATGGATAAATGAGTAAAGAAAAAAAAAAGTTAAAAAGCTATTATGATGCACAAGACACAGACTCAGAAGGAAAGAATAATTTTAAAAGAACCGTGAGTAAAATCTCAGAAAAACACAGCTTGGCCATAAGATCCAATAGAATTCCTTCAAGAAATGAATCAGGACTTATAAAATATATATTATAAATTAAATGAAAGTAGTAGAAGAAAGAATTGGAATGGAAATGAGAGTTTTAGGGGAAAGACTTGGAGTGAGCATTAACAGTTTAATGCAAGTAAAACTTATTTCTGTCATTTCTTTCCTGGCTGCACTATTTTGGGACTTTTCCACCATGTCCTAGGAAGCTGATTATTGGGAAAACCTCATAATCCTGCAAGATTCTACTTCATAATTACCCACCACCCTATGTCCCTCTGTTTGGAGGATGGAGCCATGGACTCCAAAACCTTCATTTAAGTAGGGAGGTTAGAATTTCATCTCATTTCTCACCCAGCTGCATATTTTGGGACTTATCTGAGTTCTATCATGCCCCCAGCCTTTTGTGTGTTATCTTTCCCAAATAGATTGTAATCTCTTTGAGGGCAGGGGCTCTCTTTCTGGTATTTGTATCCCTAGCATTTAGCACTTAGTAGGTGTTTAATAAATGCTTATCGATTGCGTGATGTCAGTCTTACTGAAAGTAACAAATTCCTTGAAAATTGGAATGAACAGAAGTTAATAATGCCATAGGACCACAAGAAATACTAAAACAAAGTCAAAAGATTGGAAAAAAAAATAGAAAATGTAAGATTTCACATCCAAAACAACATACCTATAGAACTGATAGAGGAGAGTTAATTTAAGAATCATTGAACTACCTGAAATCCATGACCAAATGAAGACCCTGGCTATCATATTTCAAGACACCATGAAAGAAAACTGCCCTAGACATGTTAGAACAAGAAGTTAAAAGGAAAATAGGATCTATTAATTACCTCCTGAAAGAATCCCTTCAGTGAAAATGGTCAGGAACATCATAAAACCAAAATCCAGTTTCCAGGTTAAAGAAAAAAAATACTACAAGCAGCTTGGAACAAGTTCAGATACTGAAGAATCAGTCAGAATTACACAATACAACAATTAACACAACAAGGTTATTGGTGAAGGAGGATGTAAAAGGAATGAAAGAAAGGGTAAGTGATTGGAATCTGAGTGAGAGGAAGAGAAGAATAGGAGAAAGGAGTTGATAGGCAAAGGTTTTCTAGTATAGAGCATTGGTGCTGAGCACACTCCTCTCATATGACCCTCTTCTTTGTAAGTAGAGAACAGGGAACATAGAAAGAAAAAGATACAAGAGAATGGAGAGAAATAAATAATTAACAGTCATAGCTATGAAGGTGATTAATTCACCCATAAAGTGGAAGAGGATAGCAGAATGATTTAGAAAAAATCTAGTAATATATTGTTTATGAAAAATATATGTGAAATGTAAAGATTCACACAGTGTTAAGGTGCTAGAACAAAATCTTTTAGGATATGAATAGAATTTTAGAAAAATTTGATACATTGCTGGTACATAGCACTTTTACATAATTGACTGTGTATTAGAACGTTAAAACTTTACAAAAATGCAAAAAAGTAGAAATATTAAACACAATCTTTATTGAACAAAATACAATAAAAATAAAAATTTAAAAGATCATTGTAGAAAGTATGAAAAATGAATTGATGACTAAATAATCTAATCCTAAAGAATTAGTGTGTCAAAGAGCATATCCTAGAAATGATAGGTAATTTCACTAAAGATAATCAATGAGGAAACTTATACTAAAAATGTTGGGATGAAGGAAATTTTATACTTCCAAACACTTTCATGCACAAAAAAAAGTAACCAATCAACAAATTAGGCATGCAACTTTAAAAAAAAAAACCTAGAAAAACAACAAATTAAAAATAAAACTCCAAAATAGAAATCTTGAAAAGCAAAAAAGAGATCGATAAAACTGAAAGTTAAAAAAGTCCTTTGAACAGTTAATACAACTAAGAATTGTTCTTAATGCAATAAAATAAACCATTAGCTATTTTGATTTTTTAAAAAGAGGAAAAATCTCTTTCCCAAAAGTGATAAAGAATTCATAACAAATGAAGAAGATGTTATTAGAAACTGCTTTGTCCAGCTATATGGCAATAAAACAAACACTTTAAATGAAATAGGTGAATATTTCCAAAAACACAAAGTGCTCAAATTAACAGACTGAGAAACAAAATTTAAACAACCCAATTTCAGAAAAAGAAATTGAACAAGCCATAAATGAACTTGTGTTCGGGGAGAAAAGGGAGACAGACACTTGGGATCAGATGGATTTATTAGTGAGTCTTATCAAAATTCAGAGAATAATTATTTACATTATTACACAGAATGTTTGCAGAAATGGGAAAAGAAAGGATCCTGCCAAGTTTCTTGTATTATGCAAATATGGTCTTGATACCTAAACCAGTAAGTGTCAAAATAAAGAGTCTAATTTTTTTTAAAACCTAGTCTAAAGAAATATGATCCCCAGTGAATAATGATGCAAAAAATTAAAAATTTAAATAACGTAATAGCAAAGTCTATAGCAACATACCTCAAAGACTATACATTACTAGTTGGATTTTTCCAGGAATCTAGGGTTGGCTCAATATTAGTAAAAATATAAATCTTATTCACATATTAATGAGAAAAATAAATTTATATGATTCTATCAGTAGATTCAGAAAAGGCTTCTGACAAAATTCAACACCATTTCTGCTTAAAAAAAAAAAATCAGAAATAAATGAATCTTTCCTTAACTTGGTATTTAATAAAACCAAGAGCTTGCGTTATCTGTGAAATGCATAAACTAGAGTTTTTCATTAAGGTCACTTACTGAAAGCAAGGCTATCTATTATTACCATTACTCTTTAATAATGCTAGAAATGCTAGCTTCAGTAGGAAGACAAGAAAAAAATTGACAGAATAAACACAGGTCAAGATGAAACAAAATTATCACTTTTTGCAGATGGTATGTTTTACTTAGAGAACCCTGGAGAGTTACCTAAAAAACTAATTGAATCAGTAACTTGGACGTGGCCACAGTGAAAATTTGCTTTGCTTAACTATGTATATATTAGAAGAGTTTCATTTTGCTTTGGTCCAAGAAAATTGGCAAGTTGCCCTAATTGGTTTATAATGCATGTTTTTTCCCCCCCAAAAAAAGTTTAGTATATTCTGCTGTTTCAGGTATCTTGAGAAATGACACATCAAAATTGTCATCTACAACACAGATCTCATCTCTTTGTAAACTTTTGTCTAGTCCAGGGACTCTTTTCATCTTTGTTTTCCTTAGTGCCATTTCTCCTTCCTTGTGGAATTTTCTGGAATTATGATGTCAATGTTCAAATGTGGCAGCTCCACTCTTATTGCTATGGAAATTTTGACACATCTTTTTCATGTTTTTGTCTGTTGTCTTCCATCCAATTCTATCTTTAGTGTTCTTAGAATGATCTTGCTTATATGATGAAACTTGTTTTCTCTCCATTGTATTTTGCTGTTTCATGAGGTGAGGTTCGTAATCTTCCACTAACTTTAATAAAATTTTACAAACAAGCTTATGTTCTAAACTGGTGTTACCCTTGGGTTCCATATCTTTCTGCTTTTCAAGATCAAGTGTTTGCTTGCTGAGGAGTTCTTTTTGGTATCCTCATTTGGTTTTCAATTTATGTCAGTTAAACTTCCTTAGGAATACTTACAGTCTTTACCTCATTTCTCATTTTTTTAGCATTAAAGGCTTATTTTAATGGATTAGGTTAGAGTTGCCTTAGTTGCATACCACATCTCAATTTAATTCTCATTTTGTATTGATTTTGTGCTTTACTTTAAGAAATCAGTGGTCTGACTATACACAGAGCTGATTAAGAAATTACTCTCACATAGGTAACTATTTGTTTCCTGTCAGAAGAATCAAATAATTTTTTGTGATATTTTTCAGTGCTATCTTATCTGGCCATTTCCAGCACCCCTTTAAAAATGTATTCATTATCTGTAGGCATGAGGCTTCTTGTGTTTGGCTTCTTTTTTTTCTTAATCCTGATACATTTTTCAACATATTTTTCATTGTCCTCCCGTATGCTCAGCTTTACATTGAAGCCACTAAGTATTAAGCTGTATGTTGATTTGATTTGAAGGGTTTTATTAAATTCTTCACAGAACTTCTTTGACACCTGTTTCATAGGTAATAAACACACAAGTAACACCTTTTGTTGGGCAGGAGAACACAGGAGGACTCCTAACACTAACAGGTGTTCTAGCACAGGTTTACTTTTGATCCAATCAGACAGGAAGACAGCTTTGAAAGAATTAAATAAGCTTACTTTATTCTAGTCTAGTCTTCTCAAAAGGGTTGCTGATAATAGGAGCACCAACTCCTGTAGCATTTTCTAATCACACTTTTCGCAGGGGCAGGCGAGAGTAGGAGTACAACTCCTTCAAAATCCCCTACGCCTCAATGGGGGCTGGTTGAGGCAAACACAGATTCCCCCAAGCCTAGATAATGGGCTGATCAAGGTAGGTACATGCATTCCTGTATGCATTACCTAAATCCCAAAATGGGCTCCCCATTTACTGCCCACTGCCCACTTGCTTCATAGGGCAACAGACAAAGAAGGCATATTGCCAACATTAAGCTCACAGGTTAACTTTAGCAATACTGTAATGACCTAGCATAGTGCAGGCATACATTATGTCAACCTTGTATCTAACTGTGCAAGCATGGTAGAGATGTTTACCAACCATGACCATGAGAAATGTTATCTAGGACCCTGGAACTATTATCTAAAAAGGAATAACAAAATCCTGCTTACACACACTAAAATCCACGTTACTTACAACACCTTATCTACTATTAGAGAAGTTAACATGAAAGTTGCACAAATCTTATGTTTGTAGTCTTTTTGCTTATACTCGTTATGAAAAATGGAAGAGAAGGTGATTGTGTCCCTGGAATGTATATTTCTTGTCACCTTGGGATGCACAAAGAAACCAACTTCTCCATCATTTCTTTTGCCTTTCCAAGGAACTATCTTCCATTTATCTACAATTTCCATATAGTTTCTGGTTTTCTTGATATTAGAAATATCAGTAGGATATTTTGCTAAAAAAAAAATAAAGTTGAGGCCATTTGCAGAAAGCTCCAGCTTTTCCCCTCTATATCTCACATCACCTCTGACTTCTGCCATTATCTCTTTCTTCGTACTTACCTCACATAATGAGGTGGTCCCTCTCCTTGCCAACGCAAGTGTGTGCAACTCCACCCTATATCCTACAGCAGATTGCCCCCCGTATCATTGGCCCTTTCTCAGTTATCTTCAATCTCTACTTATCTACTGGCTCTTTCCCTGCTCCCTACAAATATGCCCTGTCTTTCCCATTCTCAAAAAATTCTCGTTTCATCCATCCATCTCTGCTAGCTGTTACATCTTTCCTCTCTTTTGTGGCTAACCTTTTTGAGAAGGCCATTTATAATAGATAACCTCCACTTCCTTTCTTCTCAATTCTTTGCAGTCTAGCTTCTAACCTCATCATTCAACTGAAAGTCTCTCTCCAGAGTCACCAATTGTAATTGCCAAGTGTAATGTCTTTTTCTTAATCCTCATCCTTTTTGACTTCTCTGTAGCTTTGGACACTATTAATCATTCTCTTCTCCTTGATGCTGTCTTTATCTCTTTAGTTTTGTTTGTTTGTTTGTTTTGGGTGGGTGGGGGTGTATGTGTGTGTGTGTGTGTGTGAAAATGCTCTCTCCTGGTTTTTCTGACAATTTTTTTACTGTCTTGTTTGCAAGATCTTTATCCAGGTTGCATCCATTAACCGTTCCCCATCCTCCCTATAAAAAACATACATACTTTTTTCTCTCTATATTACTTCACTTGGTAATCGCGATTATCTTTCTATAGGTAATTCTGAGATGCCTTTGTCCAGACTTTCTAACTTCCAGTCTCACATTTTCAACTGCCTATTAGGTATTTTGATTTCAGTGTCTCATAAACCTTTTAAATTCAAATTGACCAAAACTGAACTCATTATCTTTTTCCCAGACCCGCCCCCCCCCCTTCCTAATTTCCCTGATACCTTTGACAGCACTACTATCCTCCCAAATCACTCAGGCTCACAACCTGGGTGTCATCCTTAATTTTTCACTCTCTCACCCTCCATATAACATCTCTTGTATATGCTCCCTTTTCTCCTCTGACAGTGCTACCACCCTTGTGTAGGTCCTTATCACCTCACATTCGAGCTATTAACAATAGCCTGCCTTCTGGTTTGGTTTGCTTACCTCAGGTCTCTCCCCACTCTTGTCCATTCTACTCTCAGATGTTAAATTGATTTTCCTAAAGTGCAGGTGTGACCATGTCATCCCTTCCCACCTCCCTCCACCCACATAAGAAAGAAAAGAAAGGAAGATAGATACATAGATAGATGAAAAACTTTTGTATTGTATAAGCATACTCAAGTAAAGCAAATTCCCACATTAGCCATGTCCAAAAATGCATTTCTCATTCTGTGTTCTTCCATCATCTCTCTTTGATGAGGTGGGCAACTTCATCAGTTCTCTGGAATCATGGCTAATTATTTAGATTTAAATTGTTATTAACAATTATTTAATATTAAGTACATGCATGGAAATTATAAATGTAAACTTTACACAAATAATTGTAATTATGTTTCTTAACATGTATTCTGACTCCATCACTGCTATATAAGTTGACTATTTACATTTTCATAGAGAGAGAGGTTCTTTTCCCAATTGGGTGGCAATTTACATACTTTTCTCAATTTCATATCTTAGAATTTTCACCAAAAAAAGGTGATTAATATTTTGGATTAGATATCTTCTATAATACATAGTGATAATGTCCACTTGAGATTTGAATAAAATTTATATACGTGAGAGGTGGAACTATTTTAAAATGTGGCCCATATGCAGATTATTCTGCCTTGTAATGTAAATTTTTCTTTGAATCAATTTTTCCATTTCACTAAATAGAGTCAGACTGTGCAGACAAGGAAGCAAGAATTATCATCTCTACAAATTTAGATGAAGAACTGAAGCACAAAATACTGAAACAGTTCACTAATGGTTACCTAATTACAGAACAGGAAATAGGCCTTTTAAAAATTGTTGATATTAAGTATAATTTGTGAATTCATAAATGTACATGTTGGTTGCACTGCTACATATGTTGGTTGCACTGAAGCAATAATTTACAAAACTTCTTTGAATTCACCTCTAAAACTTGAACCCACTAGAAGAAACCAGACCTGGTGAATACACACACACACACACACACACACATATACATATATATATATATACATATACACACACACACACACACACACACACATATATATATACACACATACACATATATATACACACACACATATATATACATACACACATATACACAAATATGTATGTTCAGTAGAAATGAGAAAGTTCAAATAGGTAGCTGTTTGTTATTGAGGGAGCAATGGTTTTAAAGCATTTCATTTTTTTTGTTTTTGTTTTTTAAAATCACCAATAGTCATTATTTTTTATGGCATTACAACTTAATATTGGGAGGAATTTATTGATGTAAAATTAATTTTACTTTATTGCTGTAGGTGGCACAGTGGATAGAGTGCTGGGCTTGGAGTCAGGAAGACTCATCTTTCTTGAGTTCAAATCTGGCCTCAGACACTGTGTAACTCTGGACAAGTCACTTTACCCTGTCTGCCTCAAGTTCCTCATCTATAAAATGAACTGGAGAAGGAAATGGCAAACCACTCCAGTATCTTTGCCAAGAAAACCCCAAATGGGGTCATGAAGAGTCAGACGCTACTGAAAAATGACTGAATAAAAAAAATTAATTTATGCCTTGATAATTTTAGTGATTTTAGATGCTATCTGTGCTTAGTTTAATTTTGCTTGTGTGTGTTTTATTTATGTGGAATTGCAAAAATAGATTATAAGCTTGAAATTTGAAGGTGCTCATGGAAATTGCCATTTTTAAAAATGTTATTTGAAGTGATTGAATGCCAATATAATCATGACCCATATTAATAACAAATTTAGAATAATTATATTTAATAATTGATTTGAAGGATTTTATTAGTTAATTAGATTTTAAAAGAAAAATAATTTTTTTCTTTGCCTATAGATACTGATAGCCACTGTTACTCATCTTTTACCCAGTACAGAAGCCTCGTCTTATGAAATTGACAAAAGGGTAATTGAACACAGCTAATTTTTATTGTATTATAAATTGAGGTTTTAAGTATTTATTTTTACAAATACTTTGTTTATCTGTGGATGTGGGCTTATCCTCTTATAAATCTGTAATGTGCAATATATATACTAACATCACTTTATAATATTAATATAGTTTAGTTTCTCTTTAATAATTAAATTGATTTTCATGTCAGGGTTTTTGTTCATATCTGTTTTATAGAGTGTTCAAATTACAAAGCATTGTTTAGAAATTTGTAATAAATTGGACTATTTTTTAGGGCACATTCTTCAAAATATTGTCTTTTGGGAAATGGGTATATTGATTTGGTGTGTCAGATTAGACATTTCTAGTTAGAAATACCAACATGTCAAGTACATAATGAGTTTGAATTGTAACTCTGAAGACCAAAAAACTTCTCTCTACTTAGTTTCTAAGATAATAATACTAGCTGTGATCTTCTTAATATAATTTGCCATATGGAGGTTATCATTTCATGTTCAAAATTTGGTGAGGGGGAAAAATATTCTTAAGTTCAGTTGTTTAAAACTTGAGAGGACCGGTATTTAGAAGGACAAATGGGGCTTCTTTTGTGAAAATAAACTGCATTTGAAAATATGCTGAAAATAGTTTTTTATTTATTTTTTTCCTCCTAAGACATTTATGTTTGTGAATCAACATGGCAAATACAAGCAGTTTAGAGCATATGAGAAAAATATTTCAGATAAATGGCTTGGTATGCTTAATAGAGCATTCCATTCTTTCTCAACCTATCTTTCTATTCTCATTATATGTTATTCCTCTTTCTGCATCCAGCCAAACTGTACTTCTGTTATTTACACATGGCACTCCATGTCCCATCTCCATGCCTGTGCACTGACCATTTCCATGCTTTCATGTACTCCCTCCTAATTTCCACCTTATAGAATCCCTGACTTCTTTCATGACCAGTTCAACCGCTCCTTTCTACACAAAGCTTTCTCTAATTCTTCATCTAGTAGCACCTATTCTCACCTTGTATTTAACTACTTTATACTTATTTTTTAGTTAGTCTGGATATATTTATTCTGTACATATACATGTACATATGTACATACATATATGTATTGTGTATATTGTATCCCCAGTGCATAGTACCTGCCTGGTACATAGTAGGTGCTTAATAAATGCTTGTGGATTGATCAATAGTTATCCATTTTAATGATATTTTTAAATAATGTAGACAACTTTAAAATTTTAATGTGCTTTATTTTGTTGTCTTTACACAGTATGATGAATTCTATCTCTACTGGTCTAAACCTGAACTTCTAAAATTCAGTTCTTTCTGTATATTCTTTGTGTTGCTCGACTTATTTTTGCTGAAGACTGAAGCTTTACTAATGAAACTGTGAACTAAAGAATAACTGGGGGAAGATTATTGAATTTCACCGTCTTGTTATTTATGGAATTTATAATGGATAAAATCCTCTATTACAGTTGGTGGTATCATTACTTCTGTGTTTATTGGACTGGATCATGGCTTTGCCTTTAAAGACACTACTCCAGCCAGTTCATGCAACAGGAGCTGAAAATGATAAAACAGAAAAGTCTGTCCTCAATTGTATTTATAAGGTATTCCTACTTGAATATTTCTTTGGTAGCCACAGTATATTACATTTAGAACCAGATACACAAAGATGCGTTTTGCACTTATTGAATGAGAATTTTAAAATGCTGTTTTTTGCTAAAATTTTGAGAATTTGGGTCCTTATTTGATACTAGAGGCATTAGTTAAATTTCACTCCTATTATCTTGAAGTGGTCCTTTTTGCCTTGCTTGATAAATTTGTTGGCTTAAGGAACTAAAAAAGTTTTTAAGAGAGAGACAAAGGAATAAGTTGGTGTGGCATACATAAATAGGTTAGAGTTCCACTCAACTCTATTACTTACTACCTGGAGATTTTGGGAAAAATTTAACTTCTCTACTAGCCTTTAGCAGTTTCCTTATTTCTAAAACCAGGAGGTTGGACTAGAACTCGATGAAATCCAAGGTTCCTTATAACCAAATTCTGTTGTCCTAAATGCTACCAAGTTTAATTTTCTTATAAACTTGCTTCTTTTTTTCTTCTTTTAATACTTAAGTTGAAAAATAAAACGTGCCTTATTGATTTCTTGTGCTTTTAGGTTCTTCATGGGTGTGTTTATGGAGCTCAATGTTTCAGCAATCCTAAGTACTTTCCCCTAAGCCTCTCTGATTTGGCTTCGATTGATTATGATCCTTTCATGCATTTGGAAAGTCTGAAAGAGCCTGAACCTCTTCATTCCCCTGATTCGGAACGATCTTCAAAACTCCAGCCAGTCACAGAAGGTACAATGATGCATTGTATTCAGAACAGACTTATTTAGTGTTTCCTCACTGCACAATTTTAAGGGATGATGTAATAGCATGAAATTTTTTGGCTAGATTAAGTGATAAATACAAATATGTTATGGCATGAATTTGTTATTTTGAAACATAACTTCAAAAGATAAATAGTTAAAGTAGATGTTATCACGTGTATTCTTAGGCTTTAGGTTTTTTGTTGGTTTGTTTTTTGTTGTCTTTTGTTTTGTTTTTTGCCTTGATCTGTGATTTTACCAATATAGAATGATATAGAAAGTAATTCAACTAATACAGATCGCCAATTCCTCTGTAACTTATTTAGGATTTCCTAGAGGGGCACAAAAAGGTTAAGCAACTTGCCCATAACCTTCATAATCTTAAATACCCAAGATAATACCTTTTTTTTTTTTAAGCTGAGCCTTTGTATAAACTTACTTGATAAATAGTAATGTATGTAGCAAATATCTTACTTACGAAGGACTTAAGAATGGTTTGAAATAATATAAGTAGTTAATCTAAGCTTTATTAAAGCCATATTGAACTCAACTCCACTCAATCTTAACTCAAATCAGCAAAAATGTGTGTATGGTATATGTAGAATGTTCAAGGAACCATGCTAGGCAATATAAGAAGTACAAAGATATATGTTATAATTCTTTCCAGGATCTTACAGTGATTTTTTTGGAGAAGCAAAACCTACCTGGCTATGTAGATATCTAGATAATAAAGATTTAAATAACACTTTAGTACATTAAGAAAAGAAGATAATGCCATTAAAGCAGTACATAATGAATTAACACAGACCATAACTGTTATAGGCAGTTTTATAATAATTGCTTAGATTAGCTTTGCAAAATTAAAATTAACCATTGAATCTGATGTTACTTAAAAACAAATGGTAAGTGTATGGGGGAAAAATGGTTGTCTATAGTTTAAGTAGGTAGAACATCTAATTTTTGTTCAAAAGAATATGAAGATCATTTCTGGAATTGAAATATTTTTTAAAAATTGAATTCACCTATTTAACAAGACAGTTCTAGAATTTCATATAAAATATATTGTGCCAATATCAGACAGCTATAGTAAAGACAGAAGAGAAAACTGTTGAAATAGAGGCATTTAATTTTGATACTTAGTACCATGCTTTGCTTCTGTTAAACCGAAGCCTTTAGGTTACCTTAAAGGTATTAAAGATCAGATAAATGCAGAACCTTTTTTTTTTTTTACTTTTTTTTTTTTCAGAACCTTTTTTTAATAGCCCTGTACTAACAGCAGGTTATTTGTGGTCTGTAGTGACTTATGTTCTGGGTGGTTTTTTAGGTTTTTTGGTTGTTTTTTTAATATAGAGACAATGGCTAATCATTATGCCCTTGTCCAAGGCATGCTTCATCATCCTCAAGTGCTTTTTTGGCCAAAGAATTCTAAACATAGAGCTGTCCCCAATAAGCTCAGTATTGCATTGAATGAATTTGATTTGAGAGCTATTGGCAGGAGTAGCTATAATTATTAAATTTAATGAAGAATGTAGCTGTAGTTGCCTTTTTGTCAAGTAGTAGTGGTGTTATTAGCAAAAAGTCATCATGTTCAGAGACAGAATAAAAAGAGGCTACAGAGATTATTCTCTTCTAATTATAGTTTCACCTATATATTATGCAAAGCCACTATTTAAAACATCAACCAAAATTAACTTCCTCTACATGTTCTATTACATTATAGTGAATTGCAGAAGCTCTTTATGCCTTTCTGCTTTGTAAGCCATAATAATCTGTAATTATGGGTTTATAAAGCAAATGCTATGGGATTTGTTTAACCATCTCAAAACACAACACTGAATAGACTTTATTAAATGAATGCCTACTATGCAAAACCTTTGTAGTATTGATATCTGCATTTTGGATTTTCTTAACAAGGTTTGTTTTTTCTAGAATTTCTTCTTTAATCTGCAAATTGTACTTAGTACACTGGAAGAAGTACTGACTCTTTGAGTCAGAGGACCAGCTTTCAAATCCTGCCTCTGACCTTAGGAAAGTCATTTATTGTCCCTGGATCTCATTTTTCTTCATCTCTAAATGAGGGAGTTAGACCAGATGACCTCTGAGGTCTCTTCTAGCTCTAGAGTTTTGATCCATGTCCATTTCTAAGTGCCTGAGTTTGGAAGCTATATAACTTTAAAAAAATATTTATGGCTTGAAAATCTAAAGAGTTTAAGTAATGAAATTAACTCTTTTTTCTGTCCCCCCCCCCTCCATATATATATACACACATATATATGTGTGTATGTATTTAGATGTTTGGATACTTTCTCCAAATTCACCTAAATTTTATATGAGGTGCTATTTTTATTAAGTAATAATGTAAATAATATAGTAAATAATGTACTGTTAACATGCCTGCCTAAGCAGACAAATTGTTAGAGGAAAATTCAATCATGTAATTTTTAAAAGGTTTTCCTCTATCTATACTTTGTGGGGAAAAGATTAGTAGTATAGATGGTTATTTGTTTTTTAGGAATTTGGAATATGTTGGTAATTTATGCAAGCAACTTGCTCAGTTACTGACATAACTAGAAAACAGCTTGTCATATTTTGAGAAAAAGCAAATTTTAAACCTTATGTTTCATAGATTGCTACCAAACACAATCACTTAACTATATTATACCGCTTAATATTCATTTGGGGGCTAGTAGTTATGACCATTCCAGAAATAATAACTTCTTTAGTAACAAAAGAAGTATTTTTGTTTTTACTGAGCCTTCTGCAAGAAAATTTGAAATCATCTTGCAAATAGCCAGAAAATTGAGGTATGAAAAGTTCCAGCGATTGTCTCTGGATTGCTGTGTAACCATGGAGAAAAGTCAGGAATTTTTCACATTTCTGTGATATAGTTCTATTATATTATTTTTCCTTATTCAGAAGGAGAACTTATATGTTCTACAAACAAGTCCACTGCTCAGAATAATAAGTCACCTGCTGAAGTATGTAGATGAAAAGAGAAATCAATTTAATTTTGAACTTTGTTTTTCAAATAGTTATTGTTGTTTTGCATTTGTTCTTTTTGAAAACTGTGATCTGGCTTATGTCAATAACATGTAGAGTGTGCATGTCGGTCTTAGATAATTATGCAAAAATTTTCCCTGTAGATCTTTTCTTCTGATTCTACCTGATTTGATTTTTATTTTTTGCAGAAGCATTTTAATTGTATGTGATCAGAATTATCTATTTAATAATTCAGTCCAATAAGCATTTATTAAGTGCCTGCTATGTACAAGGCACTGTGCTGAGTGCTAGGTATACAAAAAGAGGCAAAAGATAGTCCCTGCTCTCAAAGAGCTTACAATCTAATGGAGGAAACAACAAGCAAATATATACAAGATAAGTAGGAAATGATCAACAGAGGGAAGGCATTAGAATTAGGAGGGGTTGGAAAAAGCTTTCTGTAAAAGATGAGATTTTAGTTGGGACTTAAAGGAAGCCAGGAAGGTTACTAGACAGAATTGAAAAAGGGGAACATTCCAGACACAGAGGACAGCCAGAGAAAATGCCTTGTGCCAAGAGTTGAGGTGTCTTTTTTGTGGAGCAGCGAGGAATCCAGTGTCTTTTATTAATATCTCTGCTATATCATCTATGATTAACAATTTTTGCATCACACATAATTTTGAAAGATAGAACTTTCATTCTCTAATTTTGCTACATTGTGGTTTTTTATATTTAGATTGTTTATTGATTTGAAATTTACTATGATAAGATGCTGATTTAAACCTTTTCACTAAGTTGCTTTCTAATTTTTTAGAGGTGTCTGTCACGTAAGAATCTCTTCCCTAGGAATTTGTTCTTAGATTTATCAGACATTACTCTTCAGCACATGTTTATAGGTCTTACTTAACTTATTTTACTGATCTAATTTCCTTTCTTATCCATTTCTACATGAATTCTATAATTATTGTTGATATTTACTTGTATATTTTGTATTTTAATAGGGATAGATGGATATAAAGTCTTATACTTGGGTTAAAATAAACCTCAAATCCTAGATAGGGGAGGCATGAACTAGACAGTAGTTTGTCTGAAAAATGAACGGGGGGTGGGGTTTAGTGAACTGTAATTTCAATAGCAGTAAAAAGTTAAATGACAACCCAGGAAAATTAATAGGATCTTATACTAAATTAAGAGTGACAGTGGCCAGCAATAAGTTGATTTTTTGCCCTGATTATGCTCTGTTGAGCATTCAGAGCTTATCATAACCTACTTTTTCAGTCTTCTTATACATTACTCCCTGACCTGTACTCTTCAATCCAATGACACTGACCTCCTGGCTATTTCATGAACAAGATTCTCTATCTCTTGCCTCGGGGCATTTTCTGTGGCTGTCCTCAATACCTGAAATACCACCCCCCACCCCCACCCCGCTCTACTCTGACTAAGGGCATCTCTGATTTACTTTAAGTCCCAACTAAAATCCCAACTTCTACCTTCCCTAACCCTTCTTGGTTCCAGTGTCCTCCCTCTTTTAATTGTTTTCCTATTTATTTTGTATGTAACTTGTTTGTATATATCACTTTCCATGTTTTTGCCCCCATTAGATTATAAGCTTCTTGAGGGCAGGACTGTTCTTTTCCTCTTTTTGTATCCCCAACACTAAGTACAGTGCCTGGCACCTATTAGGCGCTTAATAAATGTTGGTTGATTGATTGATTGATTAATTAAAACACTTATGAAGTATTATGTTCAATTCTTTGTGCCCCATTTTAGGAAAGATGTTGATAAAATGGGAGAGTATTCATTGCAGAACAGTCATGTTGCCAGAAGGGCTGTATGTTTATGTATGTAAGGATTGGTTAAAGGAAGTGTAGATGTTTAGCCAAAAGAAAAGGAGGCTTACAGGAAGTCTAATGGCTTCAAGTATTTGAAGCATTACCAGGTGGACAAAGATTAGATTTATTCTTCTTGAACTCAGAGTACAGAACTAGGACTGCTGGGTGAAAGAGACAAATTTAGGCTTGATGTAAGGAGACTTAGTTCGGAACAATTAGAACTATCTAAAAATGGAATGGTCTGCCTCAATTATCAGTGGCTTCCTCCTCCCTGGAGAACTTTAAAGAAGAACAAATGACCACTTCTCTAGTATTTGTAGTGTTTTTAAGGTCCCCCCATACTACTTATTTATTATATTCTTTAATATTCTGAAGGCAATACAACATAGTGAAAAGAGTGCTTGATTCATAATCACTGAATTTGGGTTTGAATCCTAGCTCTGGAAATTACTATGTAAAAATGTGGCCTTAGGTAAGCTATTTAACCCTATCTGGGCCATGAAAATTTATTCTCTCTAATTAAATATTTGGAGACCAAAATAGGTCTTCTATTAGTTATGTTATTATTTTTTTTTTAATTTTTAAATTTTTAATTTTTAGGCAGTTGGGGTTAAGTGACTTGCCCAGGGTCACACAGCTAGTAAGTATCAAGTGTTTGGTCTGAGGCCAGATTTGAACTCAGGTCCTCCAGACTTCAGGGCCGGTGCTCTATCCACTGTGCCACCTAGCTGCCCCTAGTTATGTTGTTATTATTTATTATTATTAGTTCTGTGTATTTTGGTATTTTAATTCTGTCTTAAATGTAATTTTTCTTCCTATCTCTAACTCTAGTGTTTTGATAGCAGTATATATCGTAATAATTACTTTTGTGGATTTATTTTGTACCTTGTTACTTTAGTGAAGTTACTGATAATATTATTGTTGATTCTACTATCATAATGTCTGCAAATAGAAATAATTTTGTCTCTTAAGCTTAGCTCCTCATTTTCTCTTAATTGTGTTGTTACAGCTACCATTTTTAGCACTTTCAAATAATAATAGTTAAAATGGACATTCCTGTTTTGCTCCTCAAATATAGGAGAGTTTCCATTGTTTCTGTGTTACAAATCATGATATTTATATACTTTTGGTAATATTAAGGAAAGGTTACTGGTTCATTGATGTATAATTGGAAGGGACCTCAGCAAACAAATGCTCACAGAATTTAAGTAGTTTACCATACACATACAGGCAGTAAGCAGTAGAGCAGGACCTCTGTCTCTAATTTCAGGATTCTTTCCATCAAACTACATTACCTTGAGTCACTGTCAGGCATTAACATGGGTGAGAAGTCCTCTTATTCCTTTGTTTTTCCTGCATTTTTAACACAAATGAGCAGTACATTTTTCTGTTTCTGTTTTAATCATGTTTTATTGTGTTTGTTATTAATAAGATTTATTGTGCTTTAAGTTTTCCTAATTTTGAGCTAGCAGTGAATAAGAATAGACCCTGCTACCACAAGAAAGTTAGTCCATTTGGCAAAAGTAGGAACCAACAAACAGAGCTGATCTTTGCAAAATCTGTTTCAGTACTCAGTGAGGCCTGAAGGTAATATCTTAAATGAAAGCAGTAGGTGATCTAACTATATCCTGCATAAGTTCAGTGATTCCCTGAGAAAATAGAAGTGGGGAAGGTATATGTGGTCAGTGTTCGAGGTCAGCATGGCATTGCCATACCTTCACAAGGTACTAGTGACTGCGAGGGCAAAATAAACACTTGTAGTTGTTTGGTAGAGGGCCAGTGTAGTCCATTTGCCAGTCCTGGACCATGTGAGTTCCATAAGGGATAGGAATTATATTGTTGGAAGAGCAGAGACTGAGAAAGTTAGCAGCCTATACAGGTAAGGATGACTAATGCATCATTATGAAGAGATGAAGTGATTCTCTGCCTACTGGATCATAGCGTCCCCTCCCTGGTGATGCTTGTCAGAGATGTTTCTTGTTTCTTAAGTAAGAAACACTTCCAAGGTCATGATTAGTAAGGAACAATATATTATTTGACATCTTTGCTTCTAGATCTCTGTTTTAGGATTCTGAGTCCAGAAATTGGTTGAGAGGAATGAGAGTATGAATTATTAATGCTTCCCCATCTACTTAAAATTAACTGATAAGGGAGATATGGAGGTTTTTATCTGTGATATTAGGTTTTATGTTACCATTTGGTTCTGCATTTGAAAAAAATCCTCTAGGTTTTCAAATGCAGCCCTTTGACTAAATCCAAACTTCACAGAACAAATCCCCTTAGGCCACATGTGGTCTCAAGGTCACAGGTGTAGATAACCACGTTATCTGCAGAGTTATTATGGGGAAAGAGGGAGAGACCATCTTAGGTGTTTTTAGGGGTAAAAGCAGAAGAAAGCAAGAAACAAAACTTACAAGATGCTAACCAGTTAATATAGGCATATATTCTTTGTGATAATAAATAAATGGAGCCAAAATGGGTACCCATTGATTGGGGGAAAGCTAAAAAATCATATTTTTTATTATTGTAATAGATTTTTAGTGTGCAGTAGGAAATGATGAATATTAGGAAACATGGGAAGATCTTTATAAACTGATTAAATGAGCAACACTCACTACAACAATTAGACTTGAGGGTACTCTGAGTTCAAAGAGTTTAAAAATGAACCCTGATTAGTTTCTCCTGCCCATTTCAATTTCTTCATTTGGCAGCAAACTCCTCTTCAAATGAGTGGTTATGGGGAACCAGCATCTATGCTAAGGTAGAGAATATGAAGGAAGCCTACTATAAGACATAAAAAATGTTAAAGTGTATTATTTATAGCTGTATAAACGTGAGAGGGGATGCTGTGGGCTCAACGTAAATTGAGCTTGATGTGATAGTATGGTAGTTGCCCACATTGGAGTGGCAGCTCCAGAGATGGCCTCCTATTTTCTATGGAGAAGAGGAGTCTTCATGCTGAAGAAGAAGATGCTCTTGATGCTGAGGGGAAACTCTGGGGAGGCATTGTGACACTAGGATGGCTAGTGGAGGTCCATACCTTCTAGTACTCCTTTGTCCTTGCAGCATTTCATACATGGAGTATGGACTCCAGCTTTGGGAGCATAGAGTATATAGCCTAGGGAGGAGTGGATCACAAATTTCATGAGAGGCATTAATACACAATGAAGTAGAAAGATATATTGGGTCCAGGATATGAAGGTCTTTCAAAACTAAACAAAGGAGTTTCTGTTTTATCTTGGAGACAATAGGGAGCCACTGGTATTTCTTCATTAAGTGAATGCTGTAGTCAGATCTAGGGCAGCTTGGTGGCATTATGAATAGGGTGCTGGGCCTCTAGTCAGGAAGACTCATTGTCTTGAGTTCAAATCTGGCCTCAGACAATTACTAGCTGTGTAGCCCTGGGCACGTCACTTAATCCTGTCTGCCTCAGTTTCCTCATCTGTAAAATGAGCTGGAGAAGGAAATGGAAAACCACTCCAGTATCTTTGCCAAGAAAACCCCACATGGGGTCAGGAAGAGTCGGACATGATCCAAAAGACTGAACAACAAAAATAGTCCAATCTTTGCATCACTGTGGAGGATGAAATGGAATGGGGAAAGACTTGAGACAGGGAGTTAGCCATTGCAGTAATCAAGGAGAAAAGGTGATGAGGGTCTGAATTGGGATGGTGGTTATATATTGAGAAGTGGCTAAATGTGAGCAATATTGTGGAGATAGAAATGATGGGATTTGGAAACTGATCAGATAATAGAGTGAGAGAAGGTAAGGAGTTGAGGATGATGCCTAGGTTATGAACCTGGAATACTTGAAGAATGGTGTAGTGCCTTTGCCTTTCAAATAGGCAGATTTGAAAGGTGAGAGTGGTGGATGAGAAAGTTAATGAGTTCTGTTTTAGACATGTTGACTAAGAGAGAGAAAGAGGGAGAGGGAAATGAGAGAATAGTGTGGGGCCTAGGAAAGAGCTTTTATATACATCTTGAATGTATCATATATCAGATGATTATTTCTATAGGCTTCTTTTTTTTGCTTTATGTAGTCAATTTTACTTGTTTATTTTTCTGGCTTTTAAAAAACTACTTTGATCAATCAGAAAACTTACTGAGTTCTATGTAAATGGATACAAATAAAAAGCAAAAACAGTGCCGCTCTTAAGGAATTTACATTCTAATGAAGGAGACATTTATAAACCAATATATACAAGATAAGTAAATACTAATTGGAAGAGAACTTAAGAAGGAAGGCTCTAGTAGCTAGATAGACTGGAAAAGACCTCTTTGGAGAAAAAAGCACTTAAATGGAGTTTTAAAGGAAGCCAGGGACTCTAAGAGTCTTAGGTTGGAAAGAACAACATTCTGGCATAGAGAAAGATTTGATATGTCCTATGTAAGAGACAGCAAGTAAGCCTTGGATTGTAGGGTGCATGGCGGGGGGGCGGGAGTAAAATGTATGTATTTGAGTGGAGAGAGACTTAAAAGACAGAAACCAATTAGAAGACTATTGCAGTAGTCCAGGCAAGAGTTGATGAGTACCATAAGTAGGGTTGTGGCTGTGTGACTGGATTTATATGAGGAATGCTGAAGAGAAAGAAATTAGAAGATTTGACAAGTGATTGAAAATATGATAACATTGATATTCGTGTGAACTTGGGAGATTGCACGAATAATATTGTACTTGATACCCACAGATATGTTTGGAGAGAGGAGGATTTTAGGGGAAGGATAATGTTTAGTTTGAGGTGTGTATGGGACATCAAGTTTGAAATGTCCCATATACAGTAGCTAATAAAGCACTTGGAGTTCAGGAAAGCAGTGAGGGCTGAAAGATAAAAATAAATCTGAGAATCATCTGCTTAGAGATGATAATTAAACTCATTAGAAGTGACCACATCACCAAGTAAGAAAGTATAGAGAGAAAAAAGAAGAGGACCCAGGACAGAGCCTTGGGGAACACCTATACCTAGTGGAGGTGATGTGGATGAAGATTCAGGAAGAGGAATGGTCAAGCAGGTAAGCAAGAGAACCAAGAGAGAGTAGAGTCATGAAAACCAGAGTGAAGGTCATGCAGAAGAAGAAGGTGGTCAACAATTTTAAATGCTGCAGACAGGTAAAAAGGAGTAAAGATCAAGAAGAGGGCAGTAGGTTTAATAATTAAGAGCTCATTGCTAACTTTAGAGCAGTTTAAGTTGAATGATGAATCAGAATTGAGAGTGAGGAGGGTTTAAGAAGAAAATAAGAAGAGAAGACTTCTAGCCCACATGACCAGAAGAGAGGACCAGTGCTTTCTTTAGTCCCAACTAACTAAAAAAAATCCTCCAAAATAGGAATTATATGCCACTAGTAAAGCAATTACTGCTGTGTCCACTGGACAAGAAAGCAAACCATAGAAATTAATAGTGGAGAATATCAAAGCTGAAGGCACACATTCAGCACTCCTCCTCCATGAGCCTTCATGCTTGAGCCAAGATGGACGCATTGGCTTGTACACAATCAGGGATTTCCCTTCTGCTTAAATCACTCAAAAGCATACCTCATTTCTACCCTTCCCTTATAGTCAACAAATACATGAGGTACAGGAAGACACATGGAGGTTGGGAAAAGGACAGTGTGTGAATGGGGTTTCCTGCTTTTTAGCACAGCCCACAGGTTAAGGAACCCCAAAGCAAGAGAAATTTTGCCCAGATTACTTTCCCCTGCCCCCAACCCTGTGGGAAGCAACAGACACTGATTTACCACAGTCAGAGAATTAAAGATCTGAAGGAACAGGTGACTATACTGGCAGCCTGGCTACACTGGACCTGAAGGAATGGGGACTGGAAGCCAGGTAGTACCCATCTTGTCCCTTCATGAGCTACCTGGAGTAGGGACCAAAGTTGATAGGAAGTGAATTTCCCAGTGTGGAAGGAGGCTGAGACAACTTTGTGGTACAGCCCTAGAGGTCATTCCACCATAAGTATGGGAGAGGATTCTGAATGTGAACAGCTGGGGAATATAAGGAGAAAATAAGGCTAAAACCATCAAAGATCCAAGAAGAAGAAAATTCAATTAAAAACCTGTTGATTAGTCAAAAGTGAAAATATTCAAATGAGAAGTTCTGGAAAAGTGGCTACCAAAAATCCAAGCTTTTACAAACTTCTCTAAATAAATACTACAAAACAAAGTGAATTAAACCTGATGAAACACAGCACCCTTTGGGTTCACAAAAGCAGGGACAGAATGGTTCAAGAGAGAAATCAGAATCTTGAGATAACTTAGATAGGAATAAATGGTAACACTTAGGGCCTGCACAACAAAAATAATTCATAGGACAGAAAACAGATGGTAGTGAGTCTCTCCAAAGATATGAAAGAGAGAACAACTGAGTGTGAATAAAAATATACCAAAATGAAAAACAATTGGAAGAAGAGAAGCAAAAAGCAGTAACATAGAGAAGTACATCCTCTCTGAGAAAACACATTGATCCCGAAGACAATGCATTAAAACACCTTGAGGATCAGAAGCCTTCCAGAAGAATGTGACCAGTGAAAAAACTTGAAAACCAAAATATAAGAATACTACCCAAAACTTCTAAATACTGAAAATAAAACACCAGTTGAAAGACTGGTCAGTTCCAAAAAAAAAAAAAAAAAAAAACAGCAGAAAACTATTTCAAACTTCAAGGTACATAGTGGCTAAGTTCCATAAGTCTAATGACAAACAACCACTTCTTCACTTGACCAGGAGAAAAATCATCAAATATGAAGAAAAGAAAATTTGAATAACACTATTGTACTCCCATCCAAAACTACCAAAGGCAATGGGATGATGTAATCTGAAAAACAAGGAGCTTAAGTACAACTCAAAATGAAATATACTACCATCTTTAGCCTAATTTATCAGTGCAAAAAGATGGTTAATAAGAGGGACATCTGAAATGTTCTTTTTTTCTAACTTATTTTTTAAGTTTATTTAAATTTATTTATATTTAAGTATATATATTTAAATATATTTATATTTAAATTTATGTTAAAACTTAAGTCCAAAATAAAAAAAAATTGCTGTATACACAGCAGAACATGAGAGGATTCAATATAATGCCATACATTTCCATTTCAAGATAACTACTGATTATTTTAAATTAAAATTTTCTTTCATAAATAAAACCTATGCAGCCAAGAATAGAAAGACTGCAGAAAACTGGGGGGAAATTTTTCATAGACAATCTCTCAGTTAGAATGGGATTGGGTTGGATTATTGTGGTGTAGGAAATGATGAGCTGGTTGATTTAGAAAAACATGGAAATACTTGGACATATGAAAGAAGATGAAACATGATAGAACATGTTTCAGAGAAACATGATAGGAGGAAATAAGCATAGTACTGTCTTACATGTATGTGTACGTGTACATAGGGGTATGTTTATAGATACCTATATATGCGTAGATACTATAGATACATATATACTTATTTGTGTGTGTGTCTATTCACATTCTAAGCTACAATTACTTGTGCATTTTCTTCCTTCCTCTTTTTCCTCACTATCCTTCTTACTCTATTCCTATCCCTTCTTACTCCTCTGCTTTACTTCTACCTGCTACCTTGTCTTCCTATTCCTTAAGCCACCCACCCTTCCAAGAATCCCTCCCTTATCCTCTCCCCACACTCTATCCCCTTGCCCTCTTGTTTATTTCTGAATATAGAAGACTTTTATACCCTGCTAGATATATATGTTGTTCCCTCTTTAACCCATTCCTGATGAGGGAATTCCAGCCCTTCCTGCTACTAGCTTCTTCTGTATGGAATTCCTGCCCTTCCTGCTACTAGCTTCTTCTGTATCAGTTTTTCCTTTTTTGCCGCATTTGTATGAGATAATTGCGTCTTTTTATCTCTCTCTACAGTTTTATTTTATTTTAGAATCACTCCATCATACTCTGCTCAGTCCATGCATTTCTTTCAGACTATCCAAATAAAAATTACAGTCATAATAGAAGTGATATTTTCATATATAAGAAGTAAATGATTTGACCTTTTTGAGCCCCTTATAATTGGTCATTGTTTACTTTATATTTCTCTTGGATGTTATAAGTTGAGTTTTCCCTTAAGTTCTGCTGTTTTTATCACAAATACTTGAAAGTCTTTCAGTTCATTAAATGTCCATCTTTTTCATTAAATATTATGCTTAACTTTTCTGGGTAAGTTACCATTGGTCGCAATCCCAGGTCTTTTGCACTGTGAAATACAGTGTTCCAAGAGCCTATGGTCCTTCAACATAGTAGCTGGTAAGTCTTGTGCCGTCCTTATTGTAGGTCCACAATATTTAATATGTAAGTTGTTTTTTTTCGTATTGCTTCCAATATTTTCTCCTTAACCTGGGAACATTGACACTTGGCTATGATATTCCTCTATCTGGGATCTCTTTTAGGCGGTGATCAGTGGGTTTTTTTCTATTTCTGCTTTGCCTTCTTGTTCTAGAACTTCAGGGCAATTTTCCTTGATAATTTCTTATAATCTTGTATGAAGATTTTTTTTTAAATCATAATTTTCAGATAGTCTGACTATTCTTACATTATTTCTCCTCCATCTGCTTTCCAGATCAGTTGTTTTTCTGATAAGATGTTTTATATTCTCTTCTATTTTTTCATTCTTTTGATTTTGTTTTATTATTTCTTTGTGTCTTAGAATGTCATTAGCTTCCCTTTGCCCAATTCTAGCTTTCAAGGAATTATTTTCTTCCTTAAGTTTTGGCTCTCTATTTCAAGTTGGTTGACTTTCTTTTCATAATTTTCTTGATTTTCTTGGATTGCTCTTTTTTTTCCCTAATTTTTCCTCGATCTCTTGATTTTTAAAAAAAAGTCATTTTTATGTTCTTCTAAGAAATCTTTTTGTGCTTGGGACTATTTGACATTTCTCATTGAAAAAGGAGCGACTTTTTAGCTCCATTATCTTCCTCTGAATATGAACCCAGACCTCCTCTCTCCCCATAGTAGCTATCTGTGGTTGGATTCTTTCTCCTTTGCTTGCTCATTTTTATTTATTTATTTATTTATTTAATTTTTTGCATCTATTAATGTGATCAGGTTCTAGTCCCAAGATATGGGGAGTAATGCCAGCCTGAAGTCCTTCTTACTGTTATTTTCTGAGGTCTATCCCAGGGCTCAACCTTGAACTCTCCTTCCCACTCCTAAGCCACTGCTAGAGCCCCTGGTCACGCTATCATATCTTAACTCCTTGTGGTCCCTCTTGTGACTGCAGACTGCAACTATCCTCTCTTCCTTGGAACTGAAACCAGGACTCTGCTTTTTTGCAAGTGCCCACAGCCAGCAGGGTCTCAGCCTCTCTGCTGCTGCACTCACCAGCCACAGCCTGGGATAGTTCTGATGAGCACAGCTGTGATTGGCCTTGCTGGACAATGGAAAGTCCTTCAGTCTTCTCCTCAGCTGTCAGACCCCCACACTTTCCCTGAAATGAAAGTTTCTAAGGCTGAGGCTACCTCCCAAGCAGAGTTGGCCTGGAGGTGTTTGCACTTCACCTAGGCCGAACATCTGCCCCTGGAGGTCAGGTGTTTCCAGGAGTCTTGTTAGGTTGTCTTCGGAGAACAGCTGCTTTACCCTGACTTTTGTTTATTTTCACTGCTTTGCATTCCCTCTGAGGCAATGTTCGGTCTTTTTCTGTGGAGGAAATTTGGACAGCCAAAATTTTTCTCACCCACTCTGCCATTTTCCCAGAATCCTCTCAAAATAGTCTTTAAAAAGGAAATAAGTTAGATATCAGTGCTATTTATTCAGCTTGCAAATACATCCAAATAACAAAAACACAAGGAAGGTTTATGTATCTTCCAAAGGAAGACTCTACCACAGATAACAAATACTACAAAAAAAAACAAAAAAAAAAAAGGCCTAGAAAGAGAATGACATATGTTGGGTTAAAAAAAACAACAGCAGCCATGGAAGGTACATTAAGGAGTTTCTTTTGAAAAGTACACATAGGGATAAAGATGAAAGCAGAATTTAAAGAAATAGGAGCAGTTATTGTAGAAGAGCAGGCAGATCTGAATCACCGTGGACTAAACACTGTAAAATCCCCTACAGATGAATCAGTGCTTTTCCTTGCGGGGCTAAATTGCATATTAGGAAGGTGCATAAAAGAGGAATGAGGAGAATGAAGGATTAGGGGAAATATGTAATGTGCCCTACATGTCAATAGATAAAGAACTAAAGGGAGATAACTCCTGTAGTCTTTCATCAAAAAGAAGGGCTACAAGAGAATGGATGAGGTAGCAAGGGAGGCATGTGGGGGGGGGGGGGCAGGAAAGGCCTTGGCTAAATGAGGAAGAGCATACAAATGAAAAACACTCCTAAGATGTCAGAGATGTATTTTGCATTGGGAGATAAGGACTTTACCAACTTCATCTGAGAGTTTTATGCCTCATTTGAAGAACATCTTGCCTCAGGAAAAAGAAATCAGAATTCCTAAGAATAATTAGCATTGAATAGAAAAAGAGGACATAGACTTACTTAGGAGATTGCATGGCAAAAGGGAAAGAAAATGACTGCTAAGCAAGGCAAAAAATTAGACTTGCACCACTCAATTTGCTACACAGAGAAATTTCTACCACTGGGCCATGCTGATATCCTTATTGCCTACCTCATGAATTGATCATCCTTAAGAGTGAGGCATAATAGAAAAATAAAGAAATGAGGAGTAAAAATCTTCAAAGGCAACAACAAAGAAATTGCTTAAAAGAAAGAGCTTAAACTTAGTACTTTGGAAGTTTTAATTCCATGAAGAACACATAGACTAAAGAAGGAATAAGTAAGTAGACAAATCATGAATCAAAGAGTAAAAGTTTAGAATAAAGAAAGTGAAGAGAATTATTGAAAAGAACAAAGTGAAGAAATCCTTTTTAGGAAAGGGAGCAGATAAAGGAGAAGTTAATATTAGAGGGGAGAAGCAGATTTTGAATTACCTATTTAAGAAGAGAAGAGGGAAAAATTAGATAA
Organism: Vombatus ursinus; assembly: GCF_900497805.2. Lineage (NCBI taxonomy): Eukaryota > Metazoa > Chordata > Mammalia > Diprotodontia > Vombatidae > Vombatus > Vombatus ursinus. The sequence goes on from NW_020955184.1 coordinate 3,715,429, forward strand.
TTAAAAGATAAGAAAGAAAAATATATCAGTAATTTAAGTAAAATTCTAAAACTAGGGGAAATTTTGGTAAATGGAAGGAGGTGGGTTGATGTGGAGAAGCAGAGATAATGAGTATGTGATGTAGACCCCCTCCCCCACCTTGAACTTTCCCATGAATTTCAGGTACCCAGATCACTGGTATTAGGCTGAGGCATCTGACTCATCCCAGCTCATTCATCCCTTTCAACTGTTCTTTCATCGTCCTTCATTCTCTGTTATTTCCCAACCACCCCAGGCTACTTCCCACTCTTTAATCCCATCCAGACCCTCTTTCTCTGTTATATCGGGACACCCCAGGACATTTGCCACTCCTTAATCCCATCCAAATCTTCCCACAATCTTTCTGCCTATAAAAACATCAGTCTTGCCCCTATCAAATGCACAGACTCACTAGGAATCTTGCCCACCCCCAACTCACTACTTGGACTAAAAGAAGGCTTGAGTGGTCAAATTCTTTCGAGGCAGACCCATGCATTTTGGGGTTCCCAAGACCCCTAGACTGCAACAGAGAGACTGTGCAAATAAGGTTACCTTAAAGTCGAATAAACAAAACTAATCATAGGGACAACATATTTAAAAGAAGAAGAGAAAACAAACAAAAATCAGTACCAGAGACAAAAATAGAAAATATAAATCGCTTATAAGTGTGAATAAAAATTAAACAACCCAGAAAAATAGTGACAAATTAGATAAGAAAACAAAACCTCATAATCTATTTCATACAAAGATTACATTTAAAAAGCAAAGAAATACAAAGAATAAAAATTAGAGACTAAAATAGAATTCATTATGTATTGTATGAATTCAAAAAAGCAGGAATGATAAACATGCAATGAGACAAAAGAAAACCAAAATTTCACAATAGATAAAGAAGGAAATTACATTACACTGAAAGGAAGCATAGGCAACAATCCAATATAAATACTAAACATATTCCAAGTAGAATATCATCTAAAATCATGAAAGAAAAATTGATTAAATTGGAAGACTTGTCACAATAATATTGGGAGACTTTAATGTTCCTCTTTCATAGTAAAACAGAACTGAAAGGGCTAAATATAAATTTAGAGAAATTAGAGCTAAAGCTAAAAATTGGACAAGTGAATAATGTACACATTTTTCAACACCTCATGTAACTTTTACAAAATTGGTTATGTAATAGGTCATAGAGAAAGTGCAAATAATTGTAAAAAAAATACCAGTCACATCCTTTACAAAATTTAATACATTAATAACAGTAAGCAATTCAGGAAGCACAAACAACAGACACAGACCCAAATGGATACCTTACAATGAAATCCTAAATATTAAATGGGTCAAAGAATAAGTGATACATGAAATAGACAAAAAAAGACTTATACAGTAGAGGGGAAATGGGGGAAAGTAAGAAGGAATGAATGAATCTTTTTCTCATAGGATTTGGTTTAAAGAGGGAATAACATACACAATGGGGCATGGAAATCTCTCTCACCCTACAGGAAAATAAGGGCAGAAGGGGAGGGCCGATTGGGGGAAGGGATAATCAAAAGCAAACACTTCCGAGGAAGGACGGGGTCAAAAGAGAGAATAGAATAAGTGGGGGATAGGATAGGATGAAGGGAAAATCTACTGAAGTTTTTCACAACAGGACTTCTATAGAAGTGTTTTGCATGACTTCACATCTATAACCTGTATCAAGATGCTTGCCTTTTCAATGAGGGTGGGTGGGGAGGGAGGAAGGGAGAAAATCTGTAACCCAAAGTTTTAAAAACACATGTTAAAAATTTTTAAAAAGGAAAAAAAAAAGAATAAGTGATAGATAAAATGATAATGTGAAATGATAAGACAAGATGAAATTTTTGGGATGTAGCTGAAGTATTCTTCAGAGGAAAAACTATATTCCTAAAAATATACATTAGTAAAATAGTAAAGGAGAGGATTCATGTGGTGAATATGCATTTTAAAAATTAGAAACCCCCAAAATAAATGGCAAAAACAAGCGCAAGAAGAATGAGTCTTGAAAATTAGAGGAGAAACAGGTAAATTTGTAATCAAAATGACTATGGAGCTGATAAAGGAAAATTTGTAAACTTTTAACCAACCTGATTAAGAAGAGAGTATAAATATACTACAATTTAAAAAATAAAGAAGGTGAAATAACAACAAATCCAACAAAATAAACATAGCTATCAGAACTTCCTTGCATAATTACAATGTGAATAAAACAAGACAAAAGAAATCAGGTACTCAAAAACAAAAAGAAACACCACATTAAAAAAATGGAATGATCAAAGAGGAAGAAATAGAACTAGACCAGAAAGGAACTACCAAAAGAAGGAAGGAATGGAAGACACTTGTTTCTAATGAATTCATAACAATTTCAGTACTATATAAATTATCCTCAAAAAAATTGAGAAAGAAAGCACTTTATCAAGCTCTTTTTATGAGACAAGTGCAGCACAAATACCCAGACTTGGTAAGGATAAAGCACCAAAGGAGAATTATAGATCACTATCATTAATCATTTCAATTCAGAAATTTGAAATACATGAGTGAAAAACAAGGCTGTCTCTTCCCTACTCCATTTAATTTAGTTCTAGAAATGCTAATAGTGGCAATAAAGCGGAATAAAATAGTTAAAGATATAAAGAAAAAAAAATTGAACATGTAATGATTTCTATTTGTTGATGACATGATGATTTAGTTAGAAAATTTTAGAGAATCTGTAAAGAAATTCGTTGAGATAGCTAGTTGCTTCAGCAAAGTTGCAAGCTACAAAAGAAACTCACAAAAATTATCATTTCTTTATATAATAACCAAATTCAAGAATCTATAAAAGATGAAATAAATCCCTCAATGTATGTTTACATAATTTGCCAAAATTTGGGATCTTTGGATTTATCAAAAACTATGCAACTATTTTTGTTTACTTTTATATATTTTGTATTTAATATGTTCCACTAGTTAATATCTTTTTTAACCAGTGCCAAATCATTTTAATGACTACTGTTTTGTAATGACTTGATATGCTCCTAAGTATTTCATAGATTTCTATTTATTTTGAAGGGAATTTTTGTTTCTGGCCTTTCTTGCTAGTTTTTGTTGGTTATATATAGTAATGCTGATGACTTATGTGTATTTGTCTTGTATCCTGTAACTTGGCTGAAGTTCTTTATATTTCAATTAAATTTTAGGTTGACTCTCTAGGTTTCACTAAGTATACCATAATATCATCTGTAAAAATAATTTTGTTTCTTCTTTGACTATATTTAGTCCTTCAATTTCTTTCTCTTTGTTTCCTTTTTTCTTTGCTTCCTTCCTTTCTTTTTTCTTTGCTTCCTTCCTTCCTTTATTTTTTCCTTTCTTCCTTCCCATAAATAGAGGTAGCATTTCCAGTAATTGTGATAATGGACATCTTTGCTTTGCCCCTGATCTGATTGGAAAGGCCTCCTAGTTTTGTCCATTATGTATATTGTTTCTTCTTTTATTTAGATAAGTACTATGTAGATATGTAATAGAATATAATCTAGAATGATATATACAGTACATATACACTATGTACATAAATACATACTATATGTAGTATATATAGAATGTAGTTATATATATACTATATGGAAATGGCCATTTATTCCTTTGATTTCTAGAATTTTTCATAGAAATGAGTGTAGGATTTTGTCAAAAGGTTTTTTCCAGCATCTGTTCATATGATTATATGGTTTGTATTATTCACATTTGTTAACATGATTTATCACACTTACGTTGAGCCACCTCTGCCTTTGTGGTATAAATCCAGCCTGGTCATAGTGAGTAATGTATTGCAATATGTTTTTTCATCCTACTTGATAATATTTTATTTAAAATTTTTGCATCAATATTTATTAGATTTATTGCTCTGTAGTTTTCTTTTTCTGCTTTGTCTGTCCTACATTTAGACAACAATTCCATATTTGTATGATGGAAAGAAATTGAAAGGTGCTTTCTTATTGCAAGCAAATTATGTAGTATTAGAATTAATTGCTTTTTGAGTGTTTAATAGAATTCATTTGAGAATTCATTTGAGAATCCATTTGGTTTGGGAATTCATGTGTGGTTTATTTAAATTCTTGTTTTGATATTAGAGTATTTAAATATTCTATTTCTTATTTGAATCTGGCTTTTAAAATTTTTGTTAACATTTATCTGTTTTCCTTTACATTATAAGCTTTGTTAGCATATACTTAGGCAAAATAGTTTATGATAAATTTCCTTCATTGCCTGCTCAGTTGTTGTAAGTTCTTTTTTGTATCATTTTTGATACAATTTTACTTTTCTCTTTTTAAAAATAGTTATTTCTTTTATGTTTTTTTCCCCAAAAATCCAGCTCCCAGTTTTATTTCAGTTGTTTTTTTTTTGCTTTCAATTTTATTAATGTCTTTCATTTTCATAATTTTTACCTTTTAATTTAGTTGGATTTCTTATTTGTTGTTATTCAAGTTATTTTTAATTGTATACCCATGACATTGTTTTGTTCTTTTTCTTTTATTGATAAAAGCATCTAGAGATGTAAATTTTCCCTCAGAGCTACATCCCATAAGTTTAGATATGTTGCTTATTGTAATTTTCTTTGTTAAGGACATTAGAAAACAAATAGAGATAATAGATTTCTGGGGATTACTGAATGGGACAAGAAAAAGGAATTTACATACTCAAAGTTGTAGGTAGTGCCTTACAACAGTTGCCCCTGGGCCATGAAGACCTCACCAGAAAAGGTAGAAAAACAGAAATACTAAACAGATTACTTACTGATCACAGTGCAATAAAAATTCTATTCAATAAAAGGCCCTACTGGAAAACAATTTTAAAATAATTGGAGACTAAATAACATAATTCTAAAAAAACTAATGTTCTTTTCAAGTCCTTAACTTCTTTCTTTTTTATTTTTTGATGATATTTGTCTAGGTCTATCTAAAGAGGATATATGAAGCTATCCCACTTCTACTATTTTACTATTTATTTCTTGCTTCAATTCTATTAACTTTTCCTTTAAGTATTTAGGTGCTATATTTGTTGTTGTTTTTCAGTCGTGTCCAATTTTTCATGAACCCATTTGGGATTTTCTTAGCAAAGATGCTGGAGTGATTTGTCTTTTCCTCCTCCAGCTCATTTTACAGATGAGGAACTAAGGTAAACAGGGTTAAGCGACTTGCCCAGTGTCACACATCTAGTAAGTGTCTAAGTCTGGAGTTGATCTCATGAAGTTGAGTCTTCCTGATTTCAAGCCCAGTACTTTGCCCACTGCGCGCATCCATCTATCCACCTAGCTGCCTATTATGATATTAGGTGAATAAATGTTAGATATTATACTAATTTGTCATCTGTGGTAACAAATCTATTTTTTAAGTATGTTTCTTGAAATATCATGTTGTTGGATTATGCTTTCTTCTAATCCTGAATTTCCTAAAAATTGATGTCTAGGTTTTTTTCTGTTTATAATTTTTGGAGAGTCTAGTAGTTCTTAAATTGTTTCTCGTTGACCTGTTTTCTAGGTTAATTATTATTCATTTATATTTCTTAGATTTTCTTCTATTTTTTCAATTTTTTTAGCTTTGTTTTTTTTTTTTTAATATTTCTTGCTGTTCTGTTTAGTCATTCTTTTGTGTCTGTCCCATTCTAATTTTCAGGAGGTTCAGTTCTTGAGTGAGGTTTTCCATCATCTGCTTTAAAGTTTCAGTTTTTCTTGTTATTATTTTCTCCTTAACTTTTGAGTTCTCTTTCATTTCTTCCAGATAGTCTTACCATTCCTATGGACAGAGAATTTTTTCCTTTGAGGTTTTACTTTGTTTAGGAGTTGTCATCTTCTTCAGGGTTTGTCTCCTACGCCTCTCTCAAATGAAGGTATTTCCTGATGGTCGTCAGAGCATTCCTTGATTTGCTCATAGGGATAGGGTGGGCTGCATTTTGATCAAGCTCCACAACTGAATGGTATGGACAGGATCTATCTGGTCTTGGTTATAGGGGGCCAGCCTAGGTCCCTACTTCAAGGGACTTAGGGGTCTCTCTGGAGTCTTTCTCTTGTCACAGGGCTCTGAACTAATACCAACTATTGGTTCTGCCTGGGATCTAGTGAAGGTTTTTTATAAGTGGTAGAATTTTGGATATATTTGTTTTTCATGTTTGTAAGTTACCAAGGTGATCATATCTTGTCAATAAGGAAAAGGGGGGGGTTTGGGGTGCTACTAGATACACAGAGGCAAGATCGCGGGGAAAAAAAGCCCAAATCACTGCGCGGATCTGCCTGAATGAATTCAACTCAGATCTTCTTCCAGCCAAAGAAAAATTTTATTAAAGATAAGCATATAGGCCAGACTCCAAAGGAACCCAAACATCAATGATCTAAATAGGGTTCAAGGTGGTCAGGTGACTCTCACAAGGACGAGCAGCGTGAGGCAGTCTAGAAAGCTCAGCGTCTGAGTGGGGGCTGGAGCTAAGGTGGCATCCTCTAGGGGCATGAGAAATTCCCAGTGTCTGAGTGGGACAGATGAGTCTTTAGTATAGACCGATTGGGGCGGGGCCAAGCAGCTTGGAGTGACGGGAGGAGGGGTCCAAGGAGTGGCCAGGCAGTTTGGGGTGAGGGGAGGAGGGGTCTAGGGAGATCAGCATGGGGGTGGCCAGCAAGCTGGGGTGAAAGGAACACTGGCGCCTAGCTAAGATTAAGGTTGGGAATGGCCAGGAAGGCACAACAATGGGAAAGACAGTTGCTGGGGGAGGTGGATCATTTGGAAAAGGGTCCAGGTGAGAATTTCCGTTTGGAATGTCTGAGTGATTTGAACAGACAATGAGAATAGATGATGAAGGGAGCTGGAAGGGGAAGTTTGCTTTCAAAGGGCTTTTAAAGGAAAATAAGGCAGTTTGTAAAACTTTAAGGGTTTCCTGGGTCCGGTAAGCAAAACTGAAGCCAGGTTCTTTTTGTCAAAGAGAGTTAAGTGAGTCTACAAGGAATCTCAGAGTTTTAAGGTTTTTGTGGGAATTGTAGGTAAACCTCTCCAGTTTGAGGTCTGGTAATCATATGCCCCTTTCATGAATAATTTTGGTTTTCTGAATTTATTTTCATATTGTGCCTTGTTCTAAATGGTATTACTTCATTAATTTGACATAGTACTTCTTCTGTATGTTAACTTAGGTAGTATTGCCATTTTCCCTTCATTGCCATAATTTAACCATGATTAGTGACTCTAATTATTTAAGTCTTCATTTTCACAAAGAGTGCTTTGTAGTTGTATTGATAGAAATTTTTTGTGTATCTTGGTATGTTACTTGAAAGATATTTTAAATATTTTGTAATTAGTTTGAGTGGAATATATCTTATTTCCTCCTAGTTTTTGATAGTGCTGTATGGAAATTATGTTAGTATGTTTTGTGGATTAATTTTGCGTAATGGTACCTTGCTGAACCTATTTATCACTTCAGTTCTTTTATTCACTGTTTGTCTGGCGTTTTCTAAGTATAGTCTTATCACCTGCAAGTAGGGATAGTTTTTCCTTTGCCAGTGTTTTCCAGCCTTTGGTTTTGTTTCCCGTCTTATTTTTCCAGCTAGCATTTCTGGAACTCTTTCCAGTAATAGTAGGGAGTAGAAACATTCTTAACCTTACCACTGTTGGTACTGAGAAAGCTTCTAAAATTTCTTTATTTTTAAACAATACTCAATCTAGTTTTAAAATATATGCTTTTGATTGTATTTAATAAGCCCCTTCCATACCCATGTTTAGTTTTGTTTTACATTTATATGAGGGCTGTAATTTGTCTAAGGGTTTTTTCTGCCTCTATTGAAATTATCTTATGGTTTTGTTATCTTTGTTGGTTAAATATAGAGGCAGCTAAGAGTGCAGGGCCTGGAGTTAGGAAAAATTGAAATGGTCTCAGATACTAACTATATGACTCTTGGCAAGTCATTTAACCTTTGCCTCAGTTTCCTCATCTGTAAGATGGGAATAATAATAGTATCTTCCTCACACAGTTGTTGTGAGGACCAAATGAGATATTTATAAAATACTTAGCATAGTTCCTGGCATATAGTAGGTGCTTAATAAATGCTTATTTTCTTCCTTTCTATATTGTTGTTGTACATCCTTGTTTCCCTGGTATAAATCCAACTTCTTTATAGTGAATTATTTTCTGGATAGACGTCTCCGATCTCTCAATAAGGAATTATAATATTTTACATCAATAGCGTGTGGGATAGTGACCTAAAAAAAAAAACCTCAGAGATATTTCAAGGTAGGAACAGAAAGTTTATTTCAATTCTCGAGAATTGGGTGTTCCTCTCACCAGCGTGATTTCTGATGGAGGAAGACAAGTACAGAAGCAAAAAGCCAGATTAAATAACCCTAAAGGTGAGATTCCCCCTCCCACCAACTGACCAATATTTTGGCTCACAATCTAAGCTCGAAAATCTATTCCCAGAGACAGAGAACAAAGTAACAATATACATATCCATCACCTTAGTTTGCTGCAAAAATGAACAATTTAGAATGTGCGATCAAGCTAGACGCTGCTGTGGAAAGGTCACCGTGACCGAATGTACGGGGGTTTGGGGGGGGGGGGAGGTTTTCCAGACTTGGCAATCTTTAACTACTGATGTCAGTAGTTAAAGGGAACTGTAGAAATCTATACTTATCCTATACTGTCCCCTGAACTTATCTCCAAGTTCAGGATAATCTTACCCCAAACCTTAATTACACTGAGAAGTCTTCACAGGGGCATCCCACTCAATAGTTATTATAGTGATTGGTTAAGAGCTATTTTTCTCTCCCTTATTTGGATATCAAGACCGTTTTGTTTTGTTTTGTTTTCCACAAAACTAGTCTTGTAGTATGCTTTCTGTCTCTATATTTGATATTAATATTTTTCTTAATTGCTCTTTATAGGTTTGATTGAATTATCTTGTAATTCTTTTTGGCCTTAAATTTTTCCCTTGTGCCTTTCAGTTATGACTTACTTGATTTCTTTTTCTAAGACTGGGTACTTTAATTTCTTGTTTAGTTTGAGTAGTCTGTATTTCTGAGGATATTTATTCATTTCCTTTGAATTCTTAGGTGTATATTTTCAGTATAGTGTAAATTTATTGAGAGTAGAGATTTTTTTCATTTTTTATACTTGTGTCCCTTGTATCTGGCACTAGTTGCTTAATAAATGATTGGTTGTTAATGTTTAAATTGTATAACAATTTCCAATACTTCTTTTTATTTCCTGTAGTGAATTCACTTTGTTTATTTTAAATTTTCAGAACTTTATCTTTCATCAGGTTGGATCTTAATTTAATGATTTCATTGGTCTTTTCAGAAAACTAGCTCTTGGTATTGTTTATTAGTTACATAAAAAGTATATTACTATTGACTAAACAAACTTGTTCACACCCCATGGGTCATCTATAATAGCAGGCCAGTTCAGAACCCAAAGATTCAAATATCTAGTAGCTCCTGGTTGCTAATAACTCTGCCCTTTATAGAGTATCCATGAAATTCACCAGGCATGGTGTAGCTTCTCTTTGGCGCTTCCAGTAGAGTCCTGAAGCCACCTTTCCTCAGTGAGTCAAATGTGTTCTCCACTTATGACGTAGGCACTACGTCCACCACTTTAGGGACACCAGTAAGACTAAGACCCCAATGGGAAGCAAAAATCCTTGATTCTCTGAAATTTACAGGGTCATCCTCTGGTCAAAGGGAAGGGGAAGGAAAAACCAGCATGATCTTCACATTTCTCCTCAAATGATCCTGTCTTAGAAGTTTTCCTGGGAAGTTTCCAACAGGCTACTGGACATTAGAATCCCTAAGCTCTGAATTGACTTTTCTCTATGTATTTAGCATATACTTTTTTTACTGTACACAAAGACTCAAAATGCAAGCTTCTTTAGTGCCAGTGTTTGCTTTTTTCTTTGTATCCATAGTGTTTAACATAGTTCTGAGCACTTAGGAAGTGTTTAAATAATTGGTGTTTGATTTTTAGCTCATTTTGCCTTCTTGTTGCCTGTCAGACTTGTACTCTCTGAAACAAAAATAAAATCCAGCAACATACACTCACCTATCCCACATTCATGGCTTTGTCTAGCATTACTCACATGAAAATAAATATTTCATTTCTTAGATTTTCACGACTTTCTGAGATTTTTATATTTAACTTTTTGTTATATAGTCAATTTGCATTTTGAATAACATTTATGCTTATGTATTCTTTTGTCAGAATGATTCATTTTGCCAAATGTTCATTTATATCCTTATCATGATCCTCAGGTTCAGTTTTTCAAAATGAATTATTTTTTACAAAGCAATCATTTTTGCTTTTCAGAATATATTAATTTTTTTCCTTTGATTTCATATTGACCATAAGAGTAATCCTGTTCTTTTCTGATTGATTCTCCTTGGAATGTAAAAAAAAAATTTTCCTTGCTGCCTACAAAAAATCTTTGATAATTTAGTTCTCAAATTTGACTATGATGTTTGTTGGTAAATTGATGGGAGGTATCTTTCTGTTAGCGTTTTGTGGTTTTGTTTAATTTGCTCTTTACTGTTTGCAGTTTTTCTGCATGATTATTTGAATCATTTTATTAAGATTTTCATTTGAATTATGTTTTGGGGAGGAAATCTAATTATTAGGCTATCTCTTCACATCTTATTTTCAAGTTCAGTATTATTTTATAGAGCTTTCATATGTTCTCAGGCAGTCAACAAGCATGTAAGTAATAGTATCACTAGGGATATAAAGAAAGAGGCAAACAGTCTGTTCTCTCAAGGAACAACATTCTTTTAATCTTATTTGTTTTTTAATTTCTTTCATTAATTTTCTTTCTGACTGTTGTTTTAGTATTCTGGTTCTATCTTTATGTCAAAGAATCTACTGTTATGGTTGATGTCTTCTCCACCCCCTTACTTCTCACCCCCCCCCCATTCTCTAGTCTCTTCTTAACCTTGTTGATTAAATGTTTATTAAATGCTTGCTAATAAATTGGTTAATTGATTTCTGTCTTAAGTGCTCTAATTTTTATGCTTATTTCTTTGACATTTTCACTTTATTCTTTCTCTTTTTTTCCATTTAATTCTTTAATTGCCTTTCTGAACCATTCTTGAGATTTCATGGTGTTGCTTCATTACTGTTTCAGGGGGCCTTAAAGTATTTGTTGTAATAGCATCACATTTCTAAAGGGATTTTGATTTAGTTTCCTTTGTTTGGAAGTTTTTGTCCACTCAGATGGCTCTTTTCTTTGAATGCTTATCCATTTCTCTTCCTCATCAATGTTTTATCTATCTTTATGAATAATTTCTGATTTGTCTGTGGTGTCTTTTGCTGTAAATATATGTCTTAGTACCAGTCTTTCTTTCTGTGAGCCCAGTGGTTTTGTTTCTCACCCCTAACTCTTGCTGTTCTCCTCTTTTGTATCTCTCAGCATAATTGGGTAAAGGGGGCCAGTTGGGACACTGTTCCAGGGAGGCTTATATTGGTAACTGCAGTTGGAACTCTTTACTTACACCACTCCCACTCTCCTGGGCTTTACACTTTTCTCTGACTTTCTTCACTCCCTCAGCTGACATTAGAGGACTGGTTGAAAAGGACCTGCTCTGGGTTGGGGAGTGGAGAGAAGTTTCAATACTTCATCTGAAAACTGACTGTTCATATTTTTTGATCATTTATCAGTTGGGGAATGGCTCTTATTTTTGCAAAATTGATTCATTTCTCTATATATTTGAGAAATAAGGCCTTTATCAGAGAAACTTGTTTCAAAAATTTTTTCAGTTATGCTTGCTAACTGTATTTCCCTCAGTCCTATTTCTCCCCTGTTTATTCTGCTCTCCCTCTCTCTCTCCTTTCACCCCATCCCTCCTCAAAAGTGTTTTGCTTCTGACTACCAGTTCCCCCAAACTGCCCTCTCTTCTATCAGCACCCTCCCTCTTTTCTTATCTCCTTCCCTTCCTACTTTTCTATAGGGTAAGGTAGATTTCTAAACCCAATTGAGTGTGTATGTTATTCCTCCTTTGAGCCAGTTATGATGGGAATAAGGTTCAAACGTTCCTCATCACCTCCCCGTTTTTCCCTCCACTTTAAATGTTCTTTCATGCTTCTTTTATGTGAGATAATTTACCCCATTCTACCTCTCCCTTTCCTTTTCTCCAAGTGCATTCCTCTTCTCACCCCTTAATTTTAAGATATTATCCCATCGTATTCAACTCACTCCTGTGTCCTCTATATAGACTCCTTCTAACTGCCCTAATAATGAGAAAGTTCTTATGAGTTACAAGTATCATCTTCCCATATAGTCCCTTAAGATTCCCCTTTACTGTTTGCTTTTCATGCGTAAGTCTTGTATTTGAAAGTCAAATTTTCTATTCGGCTCTGGTCTTTTCATCAGGAATGCTTGAAAATCTTCTATTTCATTAATGTCCATTTTCCCCCCTGAAGAACTCTTCTACTTTCTTATACATTACAGAGTGGATAGAACTTTGGGCCTGGAGTCAGAAAGACATGCGTTCAAATTTGACCTCAGATACTTACTAGCTAGGTGATTCTGTGCTAAGTCACTTACCCTCTGTTTACTTTTGCATACTCAGTTGTAAAATGGGGATAATAGGGGCAGCTAGGTGGTGCAGTAGATAGAACACTGGCCCTGAATTCAAGAGGACCTGAGTTCAAATGCGGCCTCAGACCAAACGCTTGACACTTACTAGCTCTGTGACCCTGGGCAAGTCACTTAACCCCAATTGCCTTTAAAAAAAAGAGAGATAATAGTAGCTCCTACCTTGCAGGACTTTTTTTGTGTTTGTTTGTTTGTTTTGATTGCTTTTGGTTTTATATCACCTTTGTTTCTTTGTTTCTTTTTTTTTCTAGGCAGTAGGATTAAGTGACTTGCCCAGAACTCAGGTCCTCCTGACTCCAGGGCCAGTGCTCTATCCACTGTACCACCTAGCTGCCCTCCTTGCAAGGTTTTTGTGAGATCAAATGAGATAATAATTGTAAAGCCTTAGCATACAGTGCCTAGCACACAGTAGGTACCATATAAATGTTTATGCTTATTCCCCATCCCCCTACACATGAATATATCCAGTTCTCACTCTTATTGTCAGACGTTTTCTTTCTCTTCCCTTCTGTACCCCTTTTCTTCTTCGATTCCTGATATTAACCACTTTTTTCCTGCCTACTAATTTCAGGCTTCTCATTAGCCTATCCTTCCTTAAAACTTTCTCCTTTATTACTGGGTGACCCATCTGGACAGTCATGTATCATTCTTTCTCTACTTGTTTGACCTAATCTTAATTCAAAAGAAAGGAGTTCAAAATTCCATAACTGTTCAAACTAGTTTATGCCAGTCCAAGAAAGCCGCTTATCTTTTAGAAATAAGCATTTCTGCTTATAAAAATTTTTTGCCACTTAACATTCTGTGTCCCAAGGTGTAACATGTTGGATAGACTATTTTACCTTAGCCTCTTTCCCAGTTCTTAATTTTCACCTTTAAATCTATGACTAGCTGAAGATTCCTTAATTCTGAAGCATTGCACATAATCTATAAAATCCAGAGATATTTGGCCAAATTTCAATGTAAACCATGTGAATCTAGAAATCTACTCAAGAAATAGGAAATTTTATCAATAGAATTGATTTCATTGCTTTATTTTGCAATGGTTTTGTTACTCATTTTAATTTTTAACTTGTTGACTTTCTGAGAGACAACATCGTGTCTCTCTTTGCAACCATATCATTATCCTGAATTTAGTAACATAAGTTTAAATTTGGGACACCTAAATAAAGACATTGAAACAATCCTGACTTACTTTTTATTGATTGCAGAGTCAACATATCTTCATCAAAGAAATTTCATTTTTCCTCCCTTTACTTCTGTAATGCAAAAGTGAAATAAGTAGTATTTATATCAGATATATTGATAGCAGAACTTTTGGCAGCTTGCAAATATAATCTTTTTAAATATAAATTTGCTTTTATTTTGTTTGTTAGATACTGAATGTTTTAAGCACCAGTCTACCCACTCTTTTATTTTTTTACTTACAGTAAAAACTCAGATTCAACAAGGATTAATCTCAGTTGCAGCTCGTACTGTTATAACACACCTGGTAAACCACTTAGGTCATTATCCAATGAATGGTGGTCCTGCTATGCTAACAAGTCAGGTTTGTGAAAATCATGACAATCATTACAGTGAAAGTTCTGAACTTTCTCCTGAGCTTTTTGAGAGTCCAAATCTCCAGTTTTTTGTATTGAACAACACAACATTGGTATCCTGTATCCAGATAAGATCAGAAGAGAATATGCCTGGAGGAGGATTATGTGCTGGGCTCACTTCAGCTAATTCAAATGTCAGAATTATAGTTCGTGATTTGTCAGGTAAATATTCATGGGACTCTGCCATCCTTTATGGACCACCTTCTGTAAGATATCCCTCAGAACCAGTTTCATTCATGCTTTCATTGTCTCACCAAGAGAAGCCAGAAGATACTCCAACTTCTAGTGACTATCCAGAGGATATAACTGTTAGAGATGGACTTGCACTCCAGATTAAGAGGAGATTCAGAGAAACAGTGCCAACCTGGGATACAATAAGAGATGAAGAGGATGTTCTTGATGAGCTCCTCCAATATTTAGGTGTTACTAGTCCTGAATGCTTACAAAGGACTGGTGTCTCACTCAACATTCCTGCTCCACAACCTGTATGCATCTCTGAAAAACAAGAAAATGATGTTATCAATGCCATCCTTAAGCAGTACACGGAGGAGAGGGAATTTGTTGAAAAGTACTTCAGTGACTTAAATATGAAAGCTGTGGAACAAGATGAGCCAACACCTCAGAAGTCTCAGTCAGCATTTTATTATTGCAGATTGCTCCTCAGTATATTGGGAATGAATTCCTGGGACAAAAGGTAAGGTTGAACAAGAAATACTTGGGTTTTACATTTAAATACTTTTTGATTTATAAGAAAATCTTTTTAGTGGTTCCTCCTGCTTCCCTCTTCCTCCCCTCTATAATCTCTAGACAGAAATGGATTTGTTAAGACCAGGGAGGCAGAGTGTGAATCATGATAGAAATAGAAAAGATAGCTCTAAGGCAGGCCTGCACAACTTGTAGGCCAAGGGCACTTAAGGCCCTCGGGCCACTTGCTGCACACCAAAGGATTTCTGGCTGCCCTCGAAAAATGTAGGGGAAAACATCCTTTGTATGTAGAGGAAATCCTTTGGCATACCGCAAGTGGCCCATGGGCTGTGCCACAAGTTGTGTAGGCCTATTCTTTGGCCATTAATAATATGTGTATGTGTGTGTATATTCACATATAATGTGTGTGCATGTTGTGCTTTCAAGTATTCTCATTTAGGTCCTATATTCTTAAATTCTCACTGCATTAAGTAAAGACACCAAGTAAAAATGGACTCATAAAAACCATAGATTTTCAATTCATTTATACAGTCTACCTTTAAAACTATGACTTAAACAATAAATGTATGCTTTTTTTCCTGCCAAAATACTTAAAAATGAAAAAGTAGCAGCAAGGCAATAGTTTCAGAAATTTGAAACATTGGGTCCAGGATCTAAGAAAAAAGAATATCTAGATTTGATCAGATTTTTATCCATTTAAGGAAGGTGTAGAGTTTCTTAAGTTTTTTTTTAGCTAACAGTATATCATTGATTAAGATAGGCATTGAGTAGTATGCATTTTTTTAAATTCTCTACTTAAGGAAAAAAAAGTAAGGTAAAAAGGGTAGTATATTTATTATTATCTTTATATTTGACATATAATAGAAGGATAGCTCAAATATTACTGCTTCAATCAATCTTTCAATCAGTAAACATTTATTAAATTCCTACTATGTGCAAGGCACTGTGTAAGACCCTGGGAATCCAAATACAAAGGATGAAATAATTCCTACACACAAGTAACTTAGATTCTAATGAGGGAGACAACAAGGACATAGAACTGTGAAATAATACGAACAGTACAAAATGGTTAAACATATGATTGTTTCAAATGGAGTGCACTAGCAGTTGAAGGGATCAAGAAAGGCTTCATTTAGGAACTGATACTTAAGTTGAATCTTGAAGGAAGAGGACTTCTAAGAGGCAGCAATGAGGGGCCAGTATGGCAGGATCACAGATGCCAACAGGATAGAATGTCCTATGAGGCAAAAAGGATAGGTTGGAAGAAGGTTGTGAAAGGCTTTTAAACCTAATTTGAGGAGTTTCTCTTTGATTCCAATGGCAATAAGAAGCCCACTGAAGTTTATTAAAGAAATAACATGCTTAGATCTGAGCTTAAAGAAAATTAGAGTAGAGAGAAACAAGACAAGGAGCCAATTAGAAGACTATTGGAATCATCTGGTTAACTTTGGGAGCCTCTCCATACTGGCTCTGCCACTAAAGTCATTTTGTAACTTTGTATATATAATTTTACCTCTCTTAGCTTAGATTCCCCAGGGTCTTTGACCTCCATAGGTTTTGCTGGATGACGTAGTAGAAAATAGGAAGAAAGCTGAATTTTCAAGTCAAGAGACTTTATCATTCAAATCCTGGATTTGCTGTTCTGATCTGGGTGACATTGAACAAATATCTTAACCTCTCTGGGCTTGTTTTCTAGTTTGTAAAATCGGTGTTAAGCTGGATAATCTCTTAGTTATCTTTCAGCTTTAAATCTATCATCCTCTAATCTTAAGGATCCTTCCAGCTATTAGACTATCATTTTCAATTTTGCAACTGCAACCCATACACTGATTTAGAGCTATGTAATCTATACAGATAATTTCAGTTGCATAGAATGCCTGTATGGTATAAAAATAATAATTCTTAGCAATTTGCAAAATGCTTTATACGTTAATTCATTAATGATCATGACAATGCTGTGAAGTAGCACAAATAAAATAAGATATAAAAGCACTTTGCAAAAAAAGCATTTTAGAAACATCCCCTGTTACTATAAGATCATATAAATGTTATCCATATTTTGCTGATGCGGAAACTGAGGATTCAGAAGACTAAGTAGCTTGACCAAGCCACAAAGCCTAGGACAGGAACGTTAAATCTTTTCACTCACTCCAAATGCACTATTTTTAATTATCACCTTATGGGCAAATGATGTTATATAAGAAGTATCATTTGACTTGTGGGATATCCAGACTCTTTCTAAATTATCATTATTTTTGACAGGTGGTTTGGATTTTGTAAGTAATTTATTTCATCTAAAAACCTTCTGACTTATTTTTAAAACTGTGTATTGTAGGTAAAATCCACATGTAGTCCTGTCTCTCACTTTTGAAATAAGACTGGAGAATCATGCATTGTCTATAAGAGTAAAACTGAAGAGACCAATAGGTATAATCTTCTGAGAGGAAAATATCAGGTCCTTGGGTAGAAATAATAGTGAATATTATTGAAAGTTTTTTTTTTAGGATTTGTTCACCTTTGTTTTAGAAATATGAACGTACAAGAGAAATGTAAGCACATAAGGAGAGTAGAAGGTATGTTCCAGGACTGTCATGTCATTCATTTATAAAGATGATGAAAATGTTTATCCATTATTCCTTTAGGAGGAGCTTTCATCTCCTGAAGAAAAATGAAAAACTCCTTAGAGAACTCAGAAACTTGGACTCAAGACAGTGGTAAGTACTGAAAATTGTGATTTGTAAATAGCTATAGTCCATTTTTTCCAGATCTATTTAAATGTTATATTTAAATTAGAAAATTAAAGCAATGTTAATCAAAATTATAGTTTATTCAGCTTAGAAATCTCTACTAAAGGTGCTGTGAGGTCTCATTTTAGCATGACAGTGGTTCTGAGATGTAACTCCTGTCTCAGATACTTACTAGTTTTGTGACCCTGAGCATGTCATTTAAGCTATCTAATCACTTTTCCTAATCTGTAAAATGAGGCAGTTGTCTCAAAGACTTTTCCTTTCAGATTTTAATCTATAATTCTATAATTCTCTCTATCTAATCTGAGTTTTAAGGAATCCAAGTTTCTCTTTGGACTTGATTTTCTTCTTAAAAGGAAGACCTTTTGCAGAAAGTGATACCAGTGACTTTATTTATTTATTTATTTATTTATGGCTAGGCAATGAGGTTAAGTGACTTGCCCAGGGTCACACAGCTAGTAAGTATTATGTGTCTGAGGCCATATTTGAATTCAGGTCCTCCCAAATCTAGTGCCTATCCACTGAGCTACCCAGTTGCCCTGATACCAGTGATTTTAGACGAGGACATGGATGTGTTAGTGTTATAAAAGAAGGAACAAAGAAGGGATATGGGTGACTTAATGTATTTCCACACAATTAAATTTGGTCTTTGCCCTATCACCTCTTTGCTGTTCCCACCTAGCTAGAACCCTGTGTTTTTTCTATTTCAAAAATGCCCTTGCTAGCACACTTTTTCTATACCTTGCATGTCAGTTACCAAACCATAATATTCTCCCCTGTTATCATCTATCTTTGCTCCCAGGTTAACAAGAATTACTAGAAAAATCCATGAAACCATTGTTGATTGGGCCCAGTAGCCTAACTTCAGTTGGGCCTTTGTTTTATTCATTCACATTGCTTTCTAAGCATATTATATTTTGCAAGGCTAATAGGCAACATGCTATGTTCCTGTGTCATAAATGTCTAATTTTCTACATAGTATGTCCCATACTTTTTCCATGTAATATCCTCCATCTCAAAAGATAACCTTGTCTCCTACATTACTTTCAAAAAAAAAAAAAAAAAGTTAAGGCCATCCACCTCTTTCCTCACATCTCTACCTTACAATTTCTCTGGCCTTATGCATCACCAGCTTCTCTTTCACTTGAACTAATTTCCTCTGCCTCTATCTTCTTTCATCTCTTCATCTTGACTGACTACCACACCCCCATTTAGCAGTATGCTTGTTTTCCCTATGCTTAAAAAAAGAGAGATCAAGAGAGATCTTTCCCTTAATTTTATCCCTACCTAAAGCTACTGGAGATTTAACCAAGAAAAAGACGACTAATGAAGAAAGAAAGGAATAAAATATATGTGGTTTTTGAAGAACTATTATGTTGAAGAGAGATTTAGACTTATTCTTACCAGAATGAATATGATTTATCAATCATAAAGAGCAAAACTTGGATCAGTGAGGTAGAAGTTACAGAAAGGTAGATTTAAAGAAAAAATTTTCTAACAGTTTTCTAAAAATGTAATTTATGCTAGTAAGTTCTTGTATCATAAGAAATGTTTCAGGCAAGCTGAGTTTTTGACCAGCTATCAGGAACGTTATAGTGGGTATTCCCAAATTTAGAAAGTTGAATTAAGAGAACTTAATTATTCTATCTTCTTGAACTCCTTTGTTTGTACCTCTTACCACATGCTGAATCCATACTGAATCAGGAGTTGATATATCTGATAGCAGCTAATATAGTTCTTAATAATTATAAAGCATTTTACATAGATTCTTTCATTTGATCCTTATAACAACCTTGTAAGCTAGGTGTAGTATTGAGTATACCTATTTTATTGGTGAAGAAACTTAGGCAGACAGAGTTTTGGTGACTTGGTCACACAGCTAATTAGTGCTATATTTTCATATTTGTACCCAGGTCTTCTGATTCCTAATCTAGCGTTCTTTCCAGTGCATTTTTTGTGGAAGCATCATGGGCTAGTTAGGAAGGACATTAGATGGAGCCTGAGTTCGAGTGCTTCCTCCAACATTAGCTGTGTTACCCTGGGCAAGAGGCTTACCAGTTCTCCGCCTCAATTTCCTCATCTGTAAAATGGGGATAATAATTATTACACTAATAGCCTTATAGAGTTGTTGTGAGGAAAGTTTGTTGTAAGCCTTAATGCATATGGAAGAGAAGTGCACTATGGAAGAGATAATCGAGTTATCTTATCTAGCCAATTTTCCAGTAGCAACCACTAATACCACAACTTGGTATTTCTGCCCCTTGACTCTATAGGCAAGAGTTTGTAGAACACATTGGCTGAAAGCTAATGAAAGTAGGTATAACAGGTAACAACTTTCAAGTGGCTATAGGGAAGGTAATGGTTCAGATGAAGAGTAGTAGTACCACACAAGGGGATAGCAGTTAACAAAATTTTACTACTACTTAACTAGGAGAGGAAGAGAGTAAATAACAACTGGGAACAATCTTGGAATGCAGCCTCCATTGCTGTTTGTTCCTGGGCCATGACATACATTGGAGTAGCTTTGGATATGCAACCATGCAGTAATATTCCCAATCTGGTCAAAGGCCCAACACCTCTCAGGTTCAGCTTACATAGAGTTATAGAAAAATAGCCACCATGGCACTAATAAGGGACCACCCTGTGATCCATTGGGGAACATAGAAGGAAAATCATGACCAGTGAAATGAGGATATGTTCTTAATTAAATTAATTGAATTTTCTTAATTAAATAAGGAATGAGGGGCAAGAATTCTAGACACTTAACATTAACTGTACCACACAGGTGAGAGGCTGAGGGGCAGTGCTTGGTCTTTGGATTTATTAGCCTTCATATATATGTATCCTAGGGGTTTGAGCATACCGAATCAAATTGGTTTTAACTAGCTCACAATGTTCCTCCCAGTCCCAACACCCTTCATTCAAATCAAAAGCTCTCTTGTCTGTGGGATATATAAGACAAACTGTAAAGGAATTAGCTGCTGCTGCTATTTTTTGAGTTGGGCACAGGAAGGAATTTAGTGTCATTGGATCTGTAGTAGCTTCTTGGAAGTGTAGTAACTCTGGTAAAACACAGAAATAAGGAGACCTGTGAAAAGTTGTGAAAAGCGAGAGCATGGTGCTTCATGCTGCCATCTGTGTCTGATTGAAGTAAAAAATCAAACATGTCAACAGGATTGGATTCAGAGCATATCTTACTTGGTTTCCATTTATTATTCCAGTGTTCCTTGTGGAAATAAAACAAGGAAGGGTATAGGCCAAGGTCAAGAGTTTCTTCCTATCAGCCTTCATCTTCCTTTTTTGAATTTATTTAGTAGGGAACTGATATGGTCAGACCTGCACTTTAGGAAGATCAATTTGACAACTGAGTGATTAGAATGGGGAGAGCTTTGGGGCAGAGAGATTAACCAGCAGACTACTGCAGCAGTCCAGGCATGAGATGATAAGGGCCTGTTTCTAGAGTAGTTGTAGTGTCAGAGAATATAAGAGGGCATATAGTAACGTAAAAGCAACAGAACTTAGCAACTGATTGGATATTGGAGGATAAGAGAAAATGAGCATTCAAGGATGATACCTAGGTTGTGAGCTTGGATGATTGAGAGAATGGTGATATGGTTGGCAGTAATAGGGAAGTGAGGAAGAGAAAAGAGCTTGAGGGGAAAGATAATCAGTTCGTATGCCCAAAGAGGTATAAAACCATGCATACCCTTTGACCTAGCAATACCTCTACTAGGTCTGTATCCCAAAAGAGATTAAAAAACAAAAAGGAAAAGGACATAGGTGTACAAAAATATTTATAACAGCTGTTTTGGGGGGCACAGAATTGGAGATTGAGGAGATGTCCATCAATTGGGGAATGGTTAAACAAGTTGTGGTATGTGATTGTAACGGAATACTATTGTGCTTTAAGAAATAATGAGTGGGATGCTCTTGGAAAAGCCTGGAGAGACTTGCACGAGCTGATGCAAAGTGAAATGTACCGTGTACAAAGTAACAGCAGTATTGTAGGATGATCAGCTGTGAATGACCTAGTTTTTCTCAGCAATACAGTGATCCCAGACAACTCTGAAAGACTTATTATGAAAAAAGCTATCCATCCACAGAGAAGGAACTGATGGTATCTGAATAAAGATTACAGCATATTTTTTTACTTTATTTTTCTTGAGGTGTTTTTTTTTTTGTCTTTTTTTCTTTCACAACATGACTATTATGGAAATGTTTTGCATGACTACACATGTATAACCTATATCGAACTGTTTTGCCTTCTCAGTGAGGAGGATGGGGAGGGAGGAAGAAAGAGAATTTGGAGCTCAAAGTTTTAAAAACAAATGTTAAAAATTGTTTGTACATGTAACTAGGGGGAAATAAAATACTAAAGAAAAAGAAAAAAAATAATCAGTTCAGTTTGGGACATGTTGATTTTAAGCTATCTGTGAGACATCCAATTCAGGATGCCTTACTGGCAGTCTAGAGGTTGGAAGAGTGCCAAAAAGCAGACTGGAATGTCATCTGTATAGAGAAGATAATTGAAACTGTGGAAGCTGATGAAATCACCAAGTACAGTTGTACAGAAAGAAAAGAGGTGAGGACCCAAGGAAAAACCTTGGGAGCCACTGTTGTTAGGGGATGTGACCCGAATGAAAATCTAGCAAAGAACACAGAGGAGGGGGCAGATAGGTAGGAGGAGAAGTGGTCTTATGAAAATCTAGAGAGAGATAGTATCAAGATGAAGAGGGTGCTTAGTAGTATCAACAGTTGCAGAGGTTAAGGATGAAGATTGAGAAAAGGCCATTACATTAGATTTGGCAACTAAAGAGACCTTTAGTGACTTGGAGAGAGCAGTTTTGGTTAAATGATTAGGTCACAATTGTGGAAGCACAGATTTTAGATGGCCTTCTCAAGGGGTTTAGCCACAAAGAGGGGGAGAGATGTAGTATGATACCTAACTGGGATTGGTGGATCAAATGAGGGTTTTTTGAGGCCTTCTGTCGCTATTTTTTAAAAGACATTTTATAAAATAGGTATTAATTGTTTGAAGTATTTGATAGAATTCACATGTAATTCCATTTTTCCTGGGACTTTTTCTTTATGTAGAGCAGTCAGTTTATTGTTTGCTTGGTTTCTTTTTCTCAGATTGGGTACTTTAAGATCTCTTTCCTGCTGTGTACATGACATGCTTTTTTTTTATTTTTGTATTTAAGTTTCAATATTTACATTTATAATGTGTTTCTTTTCTTTATTGTGTGTTTAAGTTTTAGTATTTAAATCTAAAGGAGAATTTTTAAAAAGCTTTTTCTTGCTAGTTTGTATATTTTATGTATAAATTAATTTCCTTTGAATGCTCATATTTCCTGATGTATAATTGTGTAAAGTACTTTTGAATACTTCTAATACTTAAAGGTTATGGGGACAAAGGAACATAGATTTAGCACCAAAAGGGTCCTCAGAGACTATAACCTAACCATTTCTTTTTATTTCCTCTCTATTGTGAATCCTTCTTGTTAATTTCTCATTTTGCTAATGTTATTTTACTCTCTTTTTTTTATCAACTTAGCTAATACTTTTTTTTTTCAATGATTTTTTAAAAAACTGGAGCTCTGATTTCACTGGAATAGGAAGCTGTAAGGGAGGGAATTTCTGGTATAAGAACTCCTTCCACCAATATAAATTGCACTTACTCTGCAACTCTCTTAGAGAGTTACTTGAGACACTAAGAGGTTAAGTCAATCAGTAAACATTCATTAAGTGTGTCATAATCTAATGGGGGGAGGCAAGATGCAAACGACTATGCAAAACAAGCTATATGTAGGAGAGATAGGAAATAATAAAGGGAAGGCACTGAAATTAAGAGGCATTGGGAAAGGTTTCCTATAAAAGATGGGATTTTAATTGTGACTCAAAGGAAGCCAGGATGGTCAGTAGTTAGCCAAAGGGAGGTGGGTTTCCTATGCATGAGGGACAGCCAGATAAAATTCCTGGAGCCAAGAGATGGAATGTCTTGTTTGTGGAATAACCAGGGGACCAATGTCATGAGATCAAAGAGTACGTGTGAGGGATTAAGGTGTAAAAAAAATGTAAGGGTAGGAGAAGGCTAGGTTATGAAGGAATTTGAAGGCCAAACAGGGGATTTTGCATTTGATTCTGGAGGCCAGAAGGTGCCAAGAGCGGTTGAATTTTATTTACTAGAGCAGTGACATGGTCAGACCTATTTTAGGAAAATCACTTTAGTGGCGAAATGGAGGATGGATTGGAGTAAGGAGAGACTTAAGTCATGTTGACCCACCCTCACACTAGTGTAGTGGTCCAGGTGTGAGGAGATGAGGATCTGTATCAGAGTGGTGGCAGTGTTAAAGGGAAAAGGGGAGCACATTTAAGAGATGTTGAAAAGGTGACACTGGCAGGCATTAGAAAAAAGATTAGATGGGAAAGGGGTGAGAAATAGTGAAGAGTAGATGAATCCTATGTTGCAAGTATGAAAGACTGGGTCAGTGACTTACCCAGAATCACACAGACAATATGTACTGGAGGTGGGACTTGCTAATACCTAACATTTATATAGTATTTTTAATGTTTGCAGAGTGTTTTATATTGATTAGCTCATTTGGTCCTCACAGCAACCCCATGAGATACATTCTATTATTATCCCTGTTATACAGAGGAAGCTCATTTAATCCACACGTCAACCTGTGAGGTAGGTGCTGTTATTATCCCCATTTTACAGAGGAAGCTTTGGTTGAATGACTTTTTCAAAATCACATAGCTAGTAAGTAAGGTAAAATTTGAACTCAGGTCTTTCTGTCTCCAAATGTAGTCTTCTATCTACTAATATATCACAGTGCCTCTCTAATCAATGTTATCAGAATTTAAAAAAAAACACCTATTCTTAGCTCTTTTTATTAGTTTTATAGTCTTTTTATTTTCATCAAAGGGATTTTTTTTACTTGTTTTAAAATTGTTAATTTGTTTATTTTCTAATGTTCATTAATCCTTTCTTTTCCCATTTTGTTGGGAATATTTGTCAAGATAAGTTTTTACAAATATAAATTTCTTATAAGGACTGTTTTGGCTTTATCTCAAATGTTTTGGTGCATTGTTTCATTGTTGTCATATTTAACATAGTTATTTACTCCTACTGTGGTATGTTCTTTCTCCTGTATCATTAATTCCAGTTAGGTCTGTTTCTTTTGCTCATATTCCTTTTATTCCCCAAGTTTCATTACCTAATGGTTTCTACAAGATATGATTTCTTGATGCAATAACACATCAGTTTTTGTAAACATACCATGGTATTCTTAGAAATATGTGTATTTTTCCATATTTCCATTCAGAGGTCTTTTCTTCAGTCAGATCTTGTTTATCCAACAATTCATTCAGCACTATATTTTCCTTCTTGTTTTTCTTTTTGTTGAATTTATCCAGTTCTACAGGTGAAATATTAAAATCTCCTACTATTAATCTGTTACTCTTAATGTCTTCTTGCAATTCACTTGAATGTTTTTTTTCTAAAAACTTATCTACTGTGCCATATGCCATTTAGCGTATATGCGTGTGTGTGTGTCTATATCTGTATATTTGGGGGGGTGTAGTTTGACCCTGGCACCCCCACTCAATCTGTATATCAGAGGGATATATGTCAAGCATAGTAAGTGGCATATCTTGGAGTTCCACAATGTGAAGGAGTTGACAATGATCCCTCATTCATTCAGTTTCAGTATATTGCAATGTATTATAATTCACATGTTGCTCAGGTAAATGTATTTATAGCTTATATTATATTATGGTTTTAACTAAAACAACCCTCATAAACTAGATAAATTACTTTTTAAAATCCCTGCAATGAAATCGTAATTTAAAGATACTAAGCAAAAACAAGAAGGTAGCAGAACTGACACTTCTCATATATGGTAAAAACACTGAGAATCTGATCAGATCTGACAAGTCAGACTGGTAATTATCATTAAAACATTTTATACTACACAGAAGTTAGTTGGTTGTCTCATGGCAAAGTACTTAAAATAGTTACAACACTTAAAGATGAGTTTAAATATTTTTCTTATACAAAACGATATATTTTCCAAATTTGCTCACCTTTTCTGTGATGACAAGTCAAAAAGTTTGCTACTTAGCAGATATTTTTTTAAAAAAATAAACACACTTAATCTTCAAGGTAAAAATGACCTTTTAACAATAATCAAGAAAATTATTTTTTGAAAGAAAACCATGCTTATAGAGAGAACATTTTTGCAAATCAATGTTTTCTTAGGTTTGTTGCTAAAAGTAATGTGTCATCTATAAAAACTCATTTCTATACAACTTTAAAACTTGGAAATGAAATTTACCAGCCTTAAGTTTTTTATATTGGGGTTTTTTTATTCAAGTTTCAATGGCTTTTGAATCCATTTACTTAAAATATCAAAATGCAACCTCTCATTATTTTGTAACAACTAATTGACTTCTAGAAAAATTGAAATTTCAACAAAAACGTGAGCAACAGTTGGAGGGGGACAGTGTTGAAAAATGTATGATTGAGTAATCACATTGAACAGTGTACTTCTTCCATTTGCATCTAAATATCTTTGTGAGGTGTTTTTTGTTTTGTTTTGTTTTGTTTTTTCAGGAAAGACAGCCATTAAAACCAAATATTAAAATAAACTGAACAGACCTTCAAATCACTGTGTCACAAAATGTTCAACCCCAATTCTAATATTTTTTATCTGTCACATCATTTTTATATCTGTTTTTGTGTTTTTATCTTGTATATAATATTTATATAATGGTATGTGCATATAATTTATAAATTAATATGCATAAATTGAGAGTACATGTTCAAAAATACAGATGATAATGCATGACCAAAATTCTGTGGCACCTTTAGGCATAACTGATTTCCCTAATTGTCTTTCATTACTTTGTTAATTCTTATTGTTACCTTATCTGAGGTTATAACAGTGACTTCCAACTTTTTTAGTCACCTGAAGCATAATATATTTTGTTCAGTCCCCTATTTTCACTTTTCCTATGTGTGTATGTGCTTTTTGTGTGTTTCTTATAGGAAATAAATTGTATTTTTTCTTATCCATTCCTCATTCTTTAAATTGGTGAATTTAATTATTATTATTTATTATTAGTATTAGTATCTGTTAGTATTCTCAGTGCTTATCATAATTCTAGGCTTATAGTGATAATATTTGTTGATTACCCAAGTAATGGATTCCCTGAAGATTAGAATGGAGTAAATAAATCTCAGCGACTCCATGAAAGAAATATTAGAATAGTAGGTAAGATATCCACTAACAAAAACAACTGACCTGGAAAACACATCAAGGAGGGAGCATTTAAGAATCAAGAAATCATCATCTACCAAGATGTATTAGAATAGAAGAATAAATGAAAATAGAAAGAATCCACTAGTCATATCTTGAAAGAAAACTCCAAAAGAAAAATCCCAGGAATGTCAGCATAAAATATGGATCAAAAGAAAAATATTTCAGGGAGCCAGAAAGCCAATTCAGGTGCCAAGGAGCCACAGTCAGGATCACATAAGATTTGGCAATTTGGGAAAGTTACTCATTTCAGATCTAGAGAAATATTCCAAAAGGCAGAAGATAAAGACTTAAAACCAAGAGTAACTGACATTATAAGACTTCTGTGGGATTGGACAGAGGCTCAATGAATCTGTAATGGAGTAGAGGACTTTATATCATTTCTGGTTAAAAGACTAAAGCTGGATCGAAAGTAGAAAACACCAAAAAAACTACTTTTTTGAAGTCTAGTGAAGCAAATAATTTAGGCAATTAGAAGGAACTAAATTAGGGTGATAAAGTATTTGCATTATAATAGGAATCAAAATAGGCATGGTTAAAAGAGATAAACATAGAAAATATATTGCTTAAAAGGTGCCGTAGATTCCAAACTTAATATCAGTACTTAATATATGTGCACCAAATGGCATAGCATCTCTATGTTTAAAGGAAAAGTTAATTGAATTAGAGTGGAAAACTATAATAATTGGGGACCTCAAAGTGCCCATTTCAGGTCTGGAGAAATATAATAAAAAGTCACACAAGAAAGAAGCTTAGGACTTAAATACAATTTGTTTTTTCAGGAAGTTATACTCCAGTAAAGACAAGTACATATACAAGTACATGCAGAAAAATAAATATAAAGACAATAAATACAAAATAATTAAATACATGGTAGTTTAGGAAGGTAGTCAGTATTAGCATTTGAGGTGAGAAAGGATCAGAAAAGCTTTATGTAGAAGTTGGCACTTATATTTTATCCTAAAGACAGTAGGGAGCCCCTAACATAGGTTGGGCACAAATATGTGAACATTTGGGGTGGATTCTCTAAATTTGTGCATCTCGTGTTTCTTTTGAGCTCCTTCAATTCTACTTTGCTCATAGAGCACAGCACCTTCTCTGATGAGGGCATACCATGCTGGGCAGTCCTGTGCCAGTGTCTCCCATGTCACACAATTCCAAAGTTCTTTTTTTTTTTTTCTTAAGGCAGTTGGAGTTAAGTGACTTGCCCAGGGTCACACAGCTAGTAAATGTCAAGTGTTTGGTCTGAGGCCGAATTTGAACTCAGGTCCTCCTGACTTTGGGGCCGGTGCTCTTTCCACTGCGCCACCTAGCTGCCCCCAATTTCAGAGTTCTTAAGAGAGACCTCGAGAGTGTCCTTGTATCACTTCTTCTGACAACCATGTGATTGCTTACTCTGTGTGAGATCGCCATAAAATAGTCTTTTTGGCAAGTGTACGTTTGGCATTCGAACAACATGGCCAGCTTATCAGAGTTGAGCTCTCTGCAGTAAAGTTTGAATGCTAGGCAGTTTAGTTTGAGAAAGGACCTCAGTGTCTGGTATTTTATCCTGCCAGGTGATCTTCAGAATCTTCCTAAGACAATTCAAATGGAAGCGATTCAGTTTCCGGGCATGGCTCTGGTATACTGTCTAGGTTTCACAAGGATATAACAATGAGGTCAGCATAACAGCTCTATAGACCTTCAGTTTTATAGTCAGTCTACCTCTTCTTTCCCACACTTTCCTTTGGAGCCTCCCAAACACTGATTTAGCTCTGGCATTGTGTGTGTCAATCTCATTATCAGTATGTGCATCCCTAGAAAGTGTATTGCCACAGTTAAGTGAACTTATCCATTTGCTGTCACTAATGGTTCCACATATAAATGCGGTGGTGCTGGCTGATGGAGCATCTGTGTTTTCTTTGTGTTAATTGTTAGGCCAAATTTAGCACAAGCAGCAGAGAATAGATCCATACTTTGTTACATCTCAGCTTCAGAGGCTGCATTGAGTGCACAATCATCTGCAAATAAAAAGTCATGCACCAACATTCCCTCCACTTTAATCTTGGCATGCAGCCCTTTCAAATAGAAGAATTTATCAAGTGCGGTAGCTGACCTTGATGACATATTCATCCTCAAGGCATTTGACAACATGTCTGAAAACATGCTGAAAAGTGTGGGAGCAAGCACACAGCCTTGTTTCACTCCATTGGTGACTGGGAAAGCAAAGCATGTCATCATGAAATTGACATACAATACTGATGACCTTCTCTGGGCAACCAAATTTTGACATAATTTTTCATAAGCCCTCATGACCAGTATCAAAGCATCTGTCAGATCTACAGATGTTGTATACAGACCTCTCTTCTATTCCTGGTATTTCTCTTGGAGTTGTCATAGACAGCAAACACCATATCAACCATTTCTCAGCCCTTTCTGAAGCCACACTGACCCTCGGGTAGGTGACCATCTTCCATATGAAGGATCAGCCTACTAAAGAGGACTCTGGAAAGAATTTTACCAGCAATGACTAAGAAAGAGACCCCCCCACCTTGTGATTGTCACAGGATGGTCTATTTCCTTTCCCTTTATAGAGATGGACAAAGGAGGCATCCTTGAACTCCTAGGGGATAACCTCCTCTTGCCATATAACCCAGAAAATCTCAGTCAGCTTTTGTATGAGCAATGGACACCTTCCCCCCCTTGTAAATCTCAGCTGGAATAGAATCAGCACCAGGCGCTTTGCCACACAAAAGGAGGCTAATGGCATTCAACACCTCTTATTCAGTTGGAACTTCAGCTAGGGAGGGATTGACTTCAGTCTGAGGTCAACCGCCAGTTGCTTCAGCATTGATTGATGATGGTCTGTTGAAAATACTATGGAAGCGTTCAGCTCATCTATAGGATCATGTCCATATCACTAATCAATGTGGTTCCATCAGCACTGAGTAATTGAGATAACACCATACCTCTTTGGCCCATAAATATAAAACTGAATTTCGTCTGCTTTCTTAATGTGCCAAGAATCCTGCATTTCTCTAAGCTTTGCTTATACTTCATTTTTGATGGAATTAAATGCTATCTTCTTAGAGATAGATGAACTATCCTGCTGGTAAACCCATGTTTTTCATTTAGCAGCTTTTAAATTTTCCCATCATTTTCATCAAACTAGTCTTGATGTTTGTGAGTGTTCTGACCCAGATGAACAAATGCAGTGCTATACACCAAATCTCTGAAAGCTGCCCACTCCTTTTCTACTCCACTATTGCCAACTGTGTTTTGGCTCAACTTTCCCTCCAAATTAGCAACAAACTGTACCCTCTCAGAGGAACTCTCTAATCTGTTGACATTAATTCTTCTAGTAGTCATTTTGCCTTGGGGCTGCTGCTTTTGTTGAATGCAAATATTTAACTTGAAGAGGATAAGTCTATGGTCAGTTCTGCACTCTGTGCCACACATTGCCTTCATTACTCTCATGTCCTGTCTGTGTCTTCTCCATACAGTGACAGTCTATTAAATGCCAATGTTTGCTGCGAGGGTGCATCCACAAAATTTTATTGCATTTTGGTAAACGGAAGACAGTATTGGTGATGAGAAGGTCATGAGATGCACAAGTCTTCAGTAGTAAGTGACCATGGCTATTGATGTTTCCAACTCCATTCCTCCTAAGGACTCCCTGCCATGTCTGGTAGTTCTGAGCCTACTCTGTCATTAAAGTCACCTAAAATTATAAGCTTGTTCTCTTTTGGGCTGCCTGTGTGCAGGGTTATGATTACAGCTCTCAGTGTATCCACATCTGCTGCTTCATCACTTGCCTGTCGGCACAGGACTTTGAGATAGGTAAAAATGGTGTAAATGATGTCTTTTGCGTTATGCATAAATTAGATTTAAGTGAGGCAGAGTTTCATGAAGTCGTCAGCTTCACTCCGTCTTCCATAGTCATCACAGTCCAGCAGCAGGACAAAGTCAAGATGACTGGTGATGGCACAAGATGTAATGGATGTAATGGTTAGACAAATATCTAACCAAGCTCTAAGTGCTTCGTATCACCTGCTTCAGCTGCCTTCATGGCTGTTGGAACAAATTGTTCTCATTTCCCATTCTACCAGGAGAAGTCTTCACACGCTTGGGGTAGACACCCCTCTAACTCACCAATTTTGACACTTCTTGGTTACCCTCAACCTGGCCTGTCTGCCAAAACAGCTTACCAGGGTGTGGCCA
This sequence comes from Vombatus ursinus, assembly GCF_900497805.2. Lineage (NCBI taxonomy): Eukaryota > Metazoa > Chordata > Mammalia > Diprotodontia > Vombatidae > Vombatus > Vombatus ursinus. The sequence continues at coordinate 3,746,624 of NW_020955184.1, forward strand.
CTGCACATGGTACAGCTTCTTGGAGCCACAGGTGAGAGGTGGATCAAATGGACACTAAAGTTGGAAAGCAGCCCTGAAAAGGACTCAGCAGCCCTCACACCAGGGTACAGTCTTCCCTGAACACACCCAAATATATAATAAGAATAAATAAGTGGTCGAAGGATATAAATAACCAGTTCTCAAAAGAAGCAAAACAGGGGCAGCTGGGTGGTGCCGTGGATAGAGCACTGACCCTGAAGTCAGGAGGACTTTAGTTCAAATCTGGCCTCAGACCAAACAGTTGATGCTTGTGTGACTCTGGACAAGTCACTTAACGCCCAGTTGCCTAAAAAAAAAAGAAGAAGCAAAACATGTTCTTAATTACCATTCTCAAATTACTTGCCCACTTTTGCAAGTACTATTCATTTCTTGTGAGATTTCAGCTCTAGCTTAATTCTACCATTTCCTACACCTCCTCTTTTCCTACTGTCTAGGTGATGAACCTAAGTATAGGAAGTCTCACAACTTACTGATTAGGTACATTACTAATATATGTTATCTAACCTAAGCTTAACCTCTGTTTGCTTTTGTTTATTCATCTGTAAAATGGAAGTAATAATAGTGCTACTTATCAAGGTTTTTAGGATAAATAAGATAATATTTGTTAAATGCTTTACAGACTTTTAAAAGTGCTATATAAATGCTAACTTATAATGGTATTAATATCAATAATATTATTAAGCTCATCAGCTCCAGTGGGTTTAATTATTATCTGTATGCAGTGACTACTAATCTTTGTATCCAGACCCATTCTCTTTGACATCTCAAAGTCAACATGTCCAAAACTGAACCCTCCCTCTTTCCCTTCCAAACTCATACTACTTTAAAATTCCCCTTTTTTATGTTAAAGACATCTCTATTAAAAAAAAATTTTTTTAAAAGACACCACTATTTTTCCAGTCCCCAAGTTCATAACCCCAGCATCATACTGATCTCACTCTACTTCACCTCACAGTTGTCATACCTCATATAACAATCAGTTGCAAAATCTCACTGTTTTTACCTCCCCAATATTTCTCTCATTCAATCCCTTCTCTAGTTACATGAATATCCTTAATTTAGGCCCTTATTGCTTTCTACCTACGTTACTACAACAGCCTCTTAATTGGTCTTCCTACCTCAAATCTTTTACCACTCCCAGCCATCCTATACAGTGTTGCCAAAGTAATTTTTCTTAAGCACAGATCTGATGTTTTTTCCCTAATGAGTAAATTCCAATGGTGTCCTATTGCCTCTAGGATCAAATATAAACTCCAGAGTTTAGCTTTTTAAACCTTTTCCAACTTTGTCCTCACATACCTTTCCAACCAACTTTGGGAAATAGTGGAGAATAGAAGGGCCTGGCCTTCTGTGATACGTGGAGTCGTGAAGAGTCAGAGATGACTGAAATAATGAACAGTAGCAACCTTTCCAACCTCACTAGATACTAGTCTGCCTCTCTGCCGTCTAGCCAAAATGACTTTCTTTATGTTACACATTACACTCCATCTGTCATCTCTTTGCGTTGACTGTCCCACATGCCTAACTGCTTTCCATCTTTACCTCAGTCTCATAAAGCCCCTCTCTTCTTTAAAGGTGCATTTCAGGCACCATCTTTTACCTTTCCAGGATCACCATAACTTCTAGTACTCTGCCTCTCAAATATCCTTGTATTTACTTTGTATATATTTGTATTTATGCTTTATATATTCATATGTGTACTTTCCCACATTAGAATATAAACTCATTGCAAGTGAACTGTTTCTTGGGCATGGTATATAGTAGGCATTTAATAAATGTTGGTTGATCGATTTACAGATATATGAAAAAATAATCCAAATCATAAATAGTAAGAGATAGGTAAATTAAAACAGCTTCCAGGTTCTACCTTGCACCTTTCAGATTGGCTCAGTGACAAAAAAAAGGCAGTAGTTGGAGGGTTCTAGGAATATAAGTGCTCTAATGCATTGTTAAAAGGGCCATGAATTGATGAAACCATCTTGGAAATCAGTTTGCAGCTATCTTCAAAAAGTTACTAAACTCTGCATAGTCTTTGAACCAATGATACCACTGCTAGTCATATGACTTAGAGATCAAACAAAGAAGGAAATGGTCCAGTATGTACAGAATTATTCATTGTAGCAATTTTCTGTTGTTGTTAAATACTGGAAATTATGGGACACCAATTAATTGGAGAATGATATATAAAAATAATAGAATATTGTGCTGTAAGAAATGACTAAAGGGACCTATTCAGAAAGACCTGGTAGTCCTTGTATGAACAAACATAGACTGAAGTGAGCAGAACTAGGAAAACACTTTATACAACTTTGTAAAGAAAAACAACTTTAAAGACTTAAGAGATCTTTGATCAGTTCAGGTAGCACACTAAAATTCCAGAGGACCAATTGTTGCCGTCTGAGAGGTTGAGACCCCTCAAAGACTGGAGTACAGGACAGGTCATCTGGAATGAATTCACAGACTCAAGCATTCTTTAAGTCAAGGTGGCAAAGATTTATTGTTATGCTTTTCAGCCGGCAAGGATTCTTAAGGAACCTGCAAGAGACTGAGGTTGGAGCTAGGGTTTATTTTGAAAAGGGCATGGGAAAGGAATGCCAGGGACACTGATGAGGTAATCTGAAGGTCCAGGTGTCTTTGGGAGCTATGGATGGGAAAGTACAGGGAGTATACCGGACTGGGAAGGAGATGACAGAGGTATGGATCTTGGAAATCTGGCAGGAGAAAGAGTCCTTGGGCCAGCCAAGGACAAAACTCCTTGGACTGGGCAAGGCACCCCTCTCCCTCTGTCTTAATGAGAGAATGCTCTGCAGCAAGGGAAAGCTTTCTCACAAGACAGGAACTTACTAAGGAATTGGGAGGCTTCCAGAGACATGATCTGAGGGCTGGGGCCTAAGCAGCCCAGCAGTCTCTCACCCAGCTTTGTGTAGCTGCACCAGGGAAAGAGATAAGGGTCGTGCTGGGGCCCACGCATGAGTAACTGCTAGGCACAGTGTCCTTGGGCTGGGGAGTGATTGTCAGAGACAGTGTTTCTGAGACTAGGGAGAAATTGGGGTCCAAGTACGAGCACAAGCACCGGCCCCCAAGCACCCCATCACAGTGGTGAAATAAGCTTCTAACCTCCTTATGGAGAGATGATAAACGTAAAGGTGCTAAATGAGACACGTGATCAACATGGGATCTGTTTTTTTGACTATGCTTATTTGTTAAAATGGAGAGTTTTAAAAGAATTTGTGATAGGAAAGGTAAGTAGAATTGATGACGAAGAAGAGAGCTGGTAATGATGCTACAAAAAGACCATCGTTGAAATATTTTTTCAAATGTACAGAAAACAGGAGATAATTTAAATGAAGACACTGACTAGCTGGACAACTTTGAAACTAACATGATGAATTTATTATTATACTTTTAAAAAAGCAAGCTGTATGACGTGGATATTCAATCCTTTTTGTTCTTTGCATGTGGAAATGTTTGTCAAGTTGATATAAAAAATAAAAATTTTAAAACAGATAAATTGTGATCTCTAAGTACTAAGTAGATTGAAGAATAAGCGTGATATAGTAAATAGAGCTCTTGAGTGGAAATCGAGGAGACTTGGATTCAGTTTCTGTGCAAGTCATTTAACTCTCTGTGCCTCAGTTTCCTTAGCGTTGCATACAATGACTTCCAGGTTCCCTTCAACTTCTAAATCTATGATTGTATGACCTTAAAAAAGTGTCAACTCTCTCCTAGGATGTAATTTACATAGAATCAGTATGAGAATGAGAATGAGAATGACAAGAACACTTGACTTCCTTCAGAAGACTTGAATCTCCATCGGCATAGTGGATAGAGCAATGGGCATAAACCCAATCAGGAAGACCTAGGTTCAGATCTCACCTCAGATCCTACCCATAAATCACTTAATCCCTTGACCTCCATTTACTTATCTGTAAAATAAGGGGATTTGACTCAGTGGCCTCTATGTTCTCTCTTACCCCTAAACCTGTGATCTGTAATCCTGTGATCCAGTCTTGCATCCATCACTTAATAGTTTTGTGACCATGGGAAAGTCATTTAAACTCCTGGGACTTAGTTTTGTTAACTCTAAAATAGGGGTGGGGTAGATTATTATCTACAAGGTCATCATTCTACATTTTATAGGCCATGGCTAGGAATGATAGCTAACAGAGTCAGGATCCAAAAGAATCTTGACAGATTAGCCCAGAGTATTAGGATTAATCCAATAAAGTTGTTTTCAGTAGAAATAAATGTAAAGTTTTTCACTTGGGTACAAAAAAAATCAGTTTCACAAGTATAAGATGAGGGAACCGTGGTATAATACAGTAACCATTCAGAAAAAAGTTCTGGAGCTTTTTGAGAACTGCAAGCCCAGTATGAGTCAGTAGTGTGACATAACAGCCAAAAGAGTTCATTCAGTTTTGAATTGTTTTTAGAGAGATATTGCTTCCAGGAACAAGGATATGATAGTTCTATTATTCTGATGTTGTCAGACCTCAGATGGAAAAATGTGTTCACTTCTGGGCATCACAGTTTAAGAAAGGCATTGATAAGCTGCAGAATGTCGTAAAGAGCTACTAAAATGGTGAAGGGCCTTGAGCCTGTCATACAGGAAATGGTTTAAGGAACTATGAATGTGTTAGCCTGAAGAAGAGAAGATTTGCAGGGTGAAGGGAGGGGGTGTGTTGTGGAATAATTCTGTCTTCAAGTATTTGAAAGGTTGTGTTGTGGGGGAGATATTAGACTTGTTCTGTTTGGCCCAGAGGGTAGAACCACAGGCAACAGGTGAGTGCTGCAAAGAATCCAGTTTAGGCTTGACATCAGGAAAAACTTCATAGCAATTAGAGCTGCCCAAAAGTAGAATGAATTGTTTCACGAGTTGGTGGACTTTCCTTCCTTCGAAGTTTCCAAACAGGCAAGATTGACTACTTATCAGGTTGTGTTATAGTGGGGATTCCTTTCAAGTATGATGGCACTAGATGGTGGTTTATATCCTTTCAAACACTCAGTTTCTTTCATTCTTTTCCCCTTCCTATTTAAATTAAGTTGGTCTAGTGAAATCTAGGATAAACTGAAATTTTTGACTGACTTCCAAAGCAATTTCACTTCTTAATAAACTTTAAAAAAAGGAAGCTCGGCATTAATAATGATAGCAATAGACTTCCAACCAAGATGGTTGCCTAAATGGAAGCAGACCTACCTCCTCTCACATACCCATTACACTGAAAGCCTGAAATTCACACCAGACTAAATGTTCAAGAAATCCAATGAGAAACTGTAGTCACTGCTTAACCAGAACTGCATAAAAAGTCAGCTCTAAGCTCACATCCTCCAGCCATGACCAGAGATAGCTAGCAAACTTATGTCCAGAGGCAGGGAGAGTGAACCCTTGCACCCACTCCAAGAAGGTCTCAGTGGTCAAAAATCACCAGGGTAAAGAGCAGCAAAAGTAGTACAGCATGCCAGCTTTCAGACTGGAGCAACCTGGGGAGCTCTATGGGCTCCTTAGTATTCTGGTTGAGACATCGTAGAGGGTCTAGAAGATGAAGCACTCTAAATCTAAAAGATTCATATAGGACTACTATATGAGGAGGTATGTACCTCCTATACCAGGAGGTAGAGGTCAGCATAGGAACCCAGGAAATTCATGTTTAAACCAAGCAGGATTGACCACCCCACCCAAAATTATAGCAGGGGGTGCAGCTTGGCCCTGGCACAAAGCATCAATCCATAACTAAAGCTAGAGAAATAAGTAAACAAAAGATAATATCTTTTGTTCAATATCAGACCAATATAAAAAATTATCATAGATCAGGAAATCAATATAAAAACAGACAATGAGAGAATAAAAACTGTAAGCAAAGGTTCAAAGAAAACAATGGGTTTTCCACAAGAACTACATAAATACCTAGAAGAAATTATAAGGAGATAAAAATTAAATATAAGCTCCAGAGGACAAAATTTAAGGAACAAGAAATAGAACATAAGTTGTAATTCTTACCCAAGAAATGTACTCCCTTAAAATTAGATTAGACCAAATATAAATTAATGGCTACATGTAACAGCAAGAAATAATAGAACAAAATAAAAAATATTGGAGAAGAAAAGTAATACACCTATTTTTTTTTTCAACCTACCTGGAAATCGGGTAAAGAAGAAAAAGTTTTTTAAACAGTGAACTTACTGAAACTTACGATTGTTTTTGTTTTTTAAAGAAAGAGCCTGGACTCTGTATGTTTTGAGAAATCATAAATGAGAACTGCCTACACCTATTGGAACCAGAGAGCAAAGCGAAGATACAAAGAATTCACTAATTACTACCTGGAAGAAACCATGAAAGGAGAAGTCCTCGGAAACATCATAGTCAAAATTCAGAGCTCCTAAGTCAAAGGAAAAAAATACTTTAGGCATCCAAAAAGAAGCAGTTAAAGCCTCCCCAAAACTTCAATCAGGATCACAGTTGACCTGGCAGCTTACAGTAAATGATAGGAAATCTCTGAATACAATATGCTAAAAGGCAAAATTGGGTGGCCAGCAAAACTGAGTTTAATATTTACAGGGGAAGCAATAGTTCTTCAGTGGAATAGAGGACTTAAGAATATTTCTGATTTAAAAAAAAAAAAAAAAAAGCTGAGTAGTAACTTTGGAATTAAAACTCGAGAGTCCAGAGAAACCTAGAAAGGTAAATTTATTTGAGCAGTTGGAAAGAGCTGTCTGGTGGTGATGTACTAACATTCTAGTATGATTAGAAGAATCGTTTCCCTTCACACCTTAATTTCTTTAGAAGGTATTGAGGGAGTTTAAAAAACAAAAACAGAGGAGGTGGGGGCAGTGGGGTGAAATGGTTCTACCCTGAGATTTTCAGAAAGAGAAAGAGAAGGGAAAATAAAAGGAATACATCAATATAGGAAGAAAGAAGATCTTTCTCATAATTAGAGTCTATGAGATAAAGAGTATACAAACATGGAGGAATAGTTGGGGGGAGCAGACATCAGATGAAACTTAATCTTATATGAAACAAAGACAGGCTCAGCATATACAAACACGTAAAGAATTTGGTGTAGAAATACATCAAATTAAAAAAAAAGAAAAACAGATGGGGATAAGGAGAGAAGAGCCTATTACTGAGGAGAGAATAATTACAAACAAAACAAATGTCTTGATCCCTGGGAGGGGATGAAAAGGAAAAATGTATACAAAAACTGGAATCTAAGATGATTTCATCAGTTGGGGAATGACTGAATGAATGTGTGTATGTATAAATGAACAGTGAAATATTTTTAAGCCATAAGAAATAATGAAACATGATTTCAGAAAATCCTGGGTAGTATGAGCTCATGTAGAGTGAAGTGAGTACTGTGTAAATAATTCATATAAAGACAACATCAACATGATTGTAAAGTAAACCATCTGTTAAAGATTTATCAACGCAGTGATTAGCCATGTCTCTAGATGACAGGTGATGATGAAACAAATTACCCTTACTGAGAGTTAATGGATTGAGGGTGCAGAAAGAGACATACATTTTTTGGACATAGCCATAATAACATGGATTCATTTTGCTTGGCTTTGCTTATTAGTGTATTGTTTTTGTTTGTTTTTAATTTTTAATGGAAGAGGAGGGAGTTAACAGTGGTGATGCCGAGAGAGAGAGGCATTTAAATATTTGGTTTTTGTTTGTTTGTTTGTTTGTTTTTAATTCATAGAGTACAGAAGGAAGTTTAGAAGGAAACAACGCAAGCAAAGGCAGTCTTGAAATTAACATGCAGAATTTATTATATACTTTTAAAAAAAGTAAAATGAAATAGACTCATGGTTTTAAATATAGTCCTTTTGAGTAGTACTAATTGGAAATGCTTTTCCTTTTGATGTTTAAATTAAGAATTTAAAATCTGAAAAAGAAAGGTAGCAATAAAAATTTGTTATTAATGATGAATTACCAAGATTAAAACCAATAATCATGGTTTGTTTGGGTTCTTTTATTTCTCTGATTTTTTTTCTGTAGGTAATAGTGTTGTGAAGAAGGGAAGGAAATGTCCTTTATTATCCATCTCAATTTAGATTGATTAAGCTCCTGCTGTTGTTTTGTTATCCATTGGTTCTCTTTGCTTGATAGTCTAATAGTAAAACAATACTGCCAGTGATAGTTTGTTTCAGATTTATCAAGCCAATTTGATCCAATCAGGAAATGCCTTGGTTAGGATCAAGAGAGTCTCTTCAAGTACATAAATTACATGGTCTAAATACTAGTATATCTTTTCTTGACTACCAAATTAGAAGCTCCTGGAAGGCAGTAATAAAGTCTTCATCTTTGTGTTAGTCCCAGGACCTCCTGATTCTTTATAAATCGTATAGGCCATTAAGCCTATACTTTTTAAAGTAAAGAAATACTTTTTAAGTAAATAATGTGATCTTTTATTTCTACAGCCGAGAGACGCACAAGATTGCTGTATTTTATGTGGCCGAGGGACAAGAAGATAAACACTCCATTCTCACTAATACTGGAGGAAGTCAGGCATATGAGGATTTTGTAGCTGGTCTTGGTTGGGAGGTATTAGTTTTAAGTTTAACATCTTATAAAGGATTTTGGATTCTTTGATTTCTTTCTTTCTTTTGGGGGGGGCAATTGGGGTTAAGTGACTTGCCCAGGGTCACACAGCTAGTAAGTGTCAAGTGTTTGGTCTGAGGCTGGATTTGAACTCAGGTCCTCCTGACCTCAGGGCCGGTGCTCTATCCACTGTGCCACCTAGCTGCCCCTGTTTGATTTCTTATAGGAAAAAAAAGGTGTGTTTTTCTTCCTTGTTATGATACTTTTTTTCTTTATGTTATCAGAAAGTTCTTCTGGGGATTAAGCCTCTAAAACCTGGGGGAACTTCTGGGGACTAAATACTAAAACCACTTTCAGTCATCCTGTTGCTTCTGCTCTGAGTCTCAGCTGTCAAAACAGCAATTGTTTGGAGTGTCAGTAGAGTTGGGTCTCTTCCCAACTTTCTCACACTAGCACATAGTAGGTATTTTAAGTATGTGTGAGTTCAGTTGCAACTGGAATTGTACCACGTATGTGATCTTGGGCAAATCAATCAGTTTTCTATGCCTCCTTGTCTATTAAACAGATAATTATACCTATTTCCTAGTATTATTGTATTACTTGTGATAAAGTGTACAAATATGCTTTGAACATTATAAAATATTTATCATATAAAATCTAGTACAAATAAATTAGATTATATACAGATTATCCAACATTAACTATTGGCTTTTACCTGCAACTCTTCACAGTGTATTATTAATATTTGAAAAGTATTCAGTCTGTACTTTTATGAAATGAAAGATTAGCTTCATTTTATCAAGTGGTTAAGTCCTCTTATTTAAAATTTGTGCACAAATTAATTTGTCATTTGTCATGAAGAAAAAAAGTACTATAGAGTGCTAAGTTATTATTTTCCAACTCTGGTCAAGAGCAAAGTAGTAACACAAATTGAGGAATCATTTTAGGCTGATTAAATATCATGCACCTATTGATCATTTAATCAAAATGGCATTACTGTATAAAATTTTACCCTTAAGCCATTTCCAGTCTTTTTTTTTTTTAAACTTCCTAGCCATGATCTCTCACATGCCTTTGTAACTTGTCATTAACACCTACTGGACCAACATAGGATACCATCACTCAGCAGTTGATTTCTCTCCTAATTAGTTTCTACTAATTAAATGTCCTCATCTCAGAAATAAAATAATATGTGAATAGATGAATTCTGACTTGGTATATACTATACTTTTTTATATTTTTTTTAATAATTGAAAAATGTTATTTTTGCACTTTAAAGTATCTGTGATTTGGTTTTTTTTACATTATGGAATTTTTAAACTTTTTTGTTTGTTTTTTCTCACAGGTAAATCTAACAAATCACTGTGGTTTTATGGGAGGACTGCAAAAAAACAAAAGCACTGGATTGACCACTCCATACTTTGCTACTTCTACAGTAGAAGTAATGTTTCATGTCTCAACACGAATGCCTTCTGATTCTGATGACTCTTTAACCAAAAAAGTAAGTGTTTTTTGATTTTTGATTAAATAATAAACCTTGGTAAAAACAGATTGCTACTTAAAGGAATACTGTATATTCAGATATAAAGCATTAACATTCATAAAGCACTAGTTTTGTGTTTTTTTAATATGACTCCATTTTGTAGTGCAGTGCATTAAAGCAACTCATGGTTGACTGTAAGAAAAATATCATAATTAGGGGTTGAATTCCTGAACAGAACCTTAGCTTCAAATAAAATATAGCTATGGCCAGTAGTATGTCATAAAAACAAATATATAACAGCTACACTTCTCTATGCTAATTTAAAATAGTAAATATTTTGCTAAAGTGGTACAAAATCAACATTTTTTCCCAGTCTACAAGCATTGATTAAGCATATAATATATGTTGTGTGCTGACAAAAATTAAACATTTCTTGCCCTCAAGTAGATTACATTCAGTAGGAGGAGACATTATGTGCAAGGTTGTTAGGGGCTCTGAATTCCAAACAAAAGTTTGTACTTTATTCTGTGGCTCTGACTTCCCAGACCAAAACACTTTTCCCTAACTTGGAAGCTTCTTGAGGGTAGGGACTACCTCTCTTTTATTTTTGTATTATATACATCAGCATATAAAAATAGAACTGTGCCATTTTAAAAATTAAATTATTAATAGATTTGACATCTTAGAATTAAAGTTTTCTTTGTAATGATTTGGGTGATCTGTCTCTTTTAAAAAGCTCCCCAAGAAAGTTTGAGCTGATACATTTTTTCCCAGATAAAGTTTCTTATAGTAAGAAGAGGCATTCACAGTCATTTCACTAATCTTAGAACAGTCTTAAAATATTATAAGTAACACAACTCCTTTTAATTTTTTTTATTGATAAAGGTCATGTTGGTAAAGATGATTATAATTCAACCAGAGAAAAGCATTTTAAAAGTTAAATATAAACTTAGCATTTCTCTTTTTTACCTTCTCCTTTCTCTGCTTGTTCAAAACTATTACTGAATAAACAATATCAGGATAAATAAAGGCTAAGTTACCATATAAGACAATACCACTGTAAATTGAAATGATTCCTGTCACTTTCCACAAGTCTTAAACAGTTTCACTAGAAAGTTATAACAGAATTACCAAGCCATTAGTATCATGGTATAGAGGTAGATGTGCTAGACCTGATATCAACCAAGATCTGAATTCAAATCCCATTTCCAACATTTACTGTGTGACCTTGGGCTACTTAATGATTCAGAGCTTCAATGTCCTTAACTGTAAAAGTGGCGGTAACACCTGTAGTACCTCTCTCTTATGGAATAAAATATAATGTGAGGTATATAAAATGTTTTTGCAGCCTCAAGACTACAAAATAATAATTTAATAATCTTGTGCTTGCTATATGCCAGGCACTAGACTAAGCACTTTACAATTGTTATCTCATTTGATCCTCACTACATCCCTTAGAAGTAGGTGCTATTAAATAGAAGTTATGTCACTTGCCCAGGGCCTCACAGTAAATGTCTGAGGCCACATTTGAAGTCAGGTCTTCCTGATTCTAGGCTTGGTGCTTTATGCCATCTAGCAGCCATATAAATATCAGTTTTGTTTTTTTAAAATCTAAAAACCTTTATAAAAGATTTTGTAAAAAATAGAACAATATTCTGATTTGTCGTTGCTTCAAACATTGACAGACATGCAAAATCAATAGTGAAAGGCAGCAAAATTAAGGTTTAGATTATAATTAGAAAGTTCTAAACAAGTACCAAGGTGCAACTAGGTGGTGCAGTGGACAGAGTGCCAGGCCTGAAGTCAGGAAGACTCATCTTACTGAGTTCAGATCTGGCCTCAGACACTTGCTGTGTGACTTGGCTGTTATGAATTGCTAAATGAAGCTGGGCAAATCGCTTAACCCTATTTGCCTCAGTTTCCTCATCTGGAAAATGAGTTGGAGAAAGAAATGGCAAACCACTCCAGTGTTTTTGCGAAGAAAACTCCAAATGGGGTCACAAAGAGTCTGGAACAACTAAACCACAACAACAAACAAGTACCAGAAGCCCTAGGGATTGCCATTTGGTAATATTTGATTAGGAAAGTATGTTCACTACCAGCTATATTATTATGTAAGGTATTTTGACATCTAAATTTTTTAAAAGCATATGTGGGAGCAATTATCAAATATTTCTACCCAAGCCAGTATGATGAATTAGAAAGGGTGCTAGATTTGAAATCAGAAAACCTGGTTAAAATCCTGGCTTTGGTTCTGATATGTATGTTCTTGGATGAGTCATTTAACCACTTTGGGCCTCATATTCCTAATCAGTAAAATTAAAGAATTGGTGGACATGACATAATATTCCTTCTTGCTTCAAATCTAAAATCCCATGATTCTATGAAGTATTTTGGTGTGATATATCATAAAATATATATATATATATATTCTTCATTAGAAGATAAAACTATTAAAAAAAATGTGTACCTAATTCCCTTCAACAAAAAACGGCTTACTGCATTGGCATTTTTTTTACCAGAATTTAATAAATTCTACATTAATGATAATAAGTTGAGGCTTTGAACGTGTGTCCTATTACGAATGAACAATTGGATATCATTAAATTGTCCCCTTTTCCTTTGTACATATATCTTCAGATGTGCTAATCCATTCGGTAGACACATTAATGAGCACTGGTTGAAGTGTAATATTGGAGGAAGTAAGGCTTGTTGACCTCAGCATGGAGTTTAATACCTTTAAATTAAATTAGATACTTGACAGTGAGTATAAAGAAATAGCCATGCCTCTGGCAAACTAGAATTATTGATGTCTTTCTGTTCTTGATGTTAAACTTAGCTGGAAGGAGAGGAGGAAAGAAATCATTTATGTCTATTTTAAAGACACTAACTTTAGTTCTGACTTTTCATTTGAAATGTTGTCTAGTAATTTTGTAAAATCATTGTTTTAAGACCTTATGAAACAAACATGGCATGTAACTTTACCTAGAAATTATAAAGTACAGCATTTTTTTCCTTAGGAAGACAGACTTCAGTTTTTCAATAACATCAGGACCTAGTAGCAGTAACTTTTCTACAGATTTTGTCACAAATTGTCCAGTGATAGTCAAGTTGGGTCATTCATATGATTTCTTACACCGTGGTGCAGTATTACTGGTCAGCCACCAGTCTAAGTCATTTATCTCTATAAATTGTTTCTACTATGTAATGGAAAAAATACTTAAAAGTAATTTCCTTTCAACACCTAAAAATCAAAAGTGCTATAAACACCGACATAAAGCTTTCATAGTATTCCTTTTCATTTCTTTTTTATTTTTAAATAAAGTTTTATTGATGTCTTTTGTTTTTATATCATTATAGTTTTGCCCATTATCCCATCTTCTCCCCCTCCCGGAGAGCTATTGCTCATAACAAATAATATTTTTAAAGACAAAAAAAAAGAGAAAAAGAAGAGGAAAATATCAACACAAATGATCAATACACTGAAAACCTCTTTCATTTCTTAAAATAGAGATCTAATCACGTTGTTCTCACTTGCTTATAGGATAAAATATAAACTCCCTACTCTGGCATTTTTTAAGTCTTCACAATCTGGCTCCAACTTATCTTTCTACCTTTATTTCATACTATTCCCCTTCACCAACCACATTTTAACCATGTTGGAACTGTTAACTCAGTCTTTTCCTTCATTCTTCCATTTAAATGCATTCATGCAAGCTATCTAGTTTTAGAATATACTTCTTTCATAATGCTAGCTGTTGAAATCCCTTCTCTTCCTTCAAGAAGCAACTTACATGTCACCTCCTCAAAGAAGTCTTCCCTAATCACTCTGCCTAGAAGTGATCTAATGCCTTTCTTTTCCATCTTCCTTATAACACTTTATGAACCTCACTAATGCCCTCACAAAATTGTTTTGTTTTATACTTATTTGTACATTTATTGTAAGTTTTTTGAGGACAGGAACTCTGACATTTTCCAGCATTGTATTCCTTGCACTTAGTAGTTTACCTTGCACATAGTAGGTGCTTAATAAATGCCTCTTCTTGTTCCCCAGTTTCCCATAGAACACAATCTTAAATCCAACTTTATAGGTAAGTTAATTAGCTCTTCAAGATTTAGCTTTTGCTAAATGATCTGGATGAGATAATTGTACTTCACATTCAATTTGACTCTCATAATATATTGACTGTCTTATACTGTCAATAATATATTGACAGTATGTTTTCTGTTAAGGGGCATGTATACCCACATATATGTGCAATTTGAGTCAATTTCCTCTGAAATTCTATGAATGAAATGGAAAACAGTTGATTTTTTTCACACTTTTGTAAAAGAATCTATATGAGGTTCTGGTTTATAAATAAGTAAGTCAAAATTAGTCCTTTTCAGATCAGGGGTTTAATGGTTTGTATATCGCAAGAAACTACAGCCTGAATATAATCTCTGGAAGTAAACTCAAAAATATCTCATTGTAGAATTTCAAAGAACTACAAAGAGATATTAACAAATTCTCCTTTAGTCAAATATTTTTTCAGTGATGTCTTAATTGATTTCTTAAAGCATGATGCTGGTAAGACTATATTTATATGTTTAACCCCTAGAAATACCTGAGTAAAGTCATATGTACAAATAAGTAATCAAAACAAACTTATTCTAACACTGTTCCTTTAAACCCTAATAAATAATACCATAAATATGCTACCAGTGAAAGAAGAGTAAAACCAAAGAGTATAAATAGCTCTGCACGAATGTCTCAAACCACTAACAGAGTGTAATTGCTTATCGAGATCAGAATCATCCTTTCCATATGAGATTATCACTTAAAAGTACTTAAATACGCAAATGGATGTGATCTCATCAATTTAGTAGCTCCATTTCAGCAATGCAGATCACAACCAGTCCATGCCTGTCTGTTCTATAGAACTCTTGTCCATTCATGCTACAGTCTGCAAGGCTCTTGTCCATTCTCTCCCAAAAGTTTGCCATGGGAGATCCAACCTATGAACTAAAAATTATAAAAGTACTGTGTATAAATACTTCAGACGTGCACTAACAGCTCTCTTTATACTATGAATATGCCATTTTATATGAAGTCAGAGGTTCTGAGTTCAAATCCTACCTCTGCCATTCTTTTTGTGGTAACCTTGGACAAGTCACTTAACCTGTGTGAGCCCCAGTTTTCTCATCTTTAAAATTAAGGGATTAGACTAATTGGTCTTTAAGATCTGTTCCAGGTCTGAATTCATAATCCCATGTAGAACTAGGAAAAGATTTAGTAAAATGAATAATATTCCATTATCCTTTATTAAAGCTTCAATCATTCAACAAAGAGACATGAAAGAGAAATAGCATTCAAACCTGAAATTATATTTAAAAAATAATAAATCACAAAACTATTTGATTCTGGTTAAAAAGTAGAACAACCTGAAGAATCAGAAATAATTGAATTTGACAAACCTGAAATTATAATTTTTTTGAAGGGAAGCAATCGGGGTTGTGACTTGCCCAGGGTCACACAACTAGTAAATGTCTGAGGCCAGATTTGAACTCGGGTCCTCCTGACTCCAGGGCCATTGCTTTATCCACTGTAACACCCAGCTACTCCACTGAAATTATAAATTGAGAAAGTAATTTCTAGGGAAACTGGAAAGCAGTTTGACACAAATTAGGTTTAGGCCAATTTATATCATAGATAAACATAAGATCAAATATCCAATATATAAGGAACTAACACATTATACCAAAAAATACCTTTCATAGCTGTAGCTAGACTCCCCTCTAATATTCTTAAGCATACAAGGGATAGAGAAGATTACAAACGATAAAAATGTGTAATTTTGAGCACGTGAAATTTCATAGTGGATAGAGCACTACACTTGAAGTCAAGAAAACTTGGCATTAAAATCCTTTCTCAGACACTTTCTACCTATGTGACACATCCTTTTTTCCTCATGTATGAAATCTGTAAAAATAAAGGCATTGGATGCATTGACTTCTTAAGATTCCTTCCAGCTTTAAAGCCATGATCGTAAGATCCAATGAAAACTTTTGCACCAACAACATTAATGTAATTCAAGGAGAGAAGCAGGTGATTGGGGGGGTAAAATTTGCGTCGGTATCTAATAAGAGTCTGATATCTATATAGGAGAATAAGACCAAAAGCCATTATCCAATGGAAAAGTAATCAAATGACATCAACAACCAATCCTTCATGTATTTATTATTGTAATTGGCACATTTGTACTGTATTAGGTTCTGGAAACAAGAACAAAGAATGAAGCAATCTCTACTTGCGTGGACTTTATATTTTAATGGAAGAGATAATAAATACATGTAAAATATAAAGAATAAATACAAATATATACAAAATAATTGAAATATAAGGTAATTGGGGCAGCTAGGTAGCACAGTAGATGGAATGTGGGGCCTGAAGTCAGGAAGACTCATCTTGAGTTGAGTTCAAATCTACTTACTAGCTATGTGACCATGGGCGAATCAGTTAACCTCATTTGCTTCAACTTCCTCATCTGTAAAATGAGCTGGAGAAAAAAATGACAAACTTCTCCATTGTTTTTACCAAGAAAACCCCAAGTGGGTTCACGAAAAGTCAGACAAAACTGAAACAACCAGACAGCAACCAAATTTGAGAAGGAGGGCATTAATGTTTGAGGGAATCAGGAAAGGTTTCATGCAGAAGATAATGCTTGTGCTGAATCTTGTAGAAAGAAGAGAATTTACACTAAATTTAAGCTTGAGTGTCTAAGAGAAGAAACTTCTCAAAGGAAGAATTACAAACTTTACAACCATATGGAAGAATGTTCTACATCACAAATAATAAGTTAATGCAAATAAAAGCAGCTGCAAAGTTCCAGAAAATTGGCAAAGATGACAAAAGATAGAAACAATAATATACAGTTTTTGGAACCATGAATTGATCTAACCATTTTAGAACTATGCTAAGAAAATGAATATAATATCTATCCTTTTCACCCGGAGATCCGTTACTAAGCACATACCCAAAGAGGTTAGTTCAGTGATAAAAGAAAAATCCCATACACACCAAGATATTTATAGCAGCATTTTCTGTAGTAGGAAAGAACTATAAACAGAGTAGATGCCCATTGATTGGGGCAATGGCTAAATATTGTGATACATTAATATTTTCATTAAATTTTACTTTGTTTCAGTCAATGAAAGCATTCCTTCTCTTCCTCTCCCATCTTTCCCCACCTAGTGAAGGAGCAAGAAAACAAAACCTCTCTTATCAACATGAATGGGTTAGCAAAACAAACACTCTCATAGGCTGCATCCAAAAAAGAAAAGAGTTTCAGTGTAGTACTTAGTACTACACAGAGTACCTTAGTACTCTGGAATTGTGTTTGGTCATTGCATTGATCAGAGTTTCTATGGTTTTGAAAGTTGTTTGCCTTTACGGTATTTTTATTATATAAATTATTCTCCTGGTTCTGCTCACTTCACTTGAATCAATTCATACCCATCTTCCCAGGCTTCTCTGAAACTTTTTCCCCTTCATCATTTCTTACATCATAAGTATTCTATCACATTCATATACCATAACTTGCTCACCCATTCCTCAATTTATGGGCATCCCTTCATTTTCCAGTTCTTTGCTATTGCAAAAACAAGCTGCTGTAAACATTTTTGTACATATTGATCTTTTTCCTCTTTCTTTGATCTGTTTAAGTAAAGATCTACTACTGATATTTCTGGGTCAAAGGGTATGTAGAGTTTACTATCTTTTTGGACATATTTCAAAATTGCTTTCCAGAATGACTGAGCCAGTTCACAGTTGCCAGTAGTGCATTAATGCAATATCAGCCAGTTTGAAAACTCTGCAGTTTCTGTGACAGAATTTCAGGCTCCCTTTTGGTTTGGGATTCTGGAAACTAGAAATGAGACTAGGATCCACTTGGGGAACACTTAACAGTTACGTGATATGAATGAGGAGCCAGCAAAAGAAACTGAGCGTGTTTTAGTCTGTTGATGCAGATCACTGCTAATTAATGCTTGTTCATTGTATGTGACTGTCATCCATGTGTTTTCATAATTCACCGGAAAGAGTCCACCCACCATGAAGAAAGCCTTCCTCAATTTCTTGACATTGAAGGGAACCCTCTGATTATTCACCTGTCATTCTTTGCCCTTTACTACCTGACAAACCCATCTGCTCTTTTTCTTATACATTTCTGTAGTGATCTCTTTTAGTCCTGTTCTTCAAAGTTCCTGACTGACTTCATGTTGCAGCCTGATTACACCCACCAGGGGCTTCTCTAGTACCTTTTTTGTTATATTCATTTTTCTTTTTTTTTAGCTTTTATTTAGAATTTTATTTTTTCCCAGTTACACATAAAAACAATTTATAACATTCATTTTTAAGATTTTGAGTTCCAAATTCTCTCCCTTCCCACCCCCCCACCCCCATTGAGAAGGCAAGCAATTTGATATAGGTTATATATATGTAATCATGTAAAACATATCCATAATAGTCATGTGAAAGAAAACATAGACAAGAAAAAAAACCTCAAGTAAAATTAAAAAAAGGGTATGCTTTAATCTGTATTCAGATACTATCAGTTCTTTCTCTGGGAATGGATAGTTTTTTTCATCATAAGTCTTTCAGAGTTGTCTTGGATCATTGTATTGCTGAGAATAGCTCAGTCAGCTGATCATCTTACAATATTGCTGTTACTTTGTACACCATACATTTCACTTTGCATCAGCCCATTCAAGTCTTTCCAGACTTTCCAGGATGCTTGAGAGCATCCTGCTCATCATTTCTTATAGTACAATAGAATTCCATCATAATCACATACCACAACTTGTTTAGCCATTTCCCAATTAATGGGCATCTCGTCAATTTCTAATTCTTTACCCCCAGAAAAGAGCTGCTATAAATATTTTTGTACTATTAGGTCCTTTTCCTCTTTTGGTTTTTATCTCTTTTGGGATAGAGACCTAGGTCAAAGGGTATATATGGTTTTAGAGCCCTTTGGGCATAGTTCCAAATTGCTCTACAGAATGGTTGCATCAGTTCACAGCTCCACCAACAATGAATTAAAATTTCATTTTTCCCACATCCCCTCCAACATTTGTCATTTATCTTTTCTGTCCTGTTAGCCAATTTAATAGGTATGAAGTAGTACTTCAGAATTGTTTTAATTTGCATTTCTCCAATGAGTATTATATACAGTGGGTATTTTTTTCATGTGGCTATAGATAGCTTTGATTACTTCATCTGAAAACTCATATCTTTTCATCATTTATCAATTGGAGAATAGCTCTTATTTTTATCAAGTTGACTTAGTTCTCTATGTGTTTGAGAAATGAACCCTTTATCAGAGAACCTTGCCTCAAAATTTTTTTCACAGTTACTATTGCTAACTGTATTTCCCTTGATCCTATTCACACCCTGTTCTTCCCTCCCCTCGTTTATTCCATTTTCTCTCTCCTTTCATCCTGTACCTCCTCAAAAGTGTTTTGTTTCTGACTACCCCCTCCCCTAATTTGCCCTTCCTTCTATAAACCCTCCCCTCTTATCCCCTTCCCTTCCTACTTTCCTGTAGGGTGAGTACGATAGATTTCTATACCTAATTGAGTGTGTATGTTATTCCCTCTTCTTTTTGCCTCTTTTATGTGAAATAATTTACTCCATTCTACCTCTCCCTTTCTCTTTCTCCCAGTGCATTCCTCTCTCTCACCCCTTAATTTTATTTTTTATCTCATCCCATCATATTCAACTCACACCTCTGCCCTCTTTCTCTCTCTCTCTCTCTATATATATATATGTATGTATGTATGTGTGTGTGTGTGTGTGTGTATATATATATATAGTCCTTCTAACTACCTTAATGATGAGAAAGGTCTTATGAGTTACAAATATCATCTTCCCATGTAGGAATGTAAACAGTTTAAACTTGTTAAGTCTCTTATGATTTCCCTTTCCTGTTTACCTTTTTATGCTTCTCTTGGGCCTTATGGTTAAAAGTAAAGGTTTTTTGGGGGGAGCGGGGTTGTTTTTTGGCTAGGCAATGGGGTTAAGTGACTTGCCCCGGGGTCACACAGCTAGTAAGTGTTATGTGTCTGAGGTCAGATTTGAACTCAGGTCCTCCTGAATCCAGGGCCAGTGCTTTATCCACTTCGCCACCTCGCTGCCTCAGAAAGTCCAATTTTCTATTCAGCTCTGGTCTTTCCATCAAGAATGCTTGAAAGTCCTCTATGTCATTGAATGTCCATGTTTTCCCCTGAAGGATTATACTCAGTTTTCCTGGGTAGGTGATTCTTGGTTGTAATCCTAGCTCCTTTGCCCTCTGAAGTATCATATTCCAAGCCTTCCGATCCTTTAATGTAGAAACTGCTAAATCTTGTGTTATGCGGACTGTGGCACCCTGATACTTGAAATGTTTCTTTCTGGCTGCTTACAATATTTTCTCCATGATGTGAGAACTATGGAATTTGGCTGTAAAAATCCTGGCAGTTTTCATTTGGGGCTCTCTTTCAGGAGGTGATAGGTGAATTTTTTCAATTTATCTTTTACCCTCTGGTCCTAGAATATCAGGACAGTTTTCCTTGATAATTTCTTGAAAGATGATGAATAGGCTCTTTATTTGATGATGGCCTTTCAGATAGTGCAATAATTTTTAAATTATCTCTCCTGGATCTATTTTCCAGGTCAGTTGTTTTTCCAGTGTGATATTTCACATTGCCTTCTATTCTTTCACTCTTTTGGTTTTGTTTTATTGTTTCTTTATTTCTTATAAAGTCATTAACTTCCATTTGCTTCATTCAAATTTTTAAGTAATTATTTTCTTCAGTGAGCTTTTAGTCTGTCTTTTCCATTTGGCCAGTTCTGCTTTTGAAGGCATTCTTCTCCTCATTGGCCTTTTGGACCTCTTTTGCCACTTGAGTTAGTCTTTTTTTAAGGTGTTATTTTCTTCAGTATTTTTTTGGGTCTCCTTTACCAAGTTGTTGACTTGTTTTTCATGATTTTCTTGCATCACTCTTATTTCTCTTCCCAATTTTTCCTCTACTTCTTACTTTTTGAGCTCTTCCATGTCCTCAGACCATTTCATGTTTTTCTTGGAGGCTTTGGGTTTTTTTTTGGTTGTTTTTTGTTGTTGTTGGGTTTTTTTGGTGAGGCAGTTGGGGTTAAGTGACTTGCCCAGGGACACACAGCTAATGAGTGTCAAGTGTCTGAGGTCAGATTTGAAGTTGGGTCCTCCTGACTCCAAGGCTGGAGCTCTATCCACTGTGCCACCTAACCACCCTCTTGGAGGCTTTGGATGTAGGACCTTTGACTTTGTTGTCTTCTGAATGTGTGTTTTGATCTTCCTTGTCACCATAGTAACTTTCAGTAGTTTTTTTTTCCTTTTGTTGTTTCTCATTTTCCCAGCCTATTTGTTAAAGTTGAGCTTTACTTCCAGGATGGAGGGAGCACTGTCTTAAGCTTCAGGGGTTTTGTGTAACTGTTTTCAGAGATACTTCTAGCGATCTGTTTGTTTTGAGTTCTTCCAAGGCAGTAACACGGAGAGGTGTTAACTCCTTTCCTAGCCTGTGCTCTGGTCTGTGAGTGACCACAGGCACTCTTTTCTGCCCTGGAACTGTGAGGAGGGTCCCCCTCTGCTATGCTAGTGCTCCTCCTCGCCCTGAGACTGCCACCCAGGACTGCGACCCAGATCTGAGTATGAGCAAAGCAACAGAGTCCTGCCTCAGTGCTAGCAAAAAGATCCTTGTAATCTTCTGACTAGTTTGTTCGACCCCATTACCATATGTGGGCTGAGAGCTCCAGAAGCAACCACTGCCGCTGCCACGGCTGATTCAGTCACTCCCAAGGTCTGCTCTTGTTTTGCTGGGGCCAGGGTTATGCTGGCATGGTCTGCACTCCACTCTTACCCAGGTGTGACAGACATTTCCTGCTGACCTTCTGAATTGTGTTTGGTGTCTGTGGGCTGAGAGATTTGGAAACTGCCACTACTGCCACTTCTGCCACTGATTCAGTCACCCCAAAGCCTGCTTTGGGTTTACCAGGGCCCAGTCTGAACTGGCACAGCCTGCAATGGATTGCATGCCTCTCTCACCCTTGTATAACAGACCTTTCCTGCCAACCTTCCAAGTGGTTTTGGGCTGGAAATTGTTTCACTCCATCTTCTTGTAGATACTGCTGCTCTAGGCTTTGTTTAGAGTCATTTTTTAAAGGTTTTTGGAGGGATTTGGGGGAGAGCTGCCTTTACTCTGCCATCTTGGCTGCGCCTCTTTCCATTTTTAATTCTTTAGACACTATGACTGTATTTGATGTGTGACAATGAATCTTGAACTACAGTACTGGTAGAAAGTTGATATTAAAAACACGGGCTTCTGTTTCCATGGAAAACTTAGGATCATTAAAATAATTTTAGTTTCATGAAGGCAGTCCACCCTCCTCTTCAATTCCAGGCTCAACTCTTAACTTTCTGCACTGCCTGTCCTAGGTATACTTACTAATAGATTAATTCTATTGGTTGTCTATCTTATAATGTGATAATCTGTGCAGTGGCCATTCTTTATCCACCTGGTCTTTCCTGTGTGAATATTCAGGCCATAATCTTTTGAGTGGCTACAGATCTCTTTCAGAATGCTCTTCAGCCTCACCCAGGAGCTTGATACTCTGTATTGGATCTCATCCACCTTTGGTGACATAAATCTCCCTATTTTTTTTTGTTATTATTTATCCTCACCTGATATATATGATCAGATAATCACTGAACAGGGTTACTTCTGTTCTATCTTTTGAGTATGCTTTAATGATTTTGGTATATAGGTGGGAGACAACTTAGAAAACACTTTCAAATGAAAGAAGCATTTTACCCTACAAAGTCAGGTGCTTTTTTTACATTCCACAAACAATACACAAAATGGAATCTTGTATTCTCTGTATCTTTCATTCAGCTAGAAAATTATAAAGATGTGGTCCATTGTTGAATGTAGTTTGCAAAAGTAGTTTGTTTGGTCACTACTGATATTTTCATCAAGAATGTCCTCAACAAAGAATTTGTTTAGATCAGAAAGTAGAAATATATGTCAGCAACAGTTGATGTTCTCTTGGCTGCCTTTTTTCTTTATTAATAAGGCCCAAGATCTTTTTCTGTTATTTTTGGTATCTGCCTCTCCTTCATATACATTATGTGTCACTATATTACCACCCTCATGGTTGTTTCACTTCTTATATATCTGTACTTATCTCTGCTTAGTCTAATCCCACTGCCTTTCTTATCTTTGTTTTCTGTGGTTTACCTCCTCTTTAAGTATATCAAGCACATGTGTGTGTGTTGGACAGATCTGCTAAAACAGCATATTGTTAGATCATTTTCCAAACTTCTGTTATTTGTCCTTTAATTTTTGTCATAACATGCCCCTGGCATGACTTTGCCAAGCTTTCTTCAAATTGGTTTTGCCCTCTACTGCTTCATTATGATTTTATAAGTCAATACTGCTCATAAACATCCATCATTAGTCTTCATAATATTTTACGAATAAATCCAGATTTTAAGTCATCTTTGCTTTTGGTCAGCATCTCTCTCAACTTGGCAAGTATATTATGGCAGACTTGCTGACTAAGGCATTTTCCAGGGCTCTTTTGGTCCTCGAAGCAATTAATTTACATAAATTAAGCTTCTGTAGAAAATTATAATTGATGCTGATACCAACTCTGTTGTCCATTTTCAGTTTTCCATCATGAGTTAGTTGTTCATTACTTTTTTACTTTTTCTTGGTTTAATTTTTTAAATTATTTTCCTCATTTTTCTACTTCTTAACTAATCACTACTCTAACAAATCAGTGGTCTGACCAAACACAGTCATCTGTTTCAGAGATAATTCCCACACTAATAATGAGGTTTTTCTTGTCTGTTGAAATATAATCAAACATACCTCACAGAATAGAAGGCTTCGACATTTTTTCTGATCCCCATGACCTCTCAGACCTCTCCAAAATAGAAATTGTTCATCAGAGGTAAAACAATTACAGCTGTCTTCATAGCCTAAGACAGTGGTGTGAAACTCAAATAGAAAGAGATCCCTGTGGGCTACATATTGTCTTAAAAAATTATAAATTAACATTACCTATGTTGAATTGCATTTGTTTTTATTTTGTTAAAGTTTCCCAATTACATTTTAACCTGGTTCAGGCCATACTTGGGAGTTTTCCAGGCCAAGTTTGACAGCTCTTGTTTAGGACACCAAGAAATCTAAGAAGGTAAAATCTCCATGAACTAATGCCTAACTTGTACTCACTCAGCAGTCCCTTCCCCCCTGCCCTCTATCATCTCAGCAGCAAGTGGTGGGAAGGAGTACCACTAATGAATGCTCCTGTGGGTAAAGAGAGATGTTTTGTGAAGGGAAATGGAGCCCTTCCACTAGGTGTTTGGGCTTTGGAGACACCATACAAGCTGACCCCACCCAACCCTTGGGATTGCAACAGAAATGCAGCCTCACATTCTAACACTGCCCTCCACTTTCTAATCCCTTGAAGATTCAAACTAGAAATTTGCTGAAATTGTGATAGCCGGTATTGTGACAGCACTCTGTGCTGCAGCAGAGCTCTTAAAGAGAGCAAATGATCAGAAGAAACGGGGCAGGACAAATATTTGGGCTTGTTTGAGCTCAGTTCTACAACCCGACCCGTACCTCCTCTCACTGCCAAGGAGATCCAAACTCCAAACAGCAGAAATTTGCCCAAGCTGCAATAGCAATAGTGTGGCAACCCTGTTTACCGCTGGGCCACAGAACTGAGGAACAGAGAGAATGAGGCAGGATGCCCTACATGTGGTCCTATGTGACACTCTGACTAAACCTGAGGGAAAGAACACAGTACATAGCTGGAGCTAGTTCTGTTCCCTCACACATCACTTGGAGCAGAGACCTAGGGTGGTGAACCATGAATTAACTGTCCAGCATGGAAAGAGCCTAACAGCCAGCTCCCAGTAAAACCATCATTAGAGGGTAGGGAGTCAGAAAGTGATCAATAGGTGAAAATAAGAAAACAAAAACTCCAGTTTCCAAAGATCTCAGGAGGAAGAAAATTCAAAGACGTTAAGCATAAGCGGATAAACCAGCTGGAAAGACATCAGAAGCAGAAGGAAATATGACCCCCATATCTAGTAAATGAATTCAGAAATATCTGAATATATACTGTAAAAAAAAAAGGGAATTGTTTCAACACCTGATGAGGCAGACAATCAATAATGTGACTTTGGAGATTATAGAAGTACAATGTGCTGTTCCTGAGTAGTTTAAATGAGAAATGTGAGACCAGAATTTTGGCCTGCATAGCAGAAGAGAAAAACTTCAGTCTGCAGTGGCTAGTCTCAAGAAGACAACTGATTAGGAATACAAATACACAAAAGTGAAGGATAATCTGGAAGAAGAGAAGCAAAAAGCAGTAACATTAAAAGAAAACCTGCTCTCCATATATACAGATATACAGTGCAATATAATCCTGTCTTGATTTTTAAGACAGGAAGTATAAAGAAAACTTAAGGATTATAGGTCTTCCAGAAGGACATGAAATGTCAAAATCCTGAACATAATTCAAGAAAACTGCCCAAAACTTCTGATCACAGAAAACAAAAGTGCCAGTTGAAAGAATCCACAGGTCACTTATGGGGAGGGGGGAAACCCAAGGCTGAGCGAAAAGAAAAAACAAAAAAGGATATTCTATAATAAAGAGGCATTTGAAACATTCTTTAAAAGAAAACCAGACCTGAAGAGATTATTTGCTTCTTGAATACCCCCCAACAACAGAAGTGCAAGAGAGGTAAACAAATACAACAGCCAGGGGCAGGTGAAAGCAGAGAGACCCTTAGGAGACTTCCTTCCAAATGTAAACAAGGAGACAGGGTTTAAAGCAGAAATCAGGTAGAGGTGATGGTGAAGAGGTGGACCTGGAGCATTATGTAGAGCACACCACATCCCAGTGAATCACTGTTTTTTTGTGGGACTACAAATTGCAAATTTAAAATTACAAAATGGGAAGGATACATGGAAGGAGAAAGGAGAGGAAAAGAGATAGAAGGGATGATGTGATATCCCCTGGTTTAGTTAAGGGCTAGTAATGCAGGGAAGGTGATTTCTTTGGTCTCTCTGGAAGAGGAGAGGCAGCATGGAAATGGGTATGGGTATAGAAGAGAGGGGAGAATAAGAGAAAAAAGGCAGGGAGGCCTTGTTTTGATGGTGGGAAGGAGTACCACTAATGAATGTTTCTGTGGGTAAAGAGAGATGTTTTGTGAAGGGAAATGGAGCCCTTCTACTCGGTGTTTGGGCTTTGGAGACACCATTCATCCTGTCTTGGGGGGGGGTGGAGCTTTGGGGGAAGAGTCAGTTCCTGGGAGCACCTGGTTCCTAGGAGAGTGAGAGGCCATGAACCCAGGAAAAGAAGGTGAACACAGAAAAGCAAAGATCAGTGGTGATCTACATAATAGGGGATGTGGGGAGCAGGAAGTCCTGTCTTAGATCCTGTCCTCTGTCTCAACTGCAGGAAATGGTATTTGTCTGAGAGTGAGGCACAATGGAAAGAGGGAGCAAACTTGCCGAAGGGCAAGTTCTACTAGTCAGTGGCAAAACCTGCTTAGAGAAGACCAGAATGGCTTGTTGGAAGTTTTGATTCCGTGAGGAATACGAAGAATAGAGAGGGACTAGATAAGTATAAGAGCCACAAACCAGAGAATAGAGTCTGGAGAAGTCAGAAAGAGATGATGGATAGTGAATAGATTAAGGGAGTAAAATCCTCTGGAAAGAAGCATAGTAAATGAAATTTTAAAAAGCAATGAACAAGGACTAGTTGAAGAGGAGGAAAAAAGAGTTCTACTTGATTAACTGAAGAGGAAATAAAGGGGGGGGGAGAATTAACCAAATAAAAGCAGAAATGTACAAGCAAGAATGAGGGTAAGAAATCCATTGTAAGCATAGCTACCCTAAAATAAATAAGCTAAAGTAATTGAGGAGACATAGTATTGTGTTTATAGCAGGGAGCAGGGGGAAACTTGAGCAAAAACTTCAATATTAGAGAAGAGGAAGAAATATAAACCTAACTCTCATAACTTTAAATGTGAACGTATTAAACAATCCAATAAAGTTTAAAAAGGGGGGGGACAAATTGATTTTTTAAGGAAAAAACCCTCAATCTGTTGCTTATGAGAACTCTTTTTTTGTAAGCATACACAGGATAAAACTGAGGGGCTGAAAAAAATTTACTATGTATCAGATGAATTCAAAAAAGCAAGAGTTGCAAGTAAGTCATGCTCTCAAGGCAAAAATAAACATTCAAAAAATAAAATGGGATAACTGAGGAAACTACATCATGCTGAAAGGAACCATAGAGAAGGAAACAATATTAGTATTTAATTTATGTGCTTCAAATGCCTTAGCATCCAAATTCATAAAGGAAATGAAATACAAGAAGACATAGATAGTAACAACACAGTAACAGGAGATTTCAGTGTCTTTCAGTTTTGGATAAGTCTAAGAAAAGAATAAATGGAAGGAAAAATATGGAACTGAACAGATTGCTACAGAAACTAGAGCTAAAAGACTCACGGCATCTTCTAAATGGAACTGCAAAAGAATATGTGTATTTCTTAGCACTACACGGAACTTATAGAAAAATTGTCTATGTATGAGGGCACAGAGATATTCCAAAAGTGTAAAAAGGTAGAAGTGCATCTTTTACAGACTTCATGCAATAAAAGTAGTCATTGTTTCAGGTACCATAAACAGAAGATACAGACCATACACCTAGACCCAGATGGAGACTTAACAACAAAATTCTAAAAAATTGGTAGGTGAAAAAACAAATCATAGAAACAATAATTATGCAAAAGCAAATGCTATTGATGAAACAACATGCCAAAATTTCTGGGATCCACCTAAAGCAGTCCTCAGGAGAAAAATCATCCCTTCAAACATACATTAACAAAATAGAAAAAGATTAGATTAATGAACTAAATATGCGTCTTTAAGGATTTTTTCTTTGTTGGGTTTCTAATTTTTAAATAATCACAAAAAAAGGAGATATTACGCATTCAAGGAAAAATAGGTAAAACTGGAAACAAACAAAAAACATTAGAAATGATCAATTAAAAGCTTGTTCTTTGAAAAGACTAGTGTAATTGATAAACCTTTAGCTAATTTGTTTAAAAAGAAAGCAGAAAATCATATCAATAAAGTAGCCAGTGAGCAAGGTGAAATCACAACAAAATAGACATAAATATTTATGAGTGTTGTGTAATATTAATAAATAAAATATATCTAAATTTAAAGTTGTAATGAATGAATAATCATGAACTGTTATGCACAATTATGTGCTAACTAACCTGAGAATACAAAATACATAGAGGAATAATTTCAAAAATATTAAATGCCTGAAGTGATAGAAGACTAGACAAAGATCTTAAATAAAAACCCAATATCAGAAAAAGAAATAGATCTAGCTATAAAGGAACTATTCACAGGAGAATTCTGTCAGCCTTTTAGAGAACAGTTACTACCCGTACCATACAAATTGTTATCAAAAATTGAAGCATAATCAATTTTATTTTTGCGATGTTATTTGGTGCTGACCATATCCCAATTCTTTTTACAGAGAAATTGTCCATGACTTAGTATCTCAACACAGTCTACAAGCTTCTCTCATTTCCAGTCAGTTAACAAGCATATATTGAGCACCTATTATGTGCCAGGCACTTAGCTAAACTCTGGAAATACAGAAAAACTCAAAAAAAACCCCATGATTTCAAGGAGCTCACAGTCTAACGGGGAAGACAACATGCAGACATCTCAGTACAAACAAGATATATACAGGATATATTGATGATAATCAACATAGCACCTGATGGAGACTCTTTACTACACCCTAATTCAGATCCTTGTCACCTAACCTATTTTATTAGCCTGTTAATTGATCTCTTTCTTCCCATCCATTTTTCAGAAAACTGTTAAATTGATATTCCTAAAGTACGAGTCCAACTGTATCATTCATCCTGTGCTCAAGAACCTTCAGTAGCTTACCTACTCCTTCTAGAATCACAATCTAGTTCCAACCTATTTTTCCAGGATGATAATAAATTACTCTTCCTCTCATCCTCCATAACCCAGCCTACTTACTCTTCCTCCTTCCCAACATTCCACCTTCTTTCTTCATGCGTTTTTGTAGTCCTAGAATACACTCCTGCCACCTTATACAAAGAGGCTGTTTCTCATTTCCCCATAAGTTTGTCCTCTCAGCCACAGAATTAACTTTGTATACAAATTATTTTGTATATGAATGTCTTTGTACATGCTGAAACTTAATTCTGCTGAACAAAGATGGATAAAATCACAGTCTCTCACTTGATCTGCTACAAGTTATTATTACACAACCTCATTGCTGCTAAGCAATCCTACTATCCCTCCGTTATCCTTACTATGCCACTCTCCACAGCAACTTTTCCAAATCTTTTCATCCCTCCTCAAACTTTCCATGGCTCCCCCTTCTCCCACTGCCTCAGCTGGGAACTTTGCTTCATATTTTACAGTAAAAAATTGAAGCCATTCACCATAAGCTCCCTGTTCTTCCTTATCTCACATCATTTCTGCCACTATCTCTTCCTTCATCCCTGTCTCACCTGATTAAGTGGGCTTACTTTTTACTCGTGATCCTATTCCATCCTCCCTCCTCCAACACATTGCCTCCGTTGTTATTCCCACTCTGTCACTTATTTTCACTCTCCCCAGTCTTTTCTCACTACCTATAAACATACATGTGTCTCTATCCTGAAAAAACCTTCACTTGATTTGTCTCTTTCTTTAAAAAGCCTTCACTTGATCTTTCCATCCCTACTATTGTCCTATATCTCTTCTGTCCTTTGTGGCTAAACTTGAAAAGGCCATCTACAATTAGTCTCTCCACTTTCTCTCCTTTCACTCTCTACTTTCCCTCCTTTCACTCTTAACTCCTTATAATGCAGTTTCCAGCTTTATCACTCCACTGGAACTGCTCTTTTCAAAGTTACCAGTTGATATCTTAATTACCAAATCCAGTGGCCTTTTTTCAGTCTTCATTCTCCTCAACCTTTTTGCAGCCTTTGACACTGTCGATCACCCTCTTCTCCTGATGCTCTCTTCTCTCTAGGTTTTTCAGGATACCACTTTCTCCTGGTTCTACTCATGTGATCACTTCTTCTCAATCTCTATGCAGATCATGCCCTCTAACTGTAGGTGTCTCTCAGGGTTCTGTCCTGGGCCCTCTTCACTTCTGCCTCTGTACTACTTCATGGTTTTAATTACCATCTCTATATTGAGAATGCTGCAATCTACCTATCCTATCCCAGTCTTTCTGCTGACCTCCAATCTCACATGTCTAACTGCCTTTCAGACATCTCAAGCTGGATGTCTAGTAGACATCTTAAATTCAGCATGTCCAAAACAGAAATTATCTTTCCCCCTAAATTCTCCTCACCCCTCCTAAATTCCCTGTTACTGTATGGGACAACAACATCCTCCCAGTCCCTGAGGTTCAAAACTTAGGTGTTCACCCCCCATCCAATGTGTTGCCGAGGCCTGTCAATTTCACCTTTGCCACATGTGCTCCCTTCTTGTCATGGCCAGCACTCTGACACATTCCCTTATCACTTCACACTTGTACTTGCTGGTGGGTTAGCCTGCCTCAAGTCTCTCCTCATTCCAATCCATCTTCCATTCAGCCACCAGTTACATTCCTAAAGTGCCAGTCTATCCATGTCACAAATGCTCCTCCTCTCTACCCAACACAAATACTCAATGAACTACAATGATTCCCTGTTACCTTCAGGATCAAATGCCAAATCTTCTTTGACCTTCAAAGCCCTTTATAACCTAGCCCCACTCTTCCCTTTCCAATCTTCTTGTGTCTTACTCCCCACCATGTGCTCTTTAATCCAGTGATCCAGGCCTCCTCCTGCTTGTTCCTTGTACAAGATTCTCCGTCTCTCAGCTCTGAGCATGCTGTCAGACTGTCCCTCATGCCTGGAATGTTCTCCCTCCTCACCTGACTTCCCTGGCTTCCTTTAAGTCCCACCTAAAATGTTACTCAGGAAGCCTTTGCCAACCCCTCTTAATTCTAATACCTGCCCTCTATTAATTATTTCCTATTTATCTTGTCTATAAGTTGTTTGTACATATTTGTTTACTTGTTGTCTCTCCCATTAGATTGTAAGCTTCTTGAACTTAATTAATCTGTTCTTTGCCTCTTTTTATATCCCCAGCACTTAGCATAGTACCTGGCAGATACTGGGGGCTTAATAAATGTACTTTGAATTCCATAAGTGCTTGGGTAACATTTGACATCAACAAGTGAGTCATGGAAATAAGTTTTCAAATTTTACGGAACAGATTTATTCAGTTTCCTGAAACCTTAGCATATAGAGCACCAGCCCTGGAGTCAGGACGACCTGAGTTCAAATCTGGTCTCAGATCAGACACTTGACACTTACAAGCTGTGTCACCCTGGGCAAGTCACTTAACCCCAATTGCCTCACAAAACAAAAAAATAAATAAGCACAAAAAGAAAAAAAATGCGTTTCAGAAAAACCGGGAATAAATCATGAATTCTTTAAAAGAAAAAAATTCTTAGATGTTATGAAAGTATACCTATTGAGTATATTTAGACCATAAACTTGTATGCCCAGATATAATTTTTCTCTTTGCTGCCTACCTAACCACTTAGCTATTCCCACAATATTTGGATGATTGATAATTAGAGACAGATTTATATGGAAATCTAGCCAGGGCTTCTTAAACTTTTTCCACTCATGACCCCTTCAGCACTTCTTAAACTGGGTCATGTCCCCCTATGGGGTCACAACCTATAGTTTAAGAATGCTGGATTTCTAGGCCTTAGTTTAGTACATCGACTCCCAAAGTTGTTACATATCTTAATGAGAAAAAAAAATTATAGTAAGTTCATATATATATTTTGAGATTTTTGTTAAACATATCAAACTTTCAAAAGTCATTCTTATAACAGACATTTTAAAATTCTTCCTTCTAGAGATGGTGAACAATTTCCAGTTAATACATGAGAATGTCTTACACTAATATATACCAGATGTTAAAGGTTCAAAGGATGTAAAACACATGACTTGCAGTGATTTAGTATTAAATAAATTTAATTTGTTTGCCTTTAATTGTAAAAATGCATTATTCAGGTAATCCTATGCCTGGAAAACTGATAATGAAACATACTTCCCTCCACTCAGTAGGGAGATGGGGAAGGGACTGGCAGTGTAAAAATAAAAGACAAAGCAAAACTTTTTTAAAAATATAAAATTTTAAAAATTCATCATACCAAATTTCATGAAAAGCTTTTTACTTAAAATGTTTGAAATTGTTTAGTATAGCCTTGCTAAGTACATTGCTTTGGGCCTAAGTCTTCCCTCTTAACTCCTTTGCAGTTATTATTCTTTTTAGTAAAACCTTAGTAATAGACTTACTCTTCACTAGTAGACAAGACGCTCAAGATAAACTTTGGTTGAAAGAAAAGAGAACAGTGTGTTTTCCTTGTTCTTTAGATAAATGGATACTAGAAACTAGAGATTATTTTGGCAAGAGTTCAAGGGTTAATGCAGCAGATAAATAAAAGGAATTTTCTGTAAATTGAGACCTGCATTATTTCAGTTGTCTTGTCTTTCCAAACCTAACTCGTTTAATTTTTTTAAAGTAAATACTTAAATTCTTCCTGACAGTGTGCTCAGCTTTTACTATCGTTTATTACTGCAATTATACATGGTATCACTTAGAACAATCTGCCATTTGGAAATCTCAGTATAGCCTGAAGCTTAATATTCAGTCTGGCTGGTATTGTAACATGTACAGCATATGACTTTAATGTATCAAAATTAGATTGGATCATCCCTCCTGGTTAAATTTATTTCACATTTCTTTTGTATTCAGTTAACATAAACCTATTACAAAAACTGACACATGGTGATGGCTGTATAGGAAGGATATTTTAAAGTATTTTGATTGAAAAATGAAATTTCAGGAACATGACTTTAAAAATTGTGTGATCTTTCTCACTTTTTTGAAAAAATGCACAAAGAAACCTAGCCCCATGTTTATAGTATTAAAATAGAGTATATATTTCATACATTGGTATTAATTTCCTTCACTAAAATAAATATTTTAAATTTTTAGTCCTGGAGTACTGGTTAATTTATTTTTGAACAATAGAAACTGTTATGGTTTCCAAAAAGAGCTGTCTAGGCTAAAAGTATCCTCCTTCAGAGAATTCACTGTACTTAAAAAGTTATAGAGCCGCATTTATAAATTTAGCTTTATTAATAATCTATCTTTAAAGCAATAGATGTCTCTACTTATAATGCTTCAGAAAATCTAGGTGGGCTTCTGCTTATTAGAGAGGATAAATTTTTAAGTTAAGAAATATATAGTTCACATATTAAATCAATATTTAGTGACCACTTAATCTTTAGAGAATGAAAGAAATGGGAAAGTCTTCAGATCTGTATGTTTCTTTTGAATTCACGTATTTAGTTTGTTTACTTTTTGGAATAGGCAAACCATGCAAGTTTTTATAATTTCATAGTTTGGATTTTTTTTTAAGATTTAACTTGTAATTTTATTTATATAGGGAGCCTCTTGATGAAGTAATTCCTACTAATGCAAGCTCGTACCTGCTCTTTGATTTGTAATCTTAGAGAGTTGCTTGGATAACTGAGAAGCTAAATGATTTGTTTACCATTCAGCCAAATTGTTCTCCTTTCTGTTCTTCAATATTTGGATTGCATCTCTTACCTCCATCCCTTTATCAGTGTTCAGAATGTACTTCCTCTTCATTTCTACCTCTTGGAGTCCTTAACCTTTCTTCAAGGCTCAGCCTCACTTCCTTCAGGTTTCACCTAAGCAAAACTTTTCCTGATCCCCCTAATAATGCTCCTCCCTCCTCATTTCATCAGTGTGTTTTCATGTTGTACCCCTAAGTGAAATATTAAATTCCTTAATCTATGGAGTATCTTCATTTTTTTGTCCTTATAATACCATTGCCTAGTTTTGTACATATTAGGTGCTCAGTGAGATCAAATGAGAGTATTTGTCTGAATGTCTCCTCTTTTGAGGTTCACTCAGTCTATATTTATCAACCAATCCACATTCTGGTAGTTGTTGTCCACAGATCTCTAGGACACTCTCCTTCATTCCTCAGTGAATTCGATGACTAACTTATAGTCTTTCTAACTCCAGCCCTAATATAAGGGAATGTTAGCATATATATTGATACTCCCTTAAAGACCCTAATCGCACAATTTCTCAACTTGCTCATTACCTATGGTCACCTCCTCTACCCTACTCCTTGAGCTTGCCATCACCTACAAGTATTCCAGTCCATGTTCATGAACTCTCACATTCCTTTATCTGATCATAATCTATCGTCATTTATCTCTCCCTCTCACGTGCAACTTCACACCCTGTTCATTGTCTTCACCATAATTTCTAATCTATCATTTCTTTCCCAAGCCATCACCCTTGTACTGGCTATCCTCACTACCTTGCCTCTCTACTCAGTTCAGTTCTACATTGTCATATTCTTTCAAGTCCCTTGCCCCTTTAAAGATTATGACCTCCCAAACCCCATTTTATTGTCTTACTGCCATCATCTGTTGCTTATGCTACTATACACACTCTGCTGAATGAAGCTTTAGAAAATCATGAATCCATGTTTGGGTCCACTGCAGATTTATGTTTAAATTTCAACTGGGCCCTCACCGTAACAAGGAAATCTTTTTACACATCCCTCATCAATTAACTATGCCACTCACCACAGTAGTTTTTCTAAATATTTTCATGCTTCCTCAAACTTCCAAAGGTACCACCTCCCCCAACCGTATCAGTTGAGATCCTTTCCTCATAATTGGCTGAAAAAATTGGGGGTATTTGTAGAGAGCCCTGTCTCCTCTCCTCTTCCTCATCACATATCAGTTTGATGCCTTCTGCCATTATCTTCTCCTTCACCCTGTTTTCACATGAAGAAGTAGCCCTTTTGATCAAGGCACTCCCACACACAAGTACAAGTGATCCCATTCCATCCTGTTTTCTCCAACAGATTATCTCCTCTGTTATTCCTACTCTCTCACTCATTTCTACTCTTAAATCTTTCCCTATTGTTTGCTTCCCTACTATCTATAGACATGGCCACATCTCCCTCATCCTGAAAAAACTCTCACTTAATCTATCCATCATCCCCTATCTCTCATGACTTTTGTGGCTAAACTCTTAGAGAAAGCCTTCTACAATCAATCCCTCCACTTCCTTTCCCCTCACTGTTTTCATAACTTTTTGCAGTCTGGCTTTTGACTTCATCATTTAACTGAAACTGCTCTCTCCCAAGTCACTAATGATTTCTTAATTGCCAAGTCAAATGTCCTGTTCTCAATCCTCATCCTTTTTGACCTCTGTATAGCCTTTTGACACTGTTGTTCACCCTCTTCTCCCTAGATTTTTCTGACACTTCCACCTCCTGGTTCTCTTCCCAGACCTAACAGTTGACACGTCGTATCTCTGTCTCCTTTGCTGGATTTTCATCAAGGTCATGCTTACTAACCATGGGGATCTACCAAAGCTCTGTCCTGGACCCTTTTCTCTTCTTCTTCTATACAAGTTCACTTAGTGACACCATCATCTTCCATAGTTTTAATCAGATCTACTTATACAGCAGCAAACTCTGTCCTAACCTCCAACCTCTCATCTCTAACTGCCTATTAGACATCTTGAGTTGGACGGCCCATAGGCAACTTAAACTCAACATGTCTGAAACTGAACTTCACTATCTTTACCCCCAAAGCCTATTACTGTCAGGCGTATCACCATCCAATTACCCAGGCTCACAATTTAGGTGTCATTCTCAATTCTTCACTCACTCTCATTCCCCATATCCAGTCAAGTGCCAGCCTTCATAGCATCCCTTGTATACATCCCCTTCTCTCCTCTGACACTGACTACTCTGTTGCAGGCCTCATAACCTCACACCTGGACTATTGCAATAGCCTGCTGGTTTGTCTCCCTGCCTAGTCTCTCCTCATTCTAATCTCTCCACCATTCAGCTGTCAAACTGACCTTCCTAAAACTTAAGTCAGACCATACCAACCCCATCTTCAGTTAACTCCAATGACTCCCTATCACCTCTAATATCAAATATAGAATCCTCTGTTTAGCTTTTAAAATCTTTGATAACCTGACCTCTACCTACCTTTCCAGTATCCTTAGACCTAACTACCCTCCATATACTTTGCTATCCAGTGACATTGGCCTTCTCACTGTTCCTGGAACACAACACTTCATCACATGACCAAAAACATTTTCCCTGGCAGTCCCTCGTGCCTGAGATATTCTCTCTCATCTCTGCCTCCTGGCTTCCTTCAAGTCTCAGCCTATCTGCAAGATGCCTTTCCCAGTCCTTCTTAATCTTAGTGCCTTCCCTTTCAAACTGCCCCCAATTTGTCCTGTATGTGTCATATTTGTACATAGCTGTGTACATGTTGTTTCTCCTATTAGACTGAGCTCCTTGAGAACAAGCACTGTTTTTTGCTTTTCTTTTTATCAATAACACTTAACATAATTTCTAGCACATTATAAATGCTAGTTGATTGACTGACTGAATGACTTCACCTGAACCCTCACTGCAGCAAGACAATCCTTTCATTCCTCCCTAATTGATTCCCACTCACACTCCTCACTATTCCAAACCTTCTCTTCTCAAGCTTCCTCCCCTTTCCAGCTTTCTTTTATGTGTTATCTTCCGCCAGCACCCTCCCTCTGTTGTCCTAACCTAACATCCTTGATACATAATGATTGGTGTAACAGGTTTTTTTTTTTGTTTTTCAGTCATTCAGTTGTGTATGACTCTTTATAACCCCATGAACCATACTGTCCATGGGATTTTCTTGGCAAGGATACTGGAGTGGTATGCTGTTTCCTTCTCCAGTAAATTAAGGCAAACTGAGGTTAAATGACTTGCCCACAGTCACATAGCAGTTAAGTTCCTGAGGCCAGAACCCAGCTCTTCCTAGGCCCAATGCTGTGTCCACTGAACCATCTAGCTGCCCCCAGAAATGGTCTTACTTAAGCCCTAATGCTCAGTTTGGAAGAAGGGTTACTGATAAGTGGGTAAGCTATGCCCCAGTGATCTCATCCCTCTCATCATTTAATAGGAACTCTGTGTCTTGGTCTTTCTTAGTCAGTGAGGAGACAGTCCATGGAATGGACATGGAATGGAGTGGAAGATAGCAGCAGGGAATTGGGGGGCATGGCCAAACCAACAAGACTAAGAAGTCTGTAAATGGTTACTGAGAGGCAAAAACCAGACCTCCCACTTGAATCACTGAGACCTCCTTAGCTGTTACTTGAGCTGCAAATAGGAAGAGATAAAGTAGATGACTAGGAGGAGGTAGTCCATCTTGTATGAATGAAAGAGTCTTCTTTGGTAGAAGGGACTGATCCCCTCAAAGATATGGGCTGCCTCACTGCCTGTGGTATAACAATTAGTGAACAGTTTAAATGCCTAAATGAGATCTCTAGGGTCTAACAATTATTAGTAAAAATTGAGGAGAAATTTATAAGATGCTAAAGTAAATAAGTTAATAATAAATTTGTTAAATCTAAAGTGATAACTTTCTCATTCAAGGACAGTATTCAAAAAGGAAATGTAACTCAATTCCATCCATTTTTCTACATTTTAATTTTATTCAGAATGTGCTTTGTAGAGGAAGAAATTGAAACTTAACTAAAAGAGAATATTTTGATTATCTGTGAATTTCTTTTACCTGTGCTTTCTCTTTTTCATTATAATATCCATTGTTTTACATGTTTTCTTGATACTCACATTGAACATTTTAAAATCTTATTTTAAACTTTTTAACCTCTTTTCTTCTTAAGACAATTTGATACCATAGCACAGATTGGAATGATTGGTATCTATAGCAGTGGGACTACATGTATTTACATATTTTATGCAATGTTTTGTTAATATTACTTTCTTGTTTTCCTAGTTGCGACACTTAGGAAATGATGAAGTGCACATTGTTTGGTCAGAGCATACTAGAGACTATAGAAGAGGAATTATCCCTACAGAATTTGGTGATGTCCTTATTGTAATATATCCAATGAAAAACCACATGTTCAGTATCCAGATAATGAAAAAACCTGAGGTATGTGGATTGCATTTTCTTTAATTTTTAAATAATGTATTTGCTAAGTTATTCACAATTTTGCTTTAAAAAAAAGTATGTGCATTTTACCTAAGAATTAATTAATATGTCCTTAACCCAGTCAGAGTCAGGAGATGAGTAAGACAGTTTCCCATTCCCATGTTTATTGTCTGAGCCTTCCACAAGAGAAGCCATGGCAAAAAAAACCTTAGGAAGAATTGGCCAAAGCCACCCAATCAAAATTAAAGAGTTGGTGGTGGTAGAAAATTGAATATTCTCTGCATTAGCACGTGCGCGCATGCACACACGCATGCACACGCACGAAAAGAGGCAGCTAGTTGGCACAGTGGATCAAGGATAGAACCTGGAGTCAGGAAAACCTGAGTTCAAATCTGGCCTTAGATATTTATTAGCTATGTGACCCTAGAAAAGTAATTTAACATCTGTCAGCCTTCGTTTCCTCATCTGTAAAATGGAGATAATGAGAGCATCTATCTCCCAAAGTTTTTGTGAAGATCCAGTGACATAATATTTATAAAGTCCTCTACAAACCTTGAAGTGTTATATAAATGCTAATTATCATTATTATTATTATTACAATATTTTCACATGGATATTCTGTAGAATTCTGCCTTCTCTTTTTTGGGGGGGAGGGTGATTGTCTTCTTATTAGTAATGTATATGTAATATTTAAAAATTTACAGAGTTCTTTGTCACAGTAGTCCTGTAAATCAGTCACTGTGAGCATTATCTCCACGTACAGATGAAGGCCCAGGAAAAAGTGATTTGGCCAATGGTTATAGAGCTAGTATCATAGGTAATATTTGGAATCAGGTCACCTAACTCCAAGTCCTGTTCTCTTCTCATTATATAAATACATGTATTGATTATCACAGAATACAATTAAAATACCAGACTAATATTCCTAAAAGTATTGTATGCAGATAATGCTGTTATCTCCTTTATTGTTAATATTTTAGTGAATACATTAAACTCTAAAATAACTTTCTAATTTATGATTTAGGTTCCATTCTTCGGTCCACTTTTTGATGGTGCTATTGTAAATGGAAAAATCCTTCCCATTATGGTTCGAGCTACAGCTATAAATGCAAGCCGTGCATTGAAATCACTGATCCCATTGTACCAAAATTTGTATCCTTTTTAATGGTATTTTTCCTTTCTTTAGACCACTTTCAAAGGTAGATAATTCTCATGTGTTGCTAAAAATATTTAATCTATTTATTATAGAATTTATGTACTTACTAAGAGTAGGAACAATGGTTATGTCATTATTCATATTCTTGAATAATGTACTTTTCAGCATTACTGGTCAATCATAAAAATTTACACAAATGTATATTTTCTGTTTTGTATTCATTAGTTTCATACTATTAAGAATAGGCTTGATGTTCTTAAATGTACTATACATTAAAAATTCAGTAACGACTTGTCATCTTTAGGAGTGAAAATTGAACTTTACAAAATAGTAGCTAATTAGGACATCTCGTTGTTGTCGTCGTAGTCGTTGTCCACTCATTGCAGTCATGTCTGATTCTTCATGACCCCATTTGGGGTTTTCTTGACAAACATACTTAAATGGTTTGCCATTTGCTTCTCTAGTTCATTTTACAGATGAGGAAACTGAGGCAAACAGGGTTAAGTGAATTGCCCAGGATGACACAGCTAATAAATGTCTGAAGCCAGATCTGAACTCAAGTCTTCCTGACTCCAGGGCCAGCACTCTGTCCACTGTGCAATCTAGCTGCCCTGTTAGGACATTCGTCTTATTTATTATGTATTTTATGTATTTTTTAATAACCAGTTAAGAAGTTTAAAATTATTCCCTCTCAAGCACTCTCTGTTCCAGCAAACTGGCCTGCTTACTACTCTCTATACAATAGTCGATTTCTCTCCTCTGTGCCACTGTAACCAAGGATGCTCTCCATCATCATTTCTTGGAATCCCTCAGAATTCTAGGTTCAGCTCAGGTGCTTCCTCCTATTCCAGGCCTTTCCTGCTTCTCTCATATTTTGTATTTACTTATACTTCTATCATAAATTCTTTAAGGGCAGGGAACTATTTTTAGTTTGTCTTTGTATCCTAGCACCTTTCTTTTAACCAATAGGCACTTTGCAAATGGCTGTTAAATATAAATAAATTGAAGTAATTTCATGAGCACTCACAATGGGGGAAATTTCAAAAGAGTTTGCTTAGGAAATAGCACTGGAACTGAGCTTCTAAAGAACATAGAGATTAACAGGGAGTATATTCTTTCCAGCAGTTTTATGTCCTGTTATGTTTACAAAAGGTTGAGAGTCTAATCCTTTATACTTATAATTTTGTTAATTTATATTGAGAATATACTTTATTAAGAATGTCATACTTAGATACTCAAAGCAGCTCTTTCCCTTGGAAAATATTAGATGCATAATGATCTATTTTCTCTTAAAAACTTCTTTTTTCCAAGAATTTTACATATTTCCATATAAGATTTTACAGAGACTTATTGACTTGACCTGTGTTATCCCAGCAAGCTAGCATCAGAGGTGGGATTTGAATCCAGGTTTTCTTCCCAACTCCTAGACCAGCACTCCATCTACTATACTGTGCTGTTTCTTTTAACGTCATTGCTATTCTTTCACAAACCTTTATGGTTTTGACCTATTTTACACTTAGCACATTTTAATGTTTTAATTTCACCAAAGTATAATTTCATCTGTAGTTATATATCATAATTTCAGTGGAAGCAGAACACAATGGAGAAGTGTTTTCATTTTCCTGTATAAAAAAAGCTCTATCTTACATCAATTCTAGGTACAAACCTAGAATTTAGTGAGAGAAAACAATTTTTTTTGGCCCTCAATAGAATCATAAATTCTCAGCTGAAAAGGAACTAGTAAATAGCATTTAGATACTTTATTTACAAGAGTAATGAACTATTTCTAAATTGGAATAAGAATATTGCAGACATTCAGGTTCCATACTGTGACAGTCCAATATATAGTTTGCCTCTTACTTGTAACAAATTATTGAGTTATATATGGATTACGTATGCACTTTTAAGTTCTAGCACACATTATAGCTTTTATATTTGCCTAAAAATCTAGAAAAAGATGTGGCAGTATGGTGGCAACATCAGTCTAACAATCTCTATAATAAAAATCTAGTGAAAATTGGATATGTAAGACCACATTTTTTCGGATGGTTGTATTCATCTTAACGGGCTGAAGAGATAATGTTTTGCACATTTAATTATTTTTTAAACTTATGTTATTTTAGGGAAATTGTTATGTTAATTTTGACCTCATTTTGCCTACTATGCTCAAGTGAATATACTACTCTTTATACACTGATTCTGAATTATTCTTTCCAAACGCTCCAGAAATCTGTTGCTACTATCTTTAAATATTGGGTTTTTTCAAACCTGTTAAAAATATAAATAGTCAAGCAAAACAAATTTCCACATTAGCTATGTGCCCCCAAAAAATATACTTTAGTTTGTACTCTTGAGTCCATCACCTTTTTTATATTGAGGTGTGTATAGCATGTTTCATCATGAGCTTCCTGAAATTGTGGTTCATTATATGCTGTTGATCAAAGTTCCTAAGCCTTTCAAAGTTATTTGTCTTTACAATATTGTTGTTATTTTGTAATTGTTCTCCTAGTTCTGCTCCCTTCATTTTACATCAGTTTATACAAGTCTTCCAGATTTATCTAAAACCATCACCTTCATCATTTCTTAAATACATTTTTTAAATACATCATTTCTTAAAATACAGTAACATTCTGTCACATACATATTCTATAACTTGTTCAGCCATTCATTCGTGGGCACCCCTTCAGTTTCCAATTCTTTGCCACCATGAAAGTTGCTATAAATATTTTTGTATATATTGCTCCTTTTTCTTTGATCTCTTTGGGGAATAGATTTTGTAACAGTTTTGCCAGGTCAAAGGGCATATACACAATTCAGTTGCTTTGGGGACGTAGTTCCTCAGGAACAATTGTGATCTTTTATTAACAAGACAAAACTTATTTCAACTGAAAAGATTGATTTCAGGCTTTTAATACTGTAACATTTAAATACATCCAAAATCTTTTTAATTTTAAACTAGACATTTATTTAAGTATCAAAATGAAGATACTTTAAGTTTATAAATAAGCAGCAATAGAGAATAATATTTATGATTATGAGCTGAGAAGGGGTGACCACATTGAGGCATAGTAAGAGTGGGAACCAGGGTGCAGCAGGCACTACGGCCAGTGTCACCACCGTAGAAATAGTGAAACATCAAATTGAGGCTCTGCAATAGCTTGATGATTATAGAATAAATAGTCTTAGCATTTCTAGTGGAATTTGGAGAGAGAAACATAGACCATGAGAGAAATCTAATAAGCACAAAAGAGTATGAAGGTCATTTGAAAGTCTGGTTCTGAGAGGTGAAAAGGTGAGGCTCCAGGGAATCCAAGTTAAAGAGGATAAGAACATCACAGAAGTGCCCAGGAAGCAGGAGGTGCCCCAAGTTGTTGATGATTATAAAAAATTTGGAATGAACTGGCTGCCTGAGTCCCATCTTCAGGAGAAAGATGAGCAGATAAGTTTATCTGGTTCAGAATCTTAGTGTTCCTGAAGAAAAGTATTCTCAGAACGAAGATAAATTTGTAGAGCAGTTAACGTTGTACCCAGTGAACTCAAGCATGCAGAGAGACCTTTGTTGAATTTACTGAAATTGGCAATAAAGCTTGAAAAAACAACTGATGAGCTGACAGGCAAACTGAAATGCACCAAAGAGGTACACCTCAGCATACGAAGGATGCTGGACTAGACTCTACTTGACATGAATGAGATTTGGAAATCCCATCCCCCAAGCCTGACCAATCACTGCTCCTCCCACTAACCCTGACTTTCCTGGAGACCAGTCTGTCTGAACCTGACTAAACTGATGGCTAATCTGGAAAGATGCTTCTTATTCTACAATCTCCTCCAATTTCAGTTATATCATACTGTCTCCATAACTCTCCCCTCAGATCCTAGCTGGGAACAAAATTTAAGAAAACACGAAAACAATGTAGTAATGTCTTTAGAAGCATGTTGTGTAAAGTATACATTTAATAATGACCTTTTTTTATTGTAGCAACCATTTATAAAACATTCCAAATAATGTGAAATGTTTTACATAATGCCTTAGAGAATTGAGAAATCAGCAACCTTGTGCCAATTACCGTTCCCATTTTTTTTAAATCAAGAAAAGATGAATTTAAAATGGGTTGCCTTGCCTAAGGTCTTCTCTCACACATTAATCAGAAAATCACTCTTTGATAATCCCTCAGTCTTCAGTAGTATTTTATAGAAAAGATAGCACTTTCCAAGCATTTTTCCTAACATTTTATTTAGAAGAATGGAATTTCGACTGTCAAAAGATACAGTGTAGCAAAAAATAATTAAGGATTGAAAATCTAACTTCATAGGATAGAAATGTATCATTATATTAGAAAGAAGTAAGTTTTACTAGAGAATAATAATCTTATATAACCATGTTCCTTAAACCATTCCTTTTCCAAGGTACAGAATTTCATTGATTATTAAATCTTTATGCTAAAAGGCAGTGTTGCTTAGAGGGGAAAAGTACTGAACTTGGAACTAGTAAGATGTGGGCTCAAATCCTGCCTCAGACATTTACTAGTTTTGTAATCACAAGCTGTTTCTTCAACTAGGAATAAAGGGGATAATAAAGATAATTATCTGTCTCATAGGGATACTGTAAGCATCAAATGAGGTTGTGTATAACAAACTTTGAGGTTTATAAAGTACTGGTTTGACTGGTACTTGGTACTGAGCAATGAGGTTTCCTATAGTGGACTTTTTCCAAGCCACCTTCAACCCTCAAGAAATAATGTATATTACTAATTCATTACAGCTCCATGATCTACAGCAAATCATTGTAGAATATGGTACTTTTTTCCCTCAGAAGGTCCTGAACTTAAGGTCCTTCCCATGTCAGCTATTTTGTGTTTTCTTTCTAGGAAATCAAAAGAATTATACTTTTTTGAAAGTGATGGTCATGCTAGAATATCAGAAGTGTGCAAATAGGAAAATAAAGAAAGTGTATATAAGTTAGTTGATCCTATAACATGGAAAACAAACAAGAGCAAATCAGAACAATGTACTCTTGTATATCTTTATTGCTTATTATTG
The DNA here is from genome assembly GCF_900497805.2 of Vombatus ursinus. Classification (NCBI taxonomy): domain Eukaryota; kingdom Metazoa; phylum Chordata; class Mammalia; order Diprotodontia; family Vombatidae; genus Vombatus; species Vombatus ursinus. The sequence continues at coordinate 3,791,107 of NW_020955184.1, forward strand.
AAGTCATACCAACCATTCCCTTAACTTGTCAATACCTGAGAACTTCCTTTTCATATGGGGACTTGTTTCTTGGGAAAGTAACCATCAGCTGCAGTAATGTTGTACCAGACCATAATCCTAACTAGTGTGTTACTAGCACATGCTTTTCCCTTCACTAAAGAGAAAACTAATAGAACTTCACCATTAATTAGCTTATCTTGGAAGTCTGACCAAAACTACAAAAAAGGAAGAAGTAAATTATTTTGGTGGTCCAGCCAGAAAAGACTTTCAGAACAACAGATTTTAGCTATAGATATCTAAATTTGTTGTTATAGGGAGCAGCAGCTTTCTATCTCCTGTTGCACATGTCCACCTTACTATCCTACCTGATGGTAAACACAGTACTTATTCATCATCTTAGATTCAACCAGTTCTCCACATAAGAGATTTCCTTTTCCTTTTCTCTAAAAATTTCATTTTATTACCTTTTGTTTTATATCATATTCATTTCTGATTATATGATAAACATGTACAGCTATGAATATTTTGGCATGTATGGGACCTTTTTTTGGCAGCTAGGTAGTGCAGTGGATAGAGCACTGGACCTAGAACCAGAAAGATTTGAGTTTAAATCCAGCCTCAGATATTTTCAGTGACCCTGAGCAAGTCACTTAAACCTCTCACAGGCTTAGTTTCCTCATCTACAAAATGGGGATAATAATAGAATCTACCTCCCAAAGTAGTTGTGAGGTTAAAATGAGATAATATTTGTGAAGTACTTTGCAAACTTATCATCATCATCATCATCATCATTATTATTAATTATTTCTGTCTTGTGTTCTATGCCTAAGAGTGATCTACTCCAGTCTGCTCCCTCAGGCCAGGCTCATGTTCCTCGATTCTATTCTTATTTTTTATCTTTTTTTCCTTTTTTTTGTCCAGCATACATAAGTTATCCCTTTGTACTGCAGATCCCTAATCTTCTTTTATTTTGAATAACAAACATCCCTGGCATCCTTTTCCAAGAAATGTTCATTTAATGCGTCTCCTTCCTTGCTCCTTTCCTATTCTAGGATACTCTTAGAATTTAATCTCCTGTTTGTGGCCTTTGCACATAAATGTTCCTACAATTTTCTGAAAGACAAAAGCTCATCCCCTCCTTTGTCTAGCCCAAGTAAGGATGTGATTAAATTTCTTTCCAACTTTCTTTGGTTGAAATACCTTCTGAGGGGCCCTATTTCCAGGAATATTCATTCCTGAAGGAAAAAGCTTGGAACTTTGGAAGAAGCTCCAGATGCCTTCAGTTCAATTCATCAGATATTGATTAAGCATTCCTTATGGTCAAGATACCATGCTAGGCACTGGGGCCACAAAAGTATATAAGTAAATAGACACTTAAAGAGGGAGAAAATGCTAATAATTGTGGAGGGGGGATTCATAGGTGGGAGTCCAGAAAGCCATCATATAGAAGGTGACACCTGAGCTATGTTTTGAAGAAAGCTGGGCATTCAGTGGGGTTTGGGTGAGAAGGGAGTACATTCCAGACATGAAGGTTACTTGTACAAGGGTGGAGAGGCAAGAAATGGAATATCATAAAAGGAAGAAAGTTAGCCAAACAATTTGCCAAAAATGGAAAGTTGTATAAGGAGAAGTGAACCAGATAAATGACAGACAAGAGGAGTTTGCATTTTGTCTTAGAGACAGTAAGATTTTGAAGCAGAGGGAGGGAGGTGATATGGCCACATCTATGTTTTTGGAATGCCAGCTTGGCAGCTTTGTGGGGAATGAATTAAAGAATAATGAGACTGGAGGCAAGAAGAGTGGTTAGGAGGTTTTTGCAGTAATCTAGGTAAGAGATAATGAGGACCAGAACCAGAGGAGAGGGTATATATGACTAAAGAGAAGGATACTGATACAGAGATGTTAGTGAAATTGAATCAACAAGAATCTGCAATTATTAGATATAAGGGCTGAGAAAGAAAGAGAAGTAATAGTCAAGGATAATTCCATATTTGAGAAAATAGATTGTAAGATTTCCCAGGCTCCCTTAATTCTAGTGCTTTCTGAGATTACCTTTTATTCCATATGTATTTTGTATTTACATAATGTTTGCGTGTTGTCTCCTCATCAGAGGATTTAGTACTGTTTTGCCTCTATGATTTCCAGAGTTTAGGACAGTGCCTGGCACATTGTAAGTGCTTAAGAAGTACTTTTAGATTAACTGACTGGTTCTATCAATATAAATGGGGAATTTAGGAGAAGGCATAGATTTGAGGTAGCAATGAGGAAGAAACTTAATGAGTTTTTATTTTGGACAGATTACATTTGAATTTCCTACAGGATAACCAGCAGAGATTTGGTGACATAATGGATTGGAATTTCCTAGAGAGAGTACTGCTGTATATATAGATTTGAGAATCATCTACTTATAAATGATGATTTAACTCACTGAAGTTAGTGGGATCATGAATAAGAAAGTATAGAGAGAGAGAGAGAGAAAAAAAAAGAAACAAGACAGAGCCTGGGGCACTGCCCACAGTAGGCAGAAGAGGGAGGATAATGCAGGAAAGGACACAAAGAAAGAAGGATCAGATAATTAAAATGAAAACTAACACAGAACACATAGGAGGAGAGTGAATCCAGCAAGAAAGGATTGTCAACAGTGTCAAAAGCTGTGGAGAGTTCAAGGAGGGTAAAGACTGCGAAAAGCCATAAGATGAAGTAGTTAAAAGATGCCTAGTAAACTTGAAGGGAGCAGTTTCAGTCAAGTGGTGGTGAGGAAATAGAAGTAAGGAATATGAAAAATCCTTTTTTGGAGTTTGACTGTAAATGGGTGAGTGATTGAGGAATATAGCTTATAATGGTCAAATGCAGGTTTACTAAGGATGACTGAGCATATTTATAGGTAGTGGGGAAGAAGCCATTGGCTAAGGAGAGATTAAAGATCAAAGGCAGAATATTTGGTATATTCTAGGGCCTTCACTTTACCATCTGCAAAATCTGGAATCTGCTATATTAACACTTAAGATACTTATTCCCTCAACTGTCTTGCATCACAAGAAATTTTCATTCACAAGTGAGAGAAGAATTTCACAGACCCTGAAACCGAGTATAGTCTTTGTCTTTATTAACTGCCTATATTACAACTCAGATTCCCTCTTCTGAAAAATAAGACCATTGTTCCAGATTCTAGGTAAATTTCATCTCTGTCAATATCCATTAACCCATTGATTGCTACCCCCTTCTTGCTCCATCCCATAAAATAATTTCTGTTCTTTCCAGGACCTGGGAGTACTATGACTTTGAGACAAAGTAGGATTTCTAAAAGGGTATTATTTTATCTCCTGTCTTCCTTGATAAGGATTTGTTCCTGAAGATCTACTTTTTCTCTATCTCCCCGTGCATGTGGTTAGATGTCCTTTGTACGTGATTAACCATATTTCTGAAGTCCGTTGTAAATATTCTCATGTTGTTTCTCAGTGGCATTCCAGAGGGTTTGTTTGTTTGTTTGTTTGTTTGTTTGTTTGTTTTAATAACCCTGGGAGCACTGATTTAACTGCTTATTCTTTTTTTGTTACATGAACTTGTTTAACTTATTAAAGTTTCTTTTGCTTGATAAGTTTGCCTATCAAATGAACTGCTCACCTCTGGCTTCTTCAGAAGGAATAAATTAATTTTTCCCTTTTTCTGAGGATCCATCTTTATTCATTGTTGAGTTCAGCTTTGAAGGATAAGTTATTTGGGATCATAAACCAAATTCCTTTGCTTTTTAGAATATCAAATTCCAATTCTTCCATTTTTCATAATCTTGTGTAATTTAAGCTCTTTTTCCTTGATGTGTGAAAAATCTTCCTCTTTGCTTCCTGAAAGATTTGTTTATTAATGTTTAAATTATGAAATTTTGTTATGAAGTTTTTGGTGAGTTAAATTTAGATTTCTTGCCCATGTACATTGCCCTATGTTTTTCTTTAAATAAGTTTTTACATCTTTTGTTTTTTATGTCACTATAAATTTCCCCAGGATCCCTCTCTTTCCACATCCCATGTAAGACGTTATTTTTTAAAGAAAAAAAAAAGAAAGAGGAAAAATCAGCATAACTGATTAAATCCAGTGGATCTGATGGGATCATGAATAAAAAAGTATAGAGAGAGAAAGAAAAGGGAGCCAGGACAGAGCCTTGGGGACTGCCCCTACGTGGTAGGCAAGGGGTGAGGTGTTGGGGTAGAGATGTAGATGATCCAGGAAAAGACATAGAGAAAGAGTGGCTCGATAGTTTTGAGAAAGCAGTGTCACAGAACACAAAAAGAAAACAGTGTATACAGCAGTGAATCCAGTCAAGAATAAATCAAGAAAGTCTGAGAATATGTGCAACGAACAACACTTTTGGACCTCCAACCTCTGCAGAGCAGTGAGGTAGATATATCTAATCATTTATCTTCTTTCCATACATGCTTTTTCTTTTGACTTCTTTTTCTTTTTTGGCTAGGCAGTGGGGTTAAGTGACTTGCCCAGGGTCACACAGCTCATACCTGTTACATGTCTGAGACCAGATTTGAACTCAGGTCCTCCTGAATCCAGGGCTGGTGCTCAATCCACTGCATCACCTCGCTGTCCCCATACATGCTTTTTCTTTATAATTTTGGAACATTCATTCGGGGGGTAGGAGGATCCTTTCTTTTTACATTGTTGTAGTCGTGTATATTTTCTTGGCTCTGCTTACGTCCCTCTTCATCAGTTTATGTAGATCTTTTTATGTTTCTCTGTATTCATCATATTGATCATTTTTTATATCATCTGAGGCCAAATTTGAACTCAGGTCTTCCTGAGTCCAGGCCTGGACCTCTATTCACTGTACCACCTAGCTGCCCTCTCTATTTTTTAATCAATACTAAATAGTTTTGATGACTACTGCTTAATAATAGTTTGAAGTCTGGAATATAATCATGTAATATTTCATTACATTCAAATGCCACCATTTATTTAGCCCTTTTCCAATTGATAGGCCTCTACTTTGTTTCCAGTTCTTTGCTATCATAAAAAATGCTGCTATAAATGTTTTGGTGTATATGAAAACTTTCTTCTTATTAATGACCTTCTTGGAGTATAAGCCTAGTAATATAACCTCTACATCAAAGGACACTTTTAGTAACACATTTAGGCACTTTATTTGTATAATTCTAAATTGCTTTTCAAAATGATTGTACTAATTCACAGCTCCACCAACCTCATTTGAGCATTCCTATCTTTTGCTGTCTTTGTCAATTTATAACATTGTAAGGTGAAACTTCAGGATTGTTTTGATTTGCCTTTCTCTTATTACAAGTGATTTGGATTTCTTTTGTATGGTTATTAATAGTTTTATATCCTTTGACCAGTTAGTCACCTATTAGGGAATGGTTTTTGACCATTTTTATTTGTATGTGTGTATGTATGTATGTTAATTGTGTATATGTTGGATACCAAACCCTTATTAAAGAAATTTGATATAAATATTTTTATAGAAGCTTTTCAGTTTCATATAGTCAATTTTGTCTTTTGTAATTCTCTCCCTTGTTTGGTTAAGAATACATTGCCTAATCATAGTTGTGAGAGGTATGTGATCTGCTTCTGTTCTCATTTTTAATTGGTATGATCTTTAATATTATGGTCACATTTCCATTGAGAGTATGTTGTGAAATATGGTATGGAATATGTTGGTGTAAGCCTAATTTCTGCCAGACTGCTTTCTAGTTTTCCCAGCAGTTTTTATTAAATAAGTAAAGTTTTTCTTAGGTAATTTATGTTCCATTTTATTCAACACTTGATTGTTGAGTTCTGTTGTTTCTGATTCTCCCTTATGTAATATGCTCCATTGATCTACCTTTTTACTTGTTATTGTTGTTCAGTCATGTGACCCCATTTGTGACTCCCATTTGGGGTTTTCTTGGCAAAGATGCTGGAGTGGTTTGCTGTTTCCTCCTCCAGCTCATTTTGCAGGTGAGAAAACTGAGACAAAGAGGGACAAATGACTTAGCCAGGGTCACACAACTATTAAGCATCTGAGGTCAAATTTGAACTCAGATCTTTCTGAGTCCAGGCCTGGACCTCTATTCACTACACCACCTAGCTGCCCTCTCTATTTTTTAATGAATACTAGTTTTGATGACTACTGCTTTATAATAATTTGAAGTCTAGAAGAGATAGAACTCCTTTGTCCCTACCTCTTTTCATTATTTCCCATGATAATCTAGATCTCTGTTTTTTCAAATGAATTTTGTTTTTATTTTATAGAGGTTTGCAAAGTATCCCTTTGATAATTTTATTGGTATAGCATTAAAATTAAATTAATTTTGATAATATTGTTGTTTTTACTATATTGGTAGAGCCTAGCCATGAGAACTGAATATTCCTCCAGCTGTTTAAATTGTTCCTTATTTCTTTAAAAAAAACTTTGTAATAGAGTATCTATTAGTGAGTCTAATCACATATTTTTTCATGTTTTTGTAGATGTGTACTAGATATTTTATATATTTTGTAGTTATCTGGAATAGGGGCAGCTAGATGGCACAGTGGCTAGAACACCAGGCCTAGAAACACAAAACCTGAGTTCAAATCCAGCCACAGATACTTACTAGCTGTGTGACCCTGGACAAGTCATTTGTCTCTGTTTTCCTCATCTGTAAAATTTGCTGGCGAAGGAATGGCAAATCATTCAAGTATCTTGGCCAAGAACACCCCAAATAAGGTTACAAAGAATTAGACGCTACTGACATAACAACAGCAAAAATTATTTGGAATGGAATTTCCCTTTCTATTATTGCTTCTTGGGTTTTGTTTTTATTATAAAAATCTTGTTGATTTTTTTAAGGTTTATTTTGTAGCCTGCAAGTTTGCTGAAGTTGCTAATTGTCTCATTTAGTATTTCTGATGATTGCCTAGGATTTTTCAAGTATAATATCACCAAATAGGGATAGTTGTATCTCCTCTTTACTTGTCTTTATTCCCTTAATTTTTTTCTTTTGACTTACTGCTATTGCTAGCATTTCTAGAATTATATCAAATATCCTAACCACTTTTTGTTGATTTTTGTTATTTTACTCCACTTGGTCCATTTCTTACTATTTTGAGGCAGCGAAGGAAAGCTGATCTTGTAAATAATCCTAACTTGTCAGAACTTCTCTCAGGATTGTCTAGGCAAGCTCTATGAAGGCTTGTCCCTCCCCCCCCCCCCCCCCCTTTTTTTTTTTTTTTTTTTTTGCTCATTTGTAAGGCTCATAATCTGTTGTCATCTTCCTCCATAATGTTCTTCAAACATTAAGTTGCAGAGTTGTTGCACATATTCATTGGTAGGGGGAATTTGCTCATCTGAGAACTCCCTAGACTAATCAGTTTATAGATCCAGTCCCTCTTTTCCTCTATTTCCAGGCTCTCCTGCCAAATATTTTGTTTATGAGATTGTCAATGTGGATGCCATTTAATTCTTCCAGTAATATATCCACTCTTGAGTTGTTGATCAAAGATCTCACATTTGTAATAACAACAGTTAAATTACTGTTTGTAGACAGTCTGAAAACTTGGCTTCTTAGCACTCCCTACTCCATTGTCTCTCACTTCATTACTTTGGTGCAAGATTGAAATGTAGTTATTCTTTTCTGTTTTACCTGTTGCCATGACAAAAGAATTCATCACCAAATGACCAGCTTTCTGATGACAAGCTTCTCAATTTAGATAACCTAGTTTTCAAATGACAGGCACAGCTTGTTGCCAGGACTATAAGAATCCTTGCTTTTCCATTCAAGTAAAACTAGCTGGAGCTTTGGCTCTGGGAGCCCTTTGAAGATCCAGGTTCACCTTAATGGCATGATGAGGCATTGTGGCAGGATCTGTTCTATTGGTAGAGTACCAAAATACATCATTTTGCCAATGCACAGTAGATTATATTTTGTGCTTACTACTATTATTTAAAAAGAAAACGTATTATCTTATTTTTCTTAACAGGTGTAGACCCACTCTTCAGTCTACAGAATATTGTGAATCGAAAGTTGATGTATTTTTTAAGGTCATACAAAGAAATTTAAAATTAATCATTGTCTACTTTTTAATGTTATTTTTTAATTATTAAAATTGGATTTAGTTGATCAAGAGAAGTGATAGTTCACATTCAGGACTTCACAGGAAGAGAATGAAAGAGGTTTCAGGAAGAAATTATTTGTAATTTGGGAACTGTTCAGCATCATATTCTAATATAGTCTAGTCATCTGGTGTGTGATTTTGTGAATTTTTTATATTACCGTGAATAATCTCTTATACATACTATTCAAACATACAGTTGTGAATTATCAGTGGGGTACTGCATGGTTTTCTTTAAAAGATGTGAACAAATTTTAAGCACTTAATAGTTTTTGGAGATGGCTTATTATATATATTTTATTAAATATCTTAATAATAATCTAGAACTTAGGATCCTTAGTCTAATATTAACCATAGTTTTATATCTTATGATCAGGACATATAGGATCATAGATTTAAAATTTCAGGGAACCTCAAAAGTCATCTAGCATTTTATATATGAGGAAACTGAAGCCTGCCCCAGAGGTTACACAACTTGCCCAAGGTCACAAGGATAGTAAGAGTCAGCGGTGGGATTTGAATCCAGGTCCTCCCACTGGCAGTGATTTTTCTACTTTACCACAACCCTCTCATTGTGTTTGATCTCTTTGTTATTCTATTTATAATTTAACAATGCAGTTATTTTCATAACAGAGAATTAGCGGTTTGGTGTTCTTTTGTTGTTACAGCCCTAAAAGAGGAAATCCCTTTCTATAGTCACACATCATTTTTTGCACATTTTTGGGTTATAAGGCACTGTGCTTTGTGTAGGGGCTAAAGAATATAGTTTAAATAGCCTAACCTCTTAGGAGCTTAGTTAACAAACATGTAAACATCTTTCAGAAAGATGACTAACTGAAAAACTAAAAAAAGATACGATTTTTAGTCAACTTAGGTTTCTCAATATTTCAGAAAAAAATCTAAGCTTACAATGTATAATAAGTTGAAGATAAATATTTAAAATTTAAAAATACTGGGGCGGAACCAAAATGGTGGAGTAAAAGCAGGGACTCACTTGAACTTTCCCCCAAACCCCACCAAATACCTGTAAAAAGTGGCTCTAAGCAAATTCTAGAGCAGTAGAACCCACAAAAAGACAGAATGAAACGAATTTCCAGCCCAAGACAACCTTGAATAGTCAACAGGAAAGGTATGTTGTGCCAGGCTGGGAGAGAAGCACAGCCCACTGTGGGCTGTGCAGGCAAAAACCAGGGCCCAGCAAACCAGGAGCAGGCCTGAGGAGACTGAAACAAGGGGAGCTGTGGCAGTTTCCAGACTTCTCAACCCACAAATGCCAAAGACAACTTAGAAAGTCAGTGGGAAAAGGGAAAGGTCTGTCAGGCCTGGGTAAGAGAGGTCCAGCCCTGGCCCAAGCGCAGCCTCGAGGCGGTGGCCACAGCTGTGGTTGCTTCCAGAACTTTTGGCCAGTGAGGGGATCTGGTGGCTGATCAGAGGGGGATTGCAGCTCTTTGCTGGCTGAGAGGCAGGATTCTCTTGCTTTACCTGTGCTTGGAGGTGGGTCTAGTTCTCGGTGGAAGTCCTGGAGCAAAGAGGAGCACTGCTTGTGGCCATGATGGAGAGGGAACCTTCCTCATCTCCAGAGCAGAAAAGAGTGCTTGTGGTCACTCATAGGGATAGGATGGAGAGAAATAGAATTATATATCTTTTACAGCATGACTATTATGGAAGTGTTTTGCATAACCACATGTGTATGGCCTATGTCAAATTATTTGCCTTCTCAGTGAAGGTGGGTGGGGAGGGAGGAGGAGAGAGAATTTGGAACTCAAAGTTTTAGAAATGAATGTTAGAATTGTTTCTGCATGCAACTGGGAAATAAGATACGCAGGCAAAGGGGTGTAGAAATCTATCTTACCCTACAGGAAACTAGAAGGGGAAGGGGATAAGAGAGGTGGCAATAGAAGGGAGAACAGATTGGGTGAAGGGGGAATCAATGCAGGCCGTCATGGGGGGAGGGGAAGAATGGGGAGAAAATTTGGAACTCAAAATCTTGTGGAAGTGAATGTTGAAAACTAAAAATAAATAAATTTTTAAAAAATTTAAAATGCTGTGGCCATAAATCAGATTTAAGATATATGTTAAATATCTATAAGGATACTATACTATAAGAATAATATAGTATAAAAGTAATAAACACACTTTATTAAATCTGATTGTTAAGCTTACAAAGCTAGTAAGATGACAGGAAAAATTCTATTAGTGACAAACCATATATTCTGAAGCAAACACACAAAACAGCAGTTTTGCCACAAAATACACTAGAAATTAATACAGTGCTAGCTTTGAAAAAATTATAACAGCTAATATTTTAATCCTTGGAACAAAATTATTTCTAAAAAGGACTACCTAAAAAATTCAATTAAAAATGTATCCTGTTGGGTCAATTATTTTATGCCCTATAAAAATGCCAACTAAAATTCCACAGCATAAATTTTGCCATTTATGTTCATTAAGTACAGTTTGAATTTTACCCTAGGAACATCTTCTGTAACTACGTACCTAATGTTGTTCGCTAAATGAGGACAGTATTGATCGGCATATGCAGCTCAAATCGATCATCCTGACAGCCAAAATTACAGTAATCTGTCAGTATTGACGACTCTTTCAAGTTTTGATACCTCCTCTTCACTTGTCTTGTCTTGCCTCACTTGTATTTGAAATATATTTTCTTGCAATTTCTTGTTTTGTCAGGTTAAGTATTTTATAGTGCTTTATTGTCCCTTGATCCCAATTTTTTGGGTTGATCATGCAATTTGAGTTGAAATGCAACACTGGGAAGAAGAGGCGGTGGTCTAAGGTTTGGATCTAGAAGGTATTGCAGACTTGATTTCAACCATCATTTACTAGTTACCTGTTGAAAGAATTTTTTACAATGAAAAAATGTCATCATCATTTTAAATGCCTTTGATTTTAGCCACTAGAAATTACTGATAAACCTAAATTTCTACTTAAAATTTTGTTTTTATTATATGAAATGTCAGTCGTGATTTATGAAATAAGTAGGTATAAATTTAAAGCTAGCATAAAAATACCATTTTTAATATTTTTGAACTGTTAAATTTTTTGTTAGTTTGCCCTTTTCTCTAAATATGAAAATTTTTACATATGTAACTATCTGTTTATATACAAAGGCCTATGAGATTAGGTATTTGTGCCCCAAGTTTAAGATTGTGGCTTTTCTACCAATATCAATATTAATATTTTTCTTTTAACTTACTTTTAGACTTGATGCTTATTCTTAAATGCCTGAATTCTGGTTTGGTTTTTTTTGATTTTTTAATTTATCTATCAGAACTCAATGCTAAGTTCTTAAAATATCCAATTAAAATTAGTCATCCCTGCAAATCAAAGTGATTGTCTTAGAGTGTTCATCTCTCCCATATTAAGTAAAATCCAGTGGCTGTCTGTAGCTTCTAGGATCAATTTTACAAGCTCTTCTGTCTGATTTTTAAAGGCTTTCTCAACCTTATTAAAATTATTTTCTTTTTCTAAATAAGACTCAGACACTTACTGTTCCTCACTCAAAGCAGTCCATCTTCTGTCTCTACCCTTTTGCACCACCATTGCCCCCCATACTTATAGTGTACTCTCTCATCACCTCCATCTCTTTGAATTTCTTGATTCCTTTGAAATTCTGCCCAGGTAACACCTTCTACATGAAACCTTTCTTGATCCTCCAACTGCTAGATCCTTTCCCCCATAAATTTTACCTTGTGTTCATTTTATATTTACATATTTATGTACATGTCTCTTAAGAATGTAAGCTTCTTGAAGGCAAATTCTGTTTGTTTTTGTCATGTCTCTAGTGCCTAGCACAGTTCTGGAAAGTAGGCACTTAATAAATATTTTTGTTGACTGATTCTGCTGTCCAGATAGACCAAAATATGCACACCAAATTAAAACAAAACTTATTGGCACTGCTGATACATTTTGCCATTAATTATAACACAGATTTGAAACCTTCTTAACAAGATTTGTCAATATTACTGCTATTTCATCTTACAGGAAAATTTATTTGAGGCCATATGTTTTATGTAAATATTACATATTTACTATAAGTACAAATAGTTCCCAACTTAAGAAAGAATTACATTCCAAAAGTTTACTCGGCAAAATCTGGACCTTGAAATAACTTTTTGCCTGTTATAGCTATTAGACTACTAAGCCATTCGATAGAAACCCAACAATGTAGAGAACCCAACTTGTGTATATAATTATCTTTCTATGTAGAAATATTTTCAGAGATCCAACTTAGGATGCTGCTGACATTTATGCATGCACTATTTAAAAAAAAAAAAAAAACAGGGGCTCTTATTTCTTGGTGGAGAGTGCAGGAATGCACCAGTTTTCTGACTTCTGTGCTTCACCATTCACAGAGTTAAACACACTGCCTTTTTAGGGTTTCTAAAGGTTTTTACTCAACCAAATGGGAAACTGACTGGATGTAAAAAAGACTTTCTGCACCACCAAGTTATTTTTTCTACTTATCCTCTATTAAAAAAGACAAAGTTTGCAAAAAGAATTTTTAAGGGGGCATCAGTGAGGGGAACACCCTCCCTCAGTGCAGATTGACTTCTCTTTATAGTTTTAGAGAATTGCTGAAACACTGAGGAGTAAAGTGACTTGATCATGATCACATATGTAGTATGTATCAGAGGTAGCTAAGTTCTGAGGATACAAAGAAGGGCAAAGGACAGTCCCTGCTCTCAAAGAGCTCACAGTCTAACTATCATCCTGGACACCTTACTCTCCACCCCCATTATCCAATCAGTTGGTCAAGTTGTATCATAACATCTCATATGTACCCCTCTTCTCTCCTCTGACCTCACTCTCATCGTATCTCATCTGGATTGTTGCAATAGTCTGCTGGTTGATCTCAGTTCTTCAAGTCGTTCCCACTCAATCCTCCATTCAGCTATCAAATTATCTTCCTAGGGGCAGCTAGGTGGCACAGTGGATAGAGCACCAGCCTTGGAGTCAGGAGGACCGGAGTTCAAATATGGCCTCAGACACATAACACGGACTAACTGTATGGTTCTGGGCAAGTCACTTAACTCCAACTGCGTTGCCAAAAAAAAAATTGTCTTCCCAGATTGCAGTTCTGATCAGGTCAGCTCCCTATTCAGTAAACTTCAGGTATTCAAAGCTCTTCATAACCTGGCCCCTTTCCTCCCTTTCCAGTCTTAAACCTTACTTGCCTCCATCTGCTCTGTAATCCAGCAAGACTTCTGACCTCCTTGCAGTTCCTCAAACACAACACTGTCTCTCAGCACCACACATTTTCACTGGCTTTTCTCCATACCAGGAATGCTCTCCCTCCTCATCTCCACTTCTTGGCTTCCCTGACTTCGTTCAAATCTCAGCTAAAGTTCCTCCTTATACAAGAAGCCCTTCCTAGTCCTTCTTAATCTTAGTGTCTTTCCTCTGAGATCACCTCCAGTTAACCTTGTTTGTATATGGTTGTTTGCATATTGTCTCCACCATATGATGAGTTCCTTGAAAGCAGGGACTGTTTTGGGTTTTTTGTTTTTTAATCTTTCTATCTCTAGGGCTTAGCACAGTCCTTGGCACAATGTCAGCAGTTAATAAATGCTAGTTGACTGACTACGAGATAAATTGTAGATAATTTCAGGAAAGGACCTGAAGAAATCCAGGGAAGCCAGGAGATGAAAATAAGTAGCTAACCCTCCTCTTTGAAATATTGATAGTCATGAACCCCATATTAAAAAATACCAAAGAAGATAAAAAGCAATGACTCCAGAGGAAAAATTGTATTCTTAGGTCAAATACAGTTTGACAGTATGGTTCCACATATGTCAATCTAGACAGTTGGATGTATCATAATGAACCCGCAGGGTGATAAAGAATTCCAAAATTGATAAAATGTAGTTTATTTACTGTGATAAAGCAGTGGTTTTTAAATCGAAACCAATACATTAGTGCCCTTTTATTTATAAGTAAAAATAGGATCAGAAATTTCTGCCCATATTATTTGTTACCTCCAATAGGGTTAAGTTAATATGTACATTAAGATAGTGAAACATCTCTTTTGCAACTTGCTTTGAGTTTTTTTATGAGAAAAAAATGGAATAAAAATAGAATTTGAAGGTGCTATTTGAGGAACTGATTTAGACTCATGAAAATAAAATTCATAGAAAGTAAAACAAATTAAGTTGCTTATAATGTTCAGCCTAAAAATTGTGAGTTTTAATCCAAGATGATTTTTTTTTCTTTTCACACTGCTTAAACAATGAGGCTTTTGATATTAAATTTTTAATAGCTGAACAATAAAAATAGAATTGTTATGGGTCACAAATCTTCTCACTTCTTCCCAAAAGCTTCTCTTCTTAAGCACTAGAATACTATTAGAATCCTAACTTCTGCTTGCCAAACCAATGTTACCACCCATCTGTTCATGCCAATTGTGAAGAAGGTTCAGTTTTCAGGGAAGCCTTGCATTTCACATAAGGTATGTGAAGTGAAATTTCACAAGGGACATGATGAATCCTGATTCTTAATGATAAACCTTTTGGTGCCATCAGGGTTGGCATATGGTCCAATATGATATGAAAGCTTGGGTTCCCTGGCTTTACTTCTTTGGCGTGGAGTTGACAAAACATGGTTCTTGAGCATTATTTCACTGGACACCAATCATGGGCAGCAGGAACTGCCCATTTAACTCTCTGTGGGAAGGAAGCCCAAACAGCATTCACAATAGTGCCATTGTAGTGTTGCAAACTGCTCTGAACAGCTTGAGAGCGCTGGGGAGGAGGAAGGATGGGGCTGCTTTACTAATTGCAGCTCAAAATAGAAAAGGGGGCAAAAATAGATATTGGAACTGATGTGTCTACATTTGTTTATTTGTCTAAGAAGAGTTTTTACTTTCATTTAAATTTTATTCATTGAAAATGGAAGTAACTTAGTATAATTAAACAACCACTTGTAGAACCTTTGTGTTAGTATTTCATTCATTTTTTAAATCGTACATGAAGTTCAAAGAGGATAGAGATTTTAATTTAGGGCTCTTCCATATATACATATATATATATTTAATCTAGAGCTATGTTTCCTTTACTCTTAAAAATGAAAGTCTTATACACAAAACTATATTAAAATATGGAGAATAAATTAATTTTGAGCATAATAAATTATTAATATTAGTAAATATAATATTTTAAAGATAAACCCATTAGCATCTCATAACTATTAAACAATAGATTTTACTCTAAATGACAATGAATCTGAGCATATTCGATTTTGTGTCTTGTCTACCTTTTTTTCCATTCCTAAAGCAATGCATGCCCACAACGTCTGTATAAATGCTGCTACTGGGCCTTTGTTTTCCTCTTGGTCAATTTAATCAGCAGAGTTGAGTATTGGTCTGTCTCTCACTGAGAACCAGTGCTATATTGTAGGTTTTTTTGGTGGTTTTTTTTTTTTAATGGTGACATATTCTATATCCCCAGGGAGTCTGGCCCTGCAGTCTTACTGTAGATATTTACATAGAGGATTTTTAAGTTGGGCTAAGTAGTTGATTAATGTGTGTCATGATAAAAGAGCTGGGAGGGATTTTTAAAGGAAACTTTTTGATTTTTCCAAACTGAGGGAGGAGGGGTAAAGGAAGAAGAAGAGGAATCTGTGGTAAACAGATACTTGCGTAATATTTAGTAATCTTTGGTTTTATTAAAATTACTGGTATTATATCTCCTTTTAAATGATTTAGTAAATGTGCCTCACAACTACATTTCAGAAATAGTAATTCATTAAATGACCATTCTTCCTCTTGCTACAGAATAGTAGATTATATTTAAGTCAAGATTAATGGATAGATTTTGATGTTAAAGGCCAATCTCTAAGTCTATCATTCCCTGGAGGCATATAGTGCATTAGTTTAAGGCAGTGTGCTGCTTATCTTAGATACTATGACACTGTCTTAAATGACAGTTTGCTGTACTTTGTTACTGCTTACTCTTGGTAATAAAATCACTTTTTTTGTTTCCTGATAATTATAGTATTAAAACAATCTTAATCAAATTAGTGCACAATTAGGTTAGTGATAGCTCTTAAGTAATTGTATACTGTAAATTTTATTTTTCCTATTTGCAGTCTTCTGACAGGATTTTGAATTTTAATATTAAATCCCAATAGATTTAGTTTCTTCAACTTTAGATCTTTGAAATTGTTACTAAAAGAAATACAATATTATATTTTTTCATTACATAAGATGTTTTATCATTTAAGAAAAATTTTGCTATCAATGTTTATAAAAGAATTTATTCAGTCCTCTTACAATTATGCTGTCACTTCAACAATGCAAATTTCAGGAATAGCTTTTAAAACAGATATTGTCAAATTAGAGTGCAGGGTTTTGTTTTTACCACAAATTAGTTGAAATCCCAATTAGTTTTTTCTTCTGGTTGTGTTATTTCTTTACCTCTCCTATGAAAGTTTATGCGTATTTTTAATAATTACAGTTATTTTAATTTTTCAGGAATTGTTAAAGTATTCATAAAAGCAGCAAGGCTTCTCAGAATCTTTAGGCTTGATTTCAAATCCTAAATATTAAGGTTAATCTTTTAAAATTAACATTAACCGCAGTAAAAAAAAAAAAAGGAATGCTTAATTTACTTAAAATTTTCATTTAATAATTGAGCGATTTATAAACAGTTAAGTCAGAATTTTATACAACTTCAGCTTGTATTAATGGAGCTACACTCTCACTGCCTTAGCACCTGTTTTTGGATTTTGAGTCATCTGGCAATCCATGGGACTTAAAGTACCAGGTGTCCTGCCTGTCTCTTAATTGAGATGCAGTATAAACAATATAGATTTTGCAGTATGGTTAAAGGGATAGATTCAAGCCCAGCTTTGTTTTCCCTGATAAATTACAGCTTTTCCTTAATGATAGATTTTGTCAAATTCTGAAGAATTTCATAATGACAGGATATTTTAAAGTTATGGAAAATGATGAATCATTTATCCAGTAACCAGTCCTTTAATAGCAGCAGCAGCGGCGGCAGCAACAGCTGCAATACCAGTAACAGTGGCAGGGGCAGTGGCAGTAGTGGTAGTAGCAGTAGCATATAAACATACAGTATTAATGACAGAGAGGATTCATCTTTCTCTTTGTTCAGCGAATTATATGTATGGTTACCCACGTGAGAAAACATGTTTGTCTTTCTAGATCTCGATGAGAAATTAGCTTCTGTAAAAAGTAGTTATTGTTTTTCCTGGTTCCTTATGAATAAAATATTGGTGTTATTTTAATCCAGTAAATCAGAAGTACCCTTTAATCCATCTGGTACCTATTGAGTCTCTATTTCAGAGAAATACACTTATCTGCAATACTGGCTTATAGTACAGTAGATCTAGAATACACACACACACAGTTTAAGCTTTAATGAAGTAAGACTTTTGGAACCCTCTGTATGTATATATGTATAACTCTTATTTTTCTTTGTTTTCCAAGCCTCTTGAATAATGCTGTCATCACATAATTCTTATAAAAACTTCAAGGCTTTTTAAAAAAATCAATTTACTCCAAATGTAAAATGTTCACTTTACAAAAATAATCACCTATTAGCATATAAATAAAAATAATCATATAATAAGGATTTTTAACTAGGGATATGATATTCCAGGATCTAAACTAACACATAATGTTAATATTTTGGCCATTCTTGAGTCAACTCAAGTGTCTAGTTCCCTTTTTTTCCCATATCTGTACCCATACTTGTTCTAATTCTTATGTTACAAATCAAAAATCAAATTGAAAGTAACATTAGAACATGGAAATCTGCATTTATTAGTGGGGCATTCAGAGATTAGGCTGAGTCAGCAGTTCAGTAATATTTTTTAATGTCAAATATGGTAATCTCACTATAAAGTTTAATTTAATGCTAAAAGTTGTTTCCTAAATATGCGTATCTCATTTGATTAATATAAATGTATTTATATGTACTAGAAAGAATATTCATTATCTTGTGTGCCACAGAACTGTCATCAGGATTCATTCTATAAATCATTAAGATCAAACCTTGCATATTTGAGGAATGGTATTATAGAACTTGATAGTTAAGAGTATAACAATATCCACAATAATATAAAGGAAAACAACATTGAAAGACTTAAGAATTCTGATCATGTAGTGTTCATTTGTGGCTGAAGAGGACTGGTGGTGATAAATGCCTCCAACTCAGTGGTAGAAAAGTGGTGGATTAAGGTGTGGAATGAGGCATACATTATCAGACATGGCCAAAGTCTTGATTTGTTTTGTTTGATTGTCCTAATTTTTACCAAGTAGTTCTTTTAGGCTGGGTGTAGTCAGGAAGTGATAGTTATATCAAAAATTAAAAAGCATCAATAAAATTTTTTTAGTTTTTGAAGGCCAAAAATAGAAAAATAAAACAAAATAGATCATAACTACCAACATAAATAACATGTTAAATACTCATATTTTCTTTCTTCAAATGAAAAACCTATTTGAGGAAATTGGAGAGAGATAGTTAATGCTGTGGATGTTGCATCCATTTTGAAAAACATTTGGAAGCAAAAGCCTTATGCAGATGATAGAAAATTAATATCAGTACGTTTTGCCTGTCTACTTCTTTCTCATTCACTTCTAAAAGTGAAGCAGCATGTCACAGTAAAAAGTACAGTGACTCTGGAATTTTAAAAAACCTGGATTAAAAACTGCTCTTTGACCCCTTACTACTCTATGGGTGTTGGTCAAATCACATAACTTTCCCCATTTTCAGTTTCCTCATCTGTAAAAGGAAGGAGGGGCAGCTAGGTGGCGCAGTGGATAGAGCCCTGGCCTTGAAGTCAGGAGGACCTGAATTCAAATTTGGCCTCAGACACTTGACACTTACTAGCTGTGTGACCTTGGGCGAGTCACTTAACCCCGACTGCCTCACCAAAAAGCAAAAGAACAAAAAGGAAGGGGTTGGACTAGATGGCCTTTGAGGTTACTCAGCTGTAGATGAGTTCTTAATCTTTTTTTGTGTTGGGAACCCCTTTGGCAGTCTAGTGAAGTCTGCAGAGCCCTTCTCAGAGTAAAGTTTTTAAATGCATAAAATAGAATACATAGTATTATAAAGAAACCCAATTTTGATGAAATAAAGTTACCAAAAATTTTTTTTTAATTCATGGACCTCAGATTAAGAACCCCTGCTCTAGATACCTGATACTATGAAATGTCTTATTCCCATGACCACTTAAAAAATAGGAGAGGAGCAAACTTTTTTTGTATGGAGGCCTTTTAATTGCAGTGGCAGCCATAATAGTAGTAGTAGTATATAAAGCACACAGTGTTAATGACAAAGAGGATTCATGTTTCTATTTGTTCATTGAATTGTGTGACTCTACTTTTTGATCTCCAATTTATTTTTTACTCATTATATCCTACAGTTTCAGAGATCGTGTCTATTTGACTGCCAAAGGCTTCGCTCATTAAACATCTTGATTCTTTTTGTCAAAACCTGAGAATGTTTCTTAGAAATAATGTTTGAGGATACCTACTACTCCTTTCAAACTGTTTTAAATATTATTAAAACTCTACTCCTTGTCTTTAGCTGTTCTTATAAAATTGTTACCTCAGTGTTTTTGTTTTCAGTTTAATCATTTATCAATGTAATTCCCATGTACTTTTCCTTCCATTCCCATAATGTTTAAAGCCTTTGTGTAAAAATTCAAAGCAAAAACATCTGCCAAAAGTGATTTTGAAATGTACTTTCATCTTATTTTTGTCTTTTGTCTTTTTTTCAGAGATTCTTCCTTCTCCTACCCTATCAACTTTTTAGATAGGTAGGATCAGTCATGTCTGTGTAGAGAACAGTATTTGGAAGTTTTTTGTTAGGAAGTTACATGCATTCCAAAACAGAATTTATATCAGTGATTTAATGTACTTATTTATATAGTTATATATTTATATAAGTAATTTAAAATCAAATTGTGTTACAAGCCTTTGAAACATTTCTCTAAGGAAAAGCAGCACATTTTATATATATACATATATATATATATATATATACACACACACACATTATATCTTATATATATTATATATAAGGGGAGAGTTCTGATTTCAAAGGAAAAGCAACACATTAACAAAAATTTGTGATGGGCCATCACCAGCCATCTTTTTTTAAACACAGATTTTAGGTAGTTGTTTTGGTATTTCTGTTTAGGAAAATAGTGCCTCTGTGGTCAAATAAATAGTCCTCTATTTAGTATCTACATCACTTCATAACCTGACCCCTTCCTACCTTTCCAGGCTTCTTACTATAGTCTCCACCACACATTCTTTGATGTGAACTGGGCTACTTACTGTTCCTCCCAAATGACTGGTCCCCATGCCTTTCTACTGGCTATCTCCCATTCCTGGTATGCCACCCTTATTCACCTCTTAATTTCCTCCTTTCAAGTCTCAGCTCGAATCCCACCTTCTTCAGGAGACTTCTCTGATCCCCTCCATTGGGTGGCTTTCACTCTGAAATTCCCTCCCATCTACTCTGGTGTACTTCATTATTTACATGTTGTCTCTCTCTCATCCCTTTTAGAATATGAGCCCCATGAGGGCGGGGACTGTTTCTGTCTTTCTCTGTATCCCCAGTACTTATCACAGGACTTTGCACAAAGTAAGCACTGAAATGCTTTTCAGTTGATTGATCGTTTTATTTTCTCTTAACCTGGCCTTTCCTCCCCTAGACATAGGACTTTATTGACTTTGCAAAGACCATAAAAAAGAAATCCTTATGTGGGCTCAAGAAAATAATATTTTGTATTTTTCTGCATATATTCTACATATTTCCATATGTATGTAAGTGTTATTTCCACTAAGAGAACTGAGCTCCTTGAGAACAGAGACGGTTTCATTTTTTTTTTGTCTTTGTATCCCCAGCACTAAGCACAGTGCCTAGCACATAGTAGACACTTAATAAAATACTTATTTTATAAATTGGTTGGATAGCAGTGAGACACATAACTTCCCCAGAACTAAACTGTACTGAAACCAACTCCAGCCTTGGTTTGGGAAGGAGTAAATTGCTTTTGGCAGGGAAGGGAGGAGGAAGGGTTAGATTAAAGGTATACAGCTAATGTTTCCCCATGTGAGTTCCTAAACTATATTCAGTTATGCTGAATCTTCATGGTTTACTAATTATGATGATCTACTCAGAATTTTAAAGCTTAACTTAATTTTAAAACTTAGTGAGTTACTTATTAATGGATTTACCTTATAGGTGGTATTTTGCCTTTGGCAATCAAGTCTCCCCTTAGAGATACAATATTTTATTTATATTTGTGTGTATGTGTGTATGTGTTTGTAATTTCTAAGTCAGAAATTTCTATGGTAAGTAGGGAAGATACAGTGCGTACTAGTAAAGGATAAAAGATTATTCGGGAGAAACAGTACTAACCTAATTACAGAAATTTCAAAATTAGCCCTAACTTCGTGATAACTTCTTTTTGACAATATTGTGGTAAAGAGTCATGCTTCAGGTAAGCATCGTATCCTCTCAGGTCCCTTTCTCTAGGATTTTGATGATATACGAATTTCAGGAGGAAACTAAGTGGTGTAGTGAAGAGAATGTTGAACTAAGAATCTGAAAGACCTGTGTTTGAATATTGCCTCAGACATTTACTAGCTGTGGGATCCTGGACAAGTCACTTAACTTCCATCAGCCTCAGTTTCTTCATTTGTAAAATAACATTAATTATAGCACCTACCTTACACGGTTGTTGAGAGGTTCAAATCAAATGAGATAATGTATGTATTTAGTAAATCTTAAAGTGATGTGTAAATGTTAACTATTATTTTTGCTTTTTTTAAATTCAAGGACCATACGTTTAAGGGCAGCTAGGTGGCACAGTGGGTAGAGCACCAGCCCTGGAGTCAGGAGGACCTGAGTTCAAATGTGGCCTCAGACCAGACACTTGACACTTACTAGCTGTGTGACCCTGGGCAAGTCACTTAACCCCAATTGCCTTACCAAAAAAGAAAAAAAGAAAGAAAATGTAACATTAAAACCTACATTCAAGAAAGTAAAAATAATTACATCTCTGAACTGTTATTGATAACTTACTGCTGTACCAAGATAATGCATAGAATGGATGGAGCAAGTTCCTCTTCCAATTCTCTGTTCCAAAAATTAATTTAATATTTTACATTCCAGTAAAGATCATCAGATATCAAACTGTTAAGAACAGATAATTTGACTTTATTCGATCACTGCCTGGTACAATGCAAAATGTTATTATAAATTTAGCCACACAATTAAGTTTATGGCAGGTCTGCCCAGTGTGAAAGGCTGTGTGACACAGGGTAAGCTACTTACCTTCTCTATGCCCTAGTCACTTTTTAAGATGTTGTATGTCGCAGAGAAGGTCATAATATGCTTTGGTAGAGTTGAGTTTCCTCTTCTAGGAGTTCCCTCTATCAGTAAAACCAGAGGTCAGTCTCTATCACCTATTTGAAATGTATCCTAATAATATATCTTAACTTCTATTTATTCAGGATACTTTATTGAGAATTTGTACATAAAGCAAAAGTGTATGTAAGTCCTGGAGTGCCCAAACTACAAACTGTGGCATGAAGCAAAATAACCAAGTATACTTACCACTATGCTTCAGTTTCTATATAAAGTAAGATGAGGCTAGATCATCTCTAAGGCCCCTTCTACCTTCAAATGGATTAAGTGAAACCATCTGTTTTGCTTGTAGCCAGTTTTTTTTTTTTTTTAAGTTATTGTGCTGGTTTCCTGTGTTGAATTTATAGGGGAGCCTAAACAAAAATAACATAGGATGAGTAGTCACAGTTAAGTTGTGATCTGCGTCATTGGTGGGAATACCCACGTATCAGTGTGATCATAGATTCACAGAACTATTTGAGCATGAAAAAGTCAGTTTGGTATAACAAGAAGAACACTAAACAAGGAGGTGAAGTTGTTGGTTAGTCATGTCTGACTCTTTGTTACCCCCTGGACAGTACTGTATGGGGTTTTCTTGGCGCGGACACTAGAGTGGTTTGCCACTGCCTCCTCCAGTGAAATAAGCAAACAGGTTGATTTGCCCAGGGTCAGGCAGCTAGTGTCTAGGGCCAAATTTGAATTCAGGTCTTCCCCGGCACTCTTTCTACTGAGTCACACCTTAGAGGTAAAAACTTGAGTTTAATCCTTCACTTATTGGAAATTTGCTTAAGTCCTCTGAGTTTATTTCCTAATATATATAAAATGGCAATAATAATACCTGATGTGCATCACAGGATTGTTGCAAGTACTTCAGAGTCAGTAACACTGGCCTAAAAAAATATAAAATAGCGTCAGCATTGTTGTAGAAGTACATTCCCATGGGGTAGAAATCATTGGCACCAGGATTTTTAAAAATTACTCTTTAGAATATTAATATTCATTTCACAAGCATTATATCTGTCAGTTCTTTTTGTCCACATGCTACCTATAGTCCTCAAAATAAAATCTGACCACATGTTTTCAGATTTCAAATGTTTAATTTAATTTAAAAGCCCATGTGCTTTTGAAAGTTTTCACAACCCACTGACCATGCCAGATAGTAAAATTCACTAGATTTAATCCATATAGGTAAAGATGACTTTTCAGACCTCAGGCTGCCATAGGTCATAGGTACTATTGCACTAATCTAGGAAATAATTGGTGAAGAGAATAAAGGGATTCCATCTCTTTAAATGACACCAACCCTGGTATGAATATTGGGATTTAACGAAGTATGTTAGTCAAGTGATCATTATAGATAGCTTAGATAAATATGTGCTGCTAGTTAACCTTTTGAGTTTTATAGTGCCACTTCACATGCAAGGGGAGTTCAAAGTAACTCTACCTATATAAAGATGTAACTATCAGCAGTACTTACAAATGGAAACAAATACATTTATTGTTATGATAAAAATCACCCTCCTGTTTGTATACATTTGTTATTTGAAAATACTTGAACCAAAGGTCAAAAAAATGCCATTTTTAACACAGATACAACCTGCATTATATAGGTAAACTGTGGTACAGAAAAGTCATACTAGCACTTAAATTAAGCTAAATGTCAGTTTCTTTACTGCCAGAGCAGCATTGTTTACATAATGATATTGCTGTAAATAGTTACATTAAAACATAAAATCAAACTGTTTATTAATAATGTGTCTAATCCTAAATTGATACTTGTAGAATCCAGGTCAGGTTAAAATTGCTGTTGGTTTTGTGTTATTGTAGAATCTGATGTTTGCTCCCCTTATTTTTAGAATAGTAGTACCGTTTTCTACTTTTCTGCTTTTTCTGAAAGTAGAACTGGGGTGGATTAGTGGATAATTGCATTGCTGTGATTGTAGCACCTGTTATTTCTTTTGATTGACTAGTTCAGTATTAAAGATTCCTACCAGCTAAAAGACTTTACCTTTTTACCCAGTGTTTTTTTTATTATCTTCTTTTGTCATGAATTGCTTTTGATTTAAAACAAAAACTTTCCCAGAAGAAAAATTCATAAATTGCAACTTTGAACATTTTCTTAAATTTCTATTGATTGGTTTGCCTTTCACCTTTTTATCAACTTAGCCTTTTATCAACTTAGCCTTAAACACTTCTTTACTTTTCCATGTCAATGGCAACATCCACTCACAGTAGGAATATAGCTTGAAGTTTCCCTGTTGTTGTTAGCCATTGAGTTTGTGTGTGCCATTCAATTTATAGGTACTAATAACTCTTCCCTAGAGAGCAGCCTTTCTAAGGAATAAGTGTCTAGGTGATGTAGGAATTAACTGCTTTGAATTATGGTTACAATTATAGATGCTAATAACACTGGGATTTTTACCATCATCTCACCACAAAAAGCAACTTGTTTGTGGGCTCTGGAGCATGGTTTATAATGCCTAAAGCTGTGTCTCTTTAATTCATTATTTAAAAGGGAAAAAATATAGAGTGGATATTTACTGTTCAAGGGTTTTCTTCAACTAGCTATTTGCAGCATTTGCTAGCTAACAAGTTTCCATGACTTTGGGTTCAATTCAGCAAACATTTCAGTTGACAGTTAGGAATAAAATCTATATAAATGCTAGCTCTAATAATAATATTTATTATTATTGTTATTAGGATGAGGATAGGAACTAGACCTATGATGTCATTGATAATAGGGAACTCCCAAATAGGAAACTCCATCTACCAATGCAGGTCTGCATCTTCTCCACAACTTGTAGTCTTAGAGTTACAGGAGCACTAAAAAGTTAAGTCACTTGTCCACCGTTGCATAGTCAGCATGTGCCTGAGGCAGAACTTCAGCTCATGTCGTCTTGGCGTTGAGGCTGGTTCCCTTGTTCACCACATCACACTGCCTCTCAAACTGACAATTCGTTTTAAAATTATCTTTCAAAAAGTGACGTATATATGATGAGTGCTACATGATTTATTTTGTTTTCAAGCAGTTAAGACTTGGCAGCATTCATGCTATAACTGAACTTTTTTGTGATGTTTAAAGTACAATTTGCTTCAACCAGAAAGAATTTGTCTGTTATTTTATATAAAACAAAAATGTTTTCCATGTTTTAAGTCTAGCTTTGGCATTTCTTTAAGCTTTCCACAGATCTTCTCCCTCTGTGTCATAAAAATGTGTATTGCCTTCCATCTGCCGTACTTGATTGTTCCTTTTCTTATTGCGATAGGTTTTTCATTTGGGGGTATGCTTGCTTCAGATGTATTGAGGCTTGCTTTAGTTCTGCCTAATTTGTGTATAAGCTTTAAATACAATAAGATAAACTAAAAGGTTTCATTTATAGCCTTCTGAAAGTAGAGCATTTTAAAAGCAGGTAGGTGTCTCCACCCTACTTTTCATGAAGCATTTTACCCATTCAAGCAGACTTTTAAAAACAGCTTGTTTTGATAGCAGACTGTTCTCCTGTGAGCCTTCAGCCTTTGCTTCCTGGCAGCACCTTTGGTGCGAAAAGAGAGTGATCAATTGGGAGACTATCAGTGCCAGCATGCATAGAGTGATAAGTTAACACACCACTGGGAATTTCTAGGGCCCACCAAGATACTTCACTTCTAATGTGCTAACAAGCTCATTTTTCTACCTCTTGCCTCTTCAGTTATTTTTTTTTTTCTCAGAAGAGCTTAGAAGTTGAGTGCATCAGGCATAATGAAAAGCTCTGTAGGAGGGAGAAGCAATAACCCCATTTTTCCCTTTTCAGCCAAATAGAAAATTAGTTTCTGGTAATACACAAAGGCCAGTATTTTTTGTACAAGGGGCACTGCTGTGAATCAAAGGACTCTATTAACTGCAGAAAATTCAGCAGCTGTGAATCTCCCCCAGTGAAAAAAGTACTTTCCAACAAGTTGTGAGATATGTAGTATTATTTAGATTGAACCATCAGTTTCATCCTCTTCCATTTATTAACCACATACTTTTTAAACTGTTATATTATTTTCCTATGTTAAGGTTTAATTATATCATCCAGTCATAAAATCCTTATTATTAAGCATTTTATACTGTACCTTGTGCTATTACTACTACTACTACTACTACTACTACTACTACTACTACTACTACTTACAACCCTTGCAAAAATAGGATTCTCTTGAAGTTCCATAATCCTCATAGTCAGAATTCAAAATAATAGAAATTCTAATTAATATTTGTGATGTGATATGAAATAACATGATATATTTTACCAGCTTCACTTTACTTCTCATTTGAAGGGTAAAAGACAGAACTTCTTAAGGTCAAGTGCAAGATGAATATGTAGTCTTTTTGTATTTACCCTTTGCTTTTTTTTTAAGTTATTAGCCTCCATAAATAGCTAACACCGTTTTCCATTGAGTTCCTAGTTCAATTTCAAGATTAAAATTTTTACTCTTGGTCATTACTAGAAGTTAGCATGATCACCAAAATTTAAAATATCTAATTGGTAATCAGCAAGGAAAGAAAGTATTAAAATGCTTTAATTTTTCTTGAGAAAAATTCACTGTGACAAACCAGTCAGAACATTTTTATTATCCTTTTTGCTTATTTAAATGTCTTATGTAAAGCCTGCCTTTATACATGTAGTACAGCAGGACAACTTTTAAGAGTTGTAGGAGAAAGGTTAACTGATTTCTCAGTTCAGGAACTATACGACATGAAATCAGCGTGCTAGTTTTTCCTGATAATTGTATGGTGCTGCCTGCTGTTCTACATTTTGACAGCCATTTCCATAGTTGCTTTCATGAACAACAGAAATATTCTCTCCCTTTCTTGCCCTTTCTGTGCTAACAGCACAATCAGGCCTGCTGAAATAGGAAGCCTGGAGTGGATTGTTCAGAAGCAACACTTCAAGATACTGGTCTCTTGTCAATAATATCAGGGAAGAGAATGTGGTGAAAGGGAAGTATGGTATTTTTCTGTCAGTTTCAGTGCCCTGCAGATATTTTGTTAGCCAGTGTTTAGGGATCCTGTATACTTTACAGTTATTTCTGATTGTCTCAGTGTTGTAATCAACTATTTTCCTGACAAAGATTTAGTTGTGCATTTATCTTAACTGATTGCAGTTATTAGTAATTTCATTTAAAATATAAAAAGTTATTGAGGCAGAAAAACACATTTTTTTAAGTATGCAAAAATTTTTTCACAATAAGTCTTTACAAGCAAACGTTAAACTTTTGGACATACTATTTTAAGCAGTATTATAAAACTTAATATGCTACTTTTCAAACTAAATTTAATCATTTCAAGCTAATTTAAAAATGTGGGTAAGTCCAGTTTGACCAGAAATCATTTGAATTCTTTTTCAAATATACCATGTCTTTAATACTTTTGTATATGTGATATCATTGTAGTTATTTAATAATATGTGCCTTTCCATTTATGTTAGTGTGCTGAAGAGTAGCCTAAAATTAAGAAGTATGCCTTTAATCCCCCCAAAAAAGCCATAATTTTGATGTGTGAATGTTCTGAAAATTATAGAATAAGTTCGGCCATGAAAATTATATTTATTGCTTAAAAGAAATATGTTGACATCAACAGTAGTCTTCATGGGCATTTTCTATTTAAATGAGCTGCATTTAAGTTCATCCTTAACTAGAGGAAAACAGCTATGAAGAGAGAGCACGGTACCTTCAATCAATTGTCCAGCACCACCTCGAGCCAACCACATTTGAGGATTTTGCTGCACAAGTTTTCTCTCCAGCTCCCTATCATCACTCAACATCTGATACAGGTAAGAACGCTAGAAAATATGGGTCCTCTCTTAGAAGTCATTCGAATTTGAAATGCAGTACCCTTTTTCTAAAACCCTAAAGATAATTGAAAACTTTATTTTGCCTGAAATAAATGACAATCACCGAAGTACCATCAGTTAACATGTATCACAATTTTGGCCTTTAGATTTGACTTATCATTTTGAATATCTTGAAACTAAAGATAAATGGCTAGAGGGAAGTTAAACTAGAAACACTGGTATTCATTATATACTCCACTAATATAGCAGAAAAGTTATGTGATAGCTCCAAGTTTCTAAAATTATTTCATAGTGCAGCTGCTTTAAATTGCTCACCAGTTTTTTTATAAAAGTCCAAGCACCATACTTCTATTGAACTAATAGAGAAACAGTGTATTTTATGAAAAATTATTAATATTTCTTTAAAGAAAATATAATTTGAGCTTGTAATCTCATAATTTATAGATGGTCAAATTTGGTAGTCCAAAAAAATTCAGTTATTATTCTGTATATTTTTTTAAATTCATAAAGCCAAAAAAATAAAACTAGCCTCAACTTAGAAATATTCAGTTTGGGTTTGTTTGTTTTTTTAAATATTAAAGTGTAAGAGGGTACTGCATTTTGCACAGTTAATTATATTTTAAAGAAATCAATATGAAAACAAATAACTCATCAATAACAGGCCACATCCTGTTCTGATAATACTTTGCACTCCTTATGATTGTTTCATTTATTTTATTTTCCCTCTTTAGATCATTAAATATCAGTTCTGTTTGTCTGAAGGTAAGACAGTGTACAAAACTCATCCTCTATTCTTTTACTCTTGTGTTTTTGTAACTAAAGCACTAAGCTTTTATAACTGAGGCATTTACAAACTTAATGCTTCCCTGGTCCACACTAAACATTTCAGAAGTTTTTACTAAATTTTCTCCAAAGTTAGTTTTTTACTAACCCCAGGTCTGCATGAAACACTAACACTGGTTCTGGGATAAAGATAACTAATGATAAAAGCTTTGGTTAAAATTATTGAATTCATTAGTGAAATTATCATATTGACCTTTTTGTTTCTCAGCATGAACAAGTAGTCTGAATAGATGGCATTGCTGTATACGTCTTTGCATCATTAATGACATCCCAAAGGAGCAGTAGAAGAAGAATACAAAAACAAAAAGAGTGAAATTCCTCACTGATAAACTTTGTTTTCTAAGTGTCAAATAAGTTCAGATGATTTACCTTAATCGAAGGAGGGAAGTAATATAGTTTGCTAAAGTATTTATAGAAATGTTGGATTAGAATTTAGCAAACATATTAGACTCATATCAAAATGGTCATTAAAAAGAAATCTGAGGGAAAAATTTTAAGCATTTTTAATGTATGGGCAAAATCTAAGGAAATGAGAATAATGTGAAAGTGAAGCATCATCTATCTAAGGAGAGATAAAAAGATCGATATTAGTTTTGGGCAGATTGATGATACCACTTGAAATTATTCTGTTTGGGTGGTAGAGGAAAGGTAAATGGAAGAAAATTATAAAAATAAATTAATAAATGAATCCATGAATACTAGTCACATATTTCTGACTACTTCATTGCATAGTAACAGAAAAGAATTTTTGATGAACTATCAAACCATCTTACTTAAAATAGATGATGACTTTTGGCATGGCAGATATTTAACCCACAATTTTACCAAAATAAAATGAGACTGAATTTTTTTAATGATTCATTAGGATACAAAATAGACAACATTAGAAATAATTCATTTTAGAAGACACTTGGGGAATAGAACTATTCTGTTTAATGAAACATAAAAAATTTTTCTTCGTAGGTGAAAAGGTATTTTTCATTTAAATACTGACATTGCCAAAAATATTTTCACGTAAAATATTGTATGTTTAAGTCAATAAAATTATCCTAGAAGATTAAACATTTGGTTAAAGCAATCCTCAGTTCAACATAATGAAAGAAAAATAAAATGAATTACTCCTTTATATCCCACCCCCCAAAAAAAGAAAATGACAAAGCTGTGATCTCTTGGATTTTTTTCTTTTGATCTCACCCCTTTAGAATTGTTCTACCATAGCACTTACCAACCTCCTACTGAAGCCATAAGGGATAGTGCAAGAGAGGATATACATAATAAAAATTAAGCTAAAATAATGGTTACCCACCAGCCTGCAGATTTCAAAAGCAGTGATTAGCTGAAGTATTAGGATTTGGAGTTTTTGTTTTGTTTTAACCTAAAATTTGTTGAGTGTATACATAATTGGAATTCATAAATATCTTTAAGATACTATATGCATTCATAATAAAATACTTAACATCTGTTACAATAAATCCTTGTAAAAAATTAAATTCATTGTGATGTATAATTTCTGATCATCTCTGTCCTTTAACCAAATTCTTTATTGGTGATAAAATGTGCTTTTTACTGGTTTTAAACATTTTAAAAATAGTCATGTTAGACATTTAAACCCAAATCAGTATTTTAGCCTGATTTCTCAAAATGGGTTCTTTCTAATCAATAGATTGATATTTAAGAGTAATTATTTTTACACCTAAAGTCATTGAGGAGCTAGTGTGATGTCGTGCTCTGTTGGTCTTCCAGTAGCTAGATTAAAGCATTGTTAGATTTCTTCTCATCTTTTATTTTTTTAAAGTATTATGGGAAAAATATTCCTTTTACCTTCACCTTAGTCATCTGACACATAAATGGAAATTCTCAAAACCTTTGGTATTTCTATTTAAAGAATCCAAAATTTTATGTCAAAACAGTCAATTTATATACCAATTTCTATGTAAAGACTTTTCTGTTTCAATAAAATTTGATATACCATTAGAGTAACTGTAATTCAGATTATTCTAGATAAAATGTTTTATTTTATAATTAAAGTTATTCTTGTCTATAATAGTGGAATGGGATAAATTATCCTATCCAAATTTTTCAACTTTGAAATTTTTCTATATTTTAAAAAATATTCTACCTTGTCTTGTGGCAATATGATTTACATTTTGCTTAAGCAAATATTTTGATCACATGTCAGTCGGTTTTAATGCTGAAGACACTAAACTTTTTGTTGTTTTTTTTAGTACCCTTTTGGAAAACCGTGAAACTTCAGGTTGTTGTCGTTTTTTGTTTTTTGGGGTTTTTTTTTTGGTTGTTGTCATTTAAGAACACTGTATGAGTAACATTACAATTAATTTTATAACTTGAAAGTTTATTTACTTACCTCCCTTCAGGTCAAGAGTTAGGTCAAGAGTTTTTAACCTTTCTTGTGTTATGGTCTTTTCAGCAGTCTGGTGAAGCCTGAGGTCTCATAGGGCTATAAATGAAATCAAATATATTAAAATAAAGATGTTTTTCCCTATTCTAGTTCACAAACCATCTATAGATGCTAGGTTAAGAATTCCTGGTTTAGATTGAAAAGCTATGAATATAAAAAAAAATCCCTAGAAACACATAACTTGAGATTTTAGAGGGACCTCAGAAACCATCTACGTACAGGAATCCCCACTATAATACATCCAACCTTTGCGATTGTTAGGAAGTTTTTCCTAACATCAAGCCTAAATTTGCTTCTTTGCAACTCCTAGTTCTGTACCCTGAAACAAAAGAGAACAAAGCTAATCCCTCTTCCCCATGATGTCTCTTCAAATACTTAAACACAGATATCATATCCTCCATTGAGTCTTCTTTTCTCCAGGCTAAACCCGTCCAGTCTGATCTTCATATGTCATGGACTCAGAGCCCTTCAACATCTAGGAATTTCTCCAATTTACCAATGTCCTTCTTAAACAGTGGTGGCAAGAACTAACATAATACTCTATATGAGTTTTGCAGAGAGCAAAGTACTGTGGGTCTACCTCCCTCATCCTAGAAGTTATGCCCCTCGATACAGCCCAGCATCACATCGGATTTTTTTTGGTTGCCACATTATATTGCTAACTCATTGAACTTGAAGTACAGTTTTAAAAAAGGCAGATCCTTTTCTGAACAACTGATTTTATCCTTGCCTCCCCCATCTTATATTTGTGGTGTTATTTTTGTTGCACTTGAGTGCAAGAATTTACACTGATCCCTGTTGAATTTTATCTCATTAAATTGTACCCACTACTCTTACATGGGTCTTTACTGTCATCTACTCTGTTGTCTATCTTATTCCTTCTAGCTTTGTGTCATCTACAAATTTGTTCAGCATACTATATAGATATTATTTCTGTGCTACGTAGTATGTGCTGCCTTTATTGAAGTCATTGATAAAAGATGGCAAAGAGGCAAGGACAGATCCTTTGAGTACTCTGAGGAACTCCTGCCATATGGACATTGACTCATTAACAACTACTCTTTGAGTCCAAACATCAAACCAGTTCTGACTCTATCTGTTAGTATTATCATCTGACCTATCTCTCTCCATCTTCTTTACCTGAAGATAAAATATGAGATATTTTATCAAAAGTGTTGCTAAAATCTACACAAACTATATTTACAGCATTGCCCTCAACAACTACTTTAGTAATCCTTGAAAAAGGAAAATTAGGTTAGAAAAGGAAATTAGGTTATTCTGGTATAACCTATTCTAGATGGAACCATGCTGGCCCTTTGCAAGCACCACTTCCTTTTCCAGATTTTGGGCATCTATCGTTAATGATCTCTTCTAGATTTTTCCAAAGAATCGAAATCATACACAGGCCTCTTGTTTGCAGACTATTCTCTTCCCAAAATTGAGACATTTGCCCTTTTGCAATCTTGTGGTACCTTTTCTGTTTTCTGTGATCTTTGAAGTATCATGGATAGAGGCTCCAAAATCATGTCTGCCAGTTCTTTCAGGACTAGAGGATTTAGTCTCTCAGCTAAGGGTCTTGCATTCATCAAGGACAGGTAGATACTCTCTTACTATCTACATATTTATCTTGGGTTATCAACTCCCATTAGCCGTTTTTGTGCTATCATTTCACATGTAAAGTTCATTCTTCTTTGCAGACAAAAAAATAATGAGTTAGCTTTCCCTTTTTTTCTGTTGTCAGTTATCCCATTCCCCCCAACTCCCGTTGTCTTTCTCCTCCCAATAGTGTTTTTTAAAAATCACCTTTTTTTTGTTGTCCTCAACCCTAAATCACTCTGAAAGAGATAGAGAGGTGGAGAGATATTCTGTTACCTGGTCTTATATCTTTTGTGCATTTCTGTTTAAAATCTAGGTTGGTAAATTTCCTCCCTGTGCATCTTCATTAGACTCTTCAAACAAATCATATTTTTTGTTAAAAATGTTTCATTTGTGTTTCCAAATTTTTATTCTTGAGCATCTCCCATCCCTCCTGGGCTGACTTTCCCTGAAGGGTGGCATCCTATTTATCCATTTTCTGTCATAGCCTACATATTCATATTCACATTAAGAAATTTCACAGCATGCATTCACCTTAATATTTGATTTATGGTGTTCTAGGCAAATAGATAAAGGAAATAATTTTTTGAAAACAAACTTTTAAATTCCTGGTTGATATAAATAATAAAAAGAATACTACAAGATACCTTTGTTAAAATTTTCCTCAAATTTACATAAATATACAAAAGTAATGTCATCAAATTCATTAATTGATACAATATATACAATTCCAAAGTAAGAGAATGGACTTCATTTTGTCAAACAGCTAACTCTTTCAAACCATAGATAACTATTGAAATTTCATTTTCCATCAACTCCAGATACTGACTCAACCTCAGGAGAAAATTTTTCTTAACTGCTTTGATTTCCAAATGGATCCCAAGTGAACAATGCAAAATTCCAGTTCCAGTTTTAGAAACACCAATGGTTTGCTGTTCTCACCTGAAGTAATGGGACCATTTACACAGAAACAGCCCTTTTAAGGAAAATATATAAAGGAAGGAAAGATTTTCAAAACAGAATATTCTATTCCATTAGCCATATTAAAGAAATTTAGAAACATCAACAAAAAAATTGCCCAACTGAGTGGAGTTTTATAAAATATTCTAGAGGTATTTTTTACAAGAGTAATTATACCATTACAATTTTTACCTAAATGTTGTTTAATGTACTGGATTAATTTACTTCATAATTTAAATTATTTGAGGCACCAAGATTGCTAATATTTGCTTCAGCCCAGTATACTTTCTGAGCTTCATTTTTTTCCCTCACTGTTTGAGTTAATATGAATGTGTCTAATTTGTTGCTCACTACCATCATGCAATACATATCGCATTCATAGTGTTCTCTTCTTTACAAATTACATGGTAGTACTTTATAAACTAAGAAATTGATCTCTGTTGATTAGATGAAGTATTTCTAAAATATAAAGCCGTCATTTGTAATTAATACTTGGCCATCTTTGTAGCCTTAAAGATTTTCAGGTTCCTATAAAAAGAACATAAAATACTGTGCAAGTTACAACTGTATTACAATTTACACTTTATTAAAATTATTGTTAATCCATACAAAGTAATAGTAAAAAGCCCTATATTGGGCCTTAGCTATAACCTCAGATTTGCCATTCTCTCTCAAAATATGATCTTCCTCCATAATCACATACCATTTCTTGATGGTTCAATAGAATTTGATTGCTGAACCAAAATTTTTGACTGGGCCATCAAAACAGTCAGTCCATTCTAAGTAGTATAGCTTTAACTTTGGATAACTTTTCTGGCTCAGTTTCCTACTCTGTAAAATCTAATACATAAAAACCTACCACTGCTCAATTCAGAAGATGATTTGAGACTTCTAAAATTGATTTGAGCTCATTAAAAGAAAGTAATTTTATAAAGAACATAATATATGGAAATTCCAATAGGAAGATGTGTCCTCTTCATTCTGTAAACATGTATTTCTACAATTTTATACTACAGCCAAACGTATTCTACTTTTAATGCTATGAGCTTTGTGTTTTTACTATTTTTTTGTATCCCTAGCCCTTAGCACAGTGTCTAACACATAATATCCACTTAATAAAATGCTTTATTTACTGACTAGTTTAATAAATGTTTGTTGACTAACTGACTGAATATTGTGGTTATTCTAATAGTGGCTAATTGAAGTTTTTTTGATAATGATCATTTGCTTCCATTTCTACAAGTCCCAGAACTACTGTTTCCTACCATTTCTCTATTCTCACTCACCTCTCAACCCCTTGCAATCTGGCTTCCAACTTTATCACTCAACTAAGACTTCTCTCTCCAAAGGTAAAAATGATTTCTTCCTTGCCAAATGCAGTTACCTTTTTCTTCTTAGCTTTTTGGCAGTATTGGACAAGGATGAGCAACCCCTTCTCCAGGATACTCTTTTCTCCCTGAGTTTTCAGGATACTGCTCTCTTGGTTTTCCTAATTATATGGGTACTTCTTAGTCTCTTTTGTAGGATCTTTATCTGTGTCCTACCCCATAACTTGATGTGCCCCAAGGCTCTATCGTAAATCTTCTCTGAATTCCTCCTTAAGCCCTCCTGGAGATCTCAACAACTCAAATCAATTCAGCAGTCATATGTTTGTAGATGACTTCCATATATTTACATCTAGCCTTCATTTCTCTTCTCCATACAATCTCCCATCATGGAATGTTTGTTGGACATTTGCAATTGAGTGACCCATAAACATCTCAAAGACAAGTCCAAAATTCATTATCTTTTCTCAACCAAATCCTTTCCTCTTCTCAGTTTTTGTTGAGAGCACCACCAGCCTTCTAGTAACCTTGGTTCATAACCTTGGAGTCATTCTTAGCTCTTCAATCTAACACTCTCTAATCAGTTGCTAAATCTCATCAATTCTACCTCCACAACATCTCTCATAATCCTTTTTCTCCACTCACATTTCCACCACCCTAATTCAGGCCCTTTTACACCAGGATTACAAGTAATAATAACAGGCAGTTAGATAGCTCTTTAACATTTGTTTAAAAAAACAAAAAGCCCAGTATTTTATTTCATTTGATCCTCACAACAGACCTGTGAGATAGGTACTATCAGATTTATCTTCATTTTACAGACTAGGAAACTGCGTCTTTGCCAGTGATTTTGCTGGTCACTTGTCCTAGTCTCACAACTAGTAATGTAAATGCCTGATCGAGATTTGAACTCTGGTCGTCCTGACTCCAAATCCAACATTATCTGCTGTGCCAATCTAGCTACAGTAATAATTGGCCTCCTTGACTCGTGCTTCGCCTTGTCTCTAATTCATCCTCCAGATATTTGCCAAAAGGACATTCCAAAAGCGCAGATCTTACCATGTCACTCCACTGCTCAAAAAGTTTCTAAAATTAAATGCAAATAATTTTTCTTGTCATCCAAATCCCTTCACGATCCACCTTTAGCTTGCCTTTCCAGACTTATTGCATATTAGTCTACATCACATACATTCCAGCCAAACTGGGCTCCTTGCTGTTTGTGGTACAAGACCTGCAGTCTCCCATCTACACAGCCCTGGCCTCCATGCCTGAATGCTTCCATTAAGGCTCAGCTCAAGCACCATCTCATAAGGATAGACACAAAATCTATCCTTATCTCCCCTAGTTTTTGGTGCCTTCCCACTGGAAATAAATTTGTATTTATTTTGTATATACTTATCTCTGTACATGCTGTTCCCCTCCCCATACTAAATGGAATAACCTTAAAATCAGGGTCTGTTTGCTTTTGTCTCTGTACCCCCAGGAGGTTTGGGACATAATAGGCACTTAACATATGTTTGTTGACCGAATCAACAAGTGATAAGAATCCCCACATCACAGCTTGGAGCTCAGTATTTCATTTCAGTTCAATTCAATTTATTAAGTACCTGCTATTGTGTAAGTCACTGTTCTGAGTACTAGAAATAGGAAATTTTTATACATGGTGAATTAGTCTGCTTTTTCCATCTGGGGAAAACAATTTTTTTTTTCAAAGTTCTATTCCTTCTCTTATTGTTCAACTCCAGGGTACACTTATTTTTTACCTCTTTGCCTTTAGGAATCTTACATCTAATTAGCTCGAATCTACCTTCTGAATTTGTAAATTAAATGTCTTCAGTGGGTATAGTCACACCAGAACCTCTGAAGCTCTACACATCCAGACACCAACAAAATAAACCACATCATGCTTTCAAAAAAATGAGCCAGAGAGTTAACTTACATTCTCACAATGCCTGCAAATCATTACAGCCATATTGATTATGGCTATTTGTATGATGGTGTTAACTGGTAACAGAAAACCACATGGATGTTTTTTTGCGGGGGGAAGGGCTAGGGCATGATTCATTTTATTAGCTTTCTGTAGAGACAGCCTATGTCCAATGATACGACATCAATATTTATTTTTTAATGTAGCTCACAAACTTTGTAGCTTGTATTCTAGCAAATACACAAGTATAAAATTAAATTAACATTAATATTCAAATTAACATCTCATACTACAAAAGTCAGGTCTTGCTTAGAATAGAATATTAAAGTCATTTTATACATTTCTCTTCCCTGGGCCTTTGAAAATTAGGAAATATGCACTGCAAATTATTTAAGTTTTAATTTAATGCACATCCTCAGACCAGAAGTTGCTGTGGGGTCTATAGATTCAAATGTCATATGCTAAAATTAATTACAACTAAATAACAAGAAGCTTTATTCAGTCCTCAGTGGATTTGGTGGGGTTCCTATTAGGGGAGATTTTTGTTTATTTTTGTTGAGTTTTACATTGAGAGTAAAGTGGTTAAGATAACATTCCATGAGTTCAGAAGATGCATTAGAAGGCCGGTGGATTTGGACTGTTTTATAGACTTCTTTTTTCTTCTTCTTTTCTGTCTTCCTGTGTAACTGTTAGTTGGTAAGTACAACATAATTGGATTTATAAAACAGTTCTTTGACTGTGAAACCATTCATCACCCTAACCATGCTCTCAATTATCTTATTTAACCAAAATCTGATTACTCTCTTCTCTGTTCTTCAGTTAACACCTGTCAAACCCTGCAATGTATCTCATATCTATTATATCTATCTTCTCTCCTGTTTCCTCACTTCTCTCTACTCTTTCATCATTTCTTCATTAACAACAAAGAAAGAAATGCAGTGATAGTTCTGTTCCTCCCCAAACCTCCACTAGAAAACATTGGCCATCTCAAGGTAAAAAAGCCAAAGGAAGCCCTCTCATTCTTGCTGGGAATGGTGTGTTCTATCAGACAAGCATGGGCTCCCATTTACTCTCTGTCTGCCTTCTGTCTGCAATGCTTTTCTGAAGGGGGCCAGTGGTTCATGGGCTCTAATGATTCACCCAGGTTAGATAGTAAGGGGGGAATGACACATTTCCTTGTATTTTAGGGGGTGTAGGTCATTATAATCCTAGTTATGAAAGAATGAATGTTGAAGCACCCCTACTGAAAAGGGGAGAAGTAGACCTGGATTTTGCTTGACCAAGAACTTTTCTTAAAGGAATGTATTTTTGTTCTTCAGTACATTTATGATACTTAAGTTTACTAGCATCTCACTAGGATCCACACCCCTATGAAAATTTTTACTTTGCCTTTTTACCATTTATAATTTCAGCTTTGCAAATGAATAAAGGCAAAAGTAAATTGAGAAATTGATTATAGTTAGAAAGTTTTAAGGTTGCAAAAGTCTGAGACTGCCATTTATTATACCTGATTAGGAATATGTGTTCTTTACCCAGTTTACTAGTTGGAAAGGATTTATACCATTTGATATTTTAATAAATATCAGTAGTCAGAGATTTCCATACTAGGCAGTGTGGCATAATAGAATGCTATATTTGAAGTCAGAGAACCTGATTCAAGTACTGGCTCTGCTGTTTACATGCATGAGCTTAACCTTTCTGGGCCTCAGTTTCCTCATCTGTAAAATGAGGGGGTTGAACTAAATGATTTCTAAGGGCCTTACAGCTCCAGATCTATGATCTTGTGATTGATTATACATGAGCACTATTACCTTTAAGAATGATAATGGAGAGTCTAAATAAATGCCTGGGGAACTATAGGATACAATAACACTAGACTGTTACTGCATCATACTTGCAACTTTTTCTTTGTTGTCTGCAAGTTTTTTGGTGGATTTTTATTTTTTGCTTTGTTCAGAAGTGAACTATGCTCTATGGAACATTTAAATGGGAAGAACTAACTTTCTTAATAAGAAGGGATTTAGTCTCAATGGCTAAATTGTTTTCACTTGTTTCCCTCTTTTTCTTTTTTACTTTTTTCTTTTTTTTTTTTTTTAATTTTCAGATCTGTTTCCTCTGGTTACCTTTTTTTCTGTGGAAGAACTAGAAATCTCAAAAGAAACTTGCTGATCTATCTTAAATTATGGCATTTTTTGAAACAGTTTCCATTTAGACAAATTTTGATTTTAGAATCGTTGTTATGCAAGAATTTGCTTTGGTTCTTCCCATAAAGGAAATTACTTAATACCTTTGATGACTTTAGTTTGACCTAGCTTTTTAGGACTATTTCAGAGTATTAAATTTAAGCTGTGAATGCCTACACTCTGAAGCTTACTGTAAAGGAACTAGTCCTACTCACCTGCGTCTTGAACCCTGCATGCTGATGATGTCTCTAGATTCCTCCCCTTCTTGGTTG
Organism: Vombatus ursinus; assembly: GCF_900497805.2. Lineage (NCBI taxonomy): Eukaryota > Metazoa > Chordata > Mammalia > Diprotodontia > Vombatidae > Vombatus > Vombatus ursinus. The sequence continues at coordinate 3,830,941 of NW_020955184.1, forward strand.
CAAGGAAATTGCTTCCCTTTGCTGCTACTCAGGATACTCAGGATACTCTGGTTGGTTCTCCCCATGATTTGATGTTTGTTTGTTTTTTTTTCCTGCTGACATGGTGGCTTTCAGTGAGTTTACAATACTTAGTAGGACTTTCTAATGAATAAGTGTTGTCTTTTTTATGGGGTACATTGCTGGGACATTGGTACTAACAGGTTTGTCTCCCCCAGGCTCCTGCCAGGAGACTCTACCCAGTGAAACTTCAACAGCATCGCAGATGGATGGGACCGACTTAGCTTCTCCAATGTCTCCACGAACCAGCAAGAGCAGAATGTCTATGAAGCTTCGCCGCTCCTCTGGCTCTGCCAATAAATCCTAAGGAGACAAGCAGTTCTGCAGCTTTTTTGAACAACAAACATTAGTCTTGAGCAGTTGAATTAGCATTGATAATATTTTCCCCCAGAATTTAGCTAGATATATGTCTACCATCACACACATGCTCCTTCATGTATACTTATTTTAGAAAACACCAATATTTTATTTGTAACTCAATATTTTAGCTTCGAAATTACTGTGGAATTTTTAGTTACACCCTAAGCTTCCTCTTTTTTGGTGCAGTTTATATACTGTACCCTTTAATTTTCTTGATAATTATGTCTAAATTGTCACTTTTAACTTCATGGTTAACAATGAACCAAAATATAATTGGAGAAAATTCTTTATTGTACCCCCATTGTAACTTTGTTAGCAAGCTAAATATGTACAATTTTTTTAAATGTACAATTTTAAATTTAAGCATTTGTAAAGTCCAAACAAAAGACACAAATTTGTTCATGCACAGGATGTGTGTAGATTATTTATGTTATGAAAATAAAGTAATCAAAATAAATGGTCTTTTAGTATTTCACTTTCCACATGAAAATTTTTTTATTAGGTTTTCTTTCCCAAAACAGTGTCTCATTTCCTAGCCATGTGGGTAATACCATGACAAATCAAAAAATGAGAATAATCACTGTGCTGCACTCTGACTTATGCTTGCCTTCCAATTATTTTTTATAACATTTCCCTTTTAAAATGGTATCACTGTTCAATGCCATTCTGTTTTGAAATTGTGGCCCTGATAATCTGGCCACAGGATCTTGGTGGATCAATAATTTTTTTCTTATATATGGAAAAAGAAGTATTTTTCCAATGTAACTTCCTTGCTCAAAATTATGTGTACTATTAAAGAAGATAAAGGAATATTATCCAGGAGTCATACTTTAATCTATTGTTAATATTGAGCTTAGAGGTGTGGATCAGTACACGATCCGTTCCTCCAGAAGTATTTTCCTACAACAGATGAGCTGCTCGTATTTTGTGTTGAGTAGCATCTCCTAAGGAAATGTAGCATGGCATTGGTTCTAACTGCATGTGTAAATACATCATACAGGCAACCACAGAAATATAAATTATGTATGGTCATTCATGTAGTATCTACAGATTTGTAATTGTTGAAAAGATGACATAATATTTAATAATACAATAAAAAATTATTCTTACCAATTCCTGTTCTTGAGTGTTGATTGAGCAGTGTTTTATCAGTGTTTTATCCATTTTAGGTATCAAATAGAGTTTATCTTATTTCTGTGATCAGTATACACCAAAGCATGAATTTAATTTATCTTCTCACTTAAAAATGGATCTGAATTCTCTTTCCGGGGGTGTACTTTGAACCCAGTTTACAGTAAGTCTCCCTAATCTAAAATTGCCCCCAGTGTCTTTTCTCCCTACACAGTTTGAGTTGTGCCGATAATTGTCTTCAGTTGCCTGACACTTTAATTTTTCAAAGAAGCTTTTGTTAATGCTGCTCCTTTCATATGATAAACCAAAACTTTATAGAAAAAGGGATTAGATTGGGGTTTTTTTGGTTAAGTGTCAAAAACATATATATATATATATATACATATATATTATATTACTGGTAAGCAGAAATAAAAATTAAAAACACAAGAAAGCTCCTGTTTAGCTGTGGAAAGTAGCTTTATTAGATGAAGTGCATAAGATGATATGGAGTTCAAAAATTTAAGGAACAAGCTGAAATAATCCAGAAGACTATCCTAAGGTGAAGAGTTATGGAAAGAAGTCACTCATTTCCAATATGCTCTCAAAAAAATTTTTTTAACACCAGGAAGCTAGGAGAGTATAGGATAAGAAATAATGAAATAACTGCTTTGGAACAAAGCAAACCATAAGCCTCCAGTTTGAAAAAAAAATCAAATTAAGACCAAATTTGAACCTATAGCATTAACTTAAAAAAAAAGAAAGGTGGAAGGTCAGTTTTCCAAGGGAAAATTAACTTTCTAGAGATTAAGCCATTATTTAATTGGGAAGTGTTTACAGAGTATACACTATCCGTTTTCTCCCGGAATTTAGATTATTTAAAAGGAGAATTATGGCAGTCCCTTTTTAAAATTATTTCATCCTTCTCTCTTGCCCACTGTGTCTTTCAATGGGTTCTAAATGCTACGTGTAAAGATAAGGACAATCAAACAACACACAAGATACAAGCTAAGCACATTTATTTGGTGAGCACCATACACCTCTGGCTAATAGAAGCAAGGACAAGGATGTATAGAATGTACATTGATCATGGTTTACAAAAAGCAATTCAAAAGCCACGGAGTTATGAAAAAAAAAAGATCTTAAATGAATTGCCTTTCATTTTGAAGGTGGATTACATCTTATTGTAGATTCATATTTAGTACAAGAAATGAAATTACCAACAAAAATGTTACACAAATTGAAATGTTACTAAAGGGGTCAAAATTTTAATTTCAGGAAACAGTGTTGGGTTTTTTTTTTTTTTAGTTATTTTTAAATAACTTGAGCAAGTTTACCTTACACAAAAGTGAAGGGGGGCGGGGGAGAGTACCTCAAGTTAAAACAATCTTTGTTGCAGTCAGCACTTTCCCCACTTAATTTGGGGTGGATCAGTTTGATGGACCTAAGAGGAAGGGGATGTTTACAGGGAACTCTAGACCTGAAACAAAAGCCCTCTGAATTTCACTTAAGCTCATTTTTGCCCACAGCCACATCTTGCTTGAAACCTTGGTTCTGTATTGTTTTCTGCAAATTTGGCACCAATCACGTCTATTTTTCTGTTCACAGAATGTACAATGAAAAATTATCCGAGCCCAATTAGAGAGAAATTATATGGGTGCCTGCCATGACAATGGAAGCAATATCAGTAATAACCACGTTGAGTGGCTTTGAAAAAGAAGGAAAGAAAAAAGTCCTTTCTAGACACAGATAAGTCTTCATCGAGCCTTTCCATGGGAATTAACAAGTCACACAGAATTGTTTAGGGCCTCCAGTGGTTGAATTCCAGGAAGCTTTTAGGGAAGAAAAGGAGGTAAGGAAAGAGGAGGCGGGGGAGGGGGCACTTTTACCAGTTGGTCCCGCAGCCGCTCACAAAGTCCATTTCTTACTTCTTGTCCCTGTCCCAATCTTGCTTCTCTACGTCCTCAGCAACCGGGTCTTAGTGGCATCTGGAGCAGCAACACCTGCCGGCTTTCCGAAGGGTGACATTTGTTGATATGTCGGGTTAGACCCAAGGAACTGAAAAAGGTGGACGGACAGTGCTTGCATGGAAAGATCTGTTGAGTGTCTTCGTCAGCTCCTCTTCCTCCATTTGTTCCCTCTGGAGGCGCCCCCGCTAAAGCGGGCAATAGCATTTCTTCCCGTACTGCGTGCCACAACCGGTGCTTGTCTCTGATGTCTGCCGAGGGGAAGTGCGCTCCGCAAAGTGGGCATGGGAAAGCAATCTGCAAGCTCTGCTCAGTACTGTAGCCAGGGGTCAGCGCTCGGGCTGAACCCGCCTGATGAGTACTCAAGTGCTTGCGCAAGTAAGCTTGACGGCGGAACTTCTTGTGGCAATATGGACACAAGAAAACCTCAGATACCCCTTCTCCGGGGCCCTTTCCTGCATTTGGGACGCGACGCCCCGACTCCCTTTCAGTATATGGGCCCTGTGGTAGCTGGGGCTCAGGGTGCTGAGTGACCTTGAAGTCTTGGCGGTGGCTAGCTGTAGAGTTGGAACTGTCTTCATGCTGATCAGTCCGGGAGCTGTCCCGAATAAGAGGGTGCTGACCTTCAGTCCTTTTCTCTCTGCTGTTCTCCTTACCCTCGGGCAGGAAAGATGCGATGGTGCTGCAATCAGGAGACAATGAGGAGGAAGAGGAAAACGAGGGGAGAGCCTTCCCCTCCCCGGGGACAGTGGTGGCAGCGTTGGCAGGACGTGGCTTGTGCCACCGGCGGTGGGAGGCGAGATTGGCAGGGCAGCTGAAGACCTTGTCGCATTCGGGACAGCGGTACTCAACTCTCACTATACGGGAGCATCGATGCTGGGCCAGTGCAAAAGGGTCTGCGTACTCTTCCTTGCACAGCTGGCAAATGTATTCACCCAGTGGCGTTCGGCTGCCTTCAAGGCCTCGGGATGGGGTCCCAGGCACCTCCTCCTTGATTTTCAACCCCAGGACTGGGGATGTGGTTACTTCATCCGCGAAACTCAACCTCCTCATAGCCTTCGGCTTCTTGGCACCTGGCACTGCTGTCCCAGACACCGACATTGACACCGGTCCAGGAGCTCCTTTGTCACGACGGTCGCTCCCAGTACCCCGCTTCAGTCCCTGAAGAGTGACAGTGAGGGGAGCTGAGTCCGGCTTTGGAGCAGCTTCTGGGAAAGGTGCTAGAAGTGGCATCAAAAGCTGCTCCACCGAAGAGGGGGCAGACAAGGGTGCCACTGTGGAAGAGAAAGCAACTGCGGCTGTGGTGCCTCCCGGGAAGGACTCAGCCGAAGCAGGAGAACTCAGGCAGCGCTCCAGGAATGTCCCTCGCAACTCCGCACCCGCCGGCTTAGCTGGGCTGGGACTGGGACCGGGTGTCGAGCCTCCGCCCAACCCCCACTCAGCGCTTTCTCGTCGGCCTGGTCTGCTACTTCCTCTGGTCCCTAGGCAGGACGAAGTGCGCACGGGAGCTGACAGTTGCGAAGCCGCCTCCCTCTCCTCCTTTTCTACCTTTTCCAATGAGAATTCCAAACGCTCCGTACCCTTCACGCTTCCTTGGGGGCTAGCGGAAGCTGCTCTAGGGAAAAGAGGCGCCTCTTGGGGCCCCAGCAACTCAAAGTCCCTTTCCACCCGACGCACACGGTAAGAACCTCCCAGCCTCTTGGTTCGTTTCACCAGAAAGCCCCTCGGCATGATGGGGTTGGGAGAATGTGAAAATTAAACTGAGAGGGAAGAGGAAAAGTGAGGGGTGGAGGCTGCAGGACCCGAGACTGGAGCAGGACGTTGCTACAGCCGTCATGTTCCGGCCTTTATAGCTGAGACGCCAGTTGGGCAGAGGGGGCAGTCAACCTCGCTCTGGGATGGGTAGGTGCTACCCAATCAGGAGTAGAAACCTGTGCCGGAAAAGGGGTGGGGGTGGTGCAGGGTCTCAGCAAGCAGCTGCCCAGGCTGGCTACCGTGGTGGTTGGTAAGCAGCCGGGGGGAGGAGGAGAGGTTGACTGCTTCGCCACGCCTTCCCCGAGTTCAACCAGCATTATCTCCCTCATCCAGCAAAATTATCTACTTGCCAGTCCACGGTTAGAATGATAGCTATCTAGGACGGCCTGTCACACTAATTCAGAGTGGACGTAAAGACGCGGGAAACCCGCGGGAAGATAAGCCTATCAATGTGTGTGGGAGGCACGACGCCCTCAACCTTCCCCACCTTCTTAGCCCGCCCACGATTACATCGTCGGGATTCTGCGCCTCCTTCCTTCTCGCAAACAAAGAGGAAGTCTGCGTTAGCCACTGGCAGCTGGAGCCCCCATACCCTACCGCAACCTGGCCCCGACAGAAAAAAAGAAGAATTTCTAGAGATGAGAAAGCGACGCGAATTCCCCCTCCTCTTCCAGCACCTCTGGCCTCTGAGAAAGAATTGGGGTGTGGGGCTGAGACAGAAGAAGCTTCAGAGAAGAAACAGACTTGTGGCCATGGGCAGCATTTGGGTTCCTTATTGTGACTAGGCGTAGTCAGCCCGGAAGGTTGTTTGGGCGGGTAACAAGGCATTTGGTGGTCTCTATTAGCGAAAGAATGAGGGAAGAGTAAAGGAAAGGAGATTGCTGGGTATCTGTGAGAAGCTTAGTTAGAAGAAAGGGTGTGTAAATTAGTGACAGGTGAAATATCTCTCTACTTGCACTGAATTAACCTACTGATCTGTTGCTAAATTTGCTGTTGAAGCACGTCTTACATCTATCATTGATTGAGACTGCCAGTCTCTGACAGCATGAGAATTTATTTGTGATTAAGGGAGCTGAGTGTGGAGATTGTGCTTCTTAGCAAATTTTTAAGGCTCAAGAAACTAGATATTTCAATGTCCTATTAGTTAAGGACTACAATAAGTCTCTTATGTATATTGTGAGGAGCAAAGGGGAGTACTGAGTAACTTTCTTCCTTTCTCAGATAAGGTAATTTCCCTGTTCATACTTTACTCTTGTTCCACACAAAGATATGTCTTAGCACCTCAAGTCTGCCTTATATCTCAAGTTAGTCTATCAATAAACATTTGTTAAGCACTTGTTGTATACAAATAAGATATATACAGGATAATTAACAGAGAGGAAAGACACTAGGAAGGAAACAACCATTTATTAACTGCCTACTATGTGCCAGGAACTTTGCAAATATTACCACCTCTGATCCTCACAATAACCCTGGGAGGTAGGTGCTATTATTAATCCCATTTTACAGTTGAGGAAACTGAGACAGATGAGATTTAGTCCAGGGTCATATTTGTCTGGGTCATACAGCTAGTAAATGTCTGAAGCTAAATTTTATTTAAAGTCTTCCTGACTTACAAGCCCATTACTCTATTCACCACACCACCTAGCTGCTACTAGAATTAGGAAGGATCATGAAAAGCTTCCTATAGAAGGTAGAATTTTATCTGGGACTTGAAGAATCCAGAGAAGTCAGGAGACAAAGATGAGGAGGGAGAACATTCCAAATATGGGTGACAGCCAGTGAAAATGCCCTAGAGTCAGGAGATGGAGTATCTTGTTCAAGGAACAGCAATGAGGCCAGTGTCACTAAATTGCAGGGTATATTTTTGAATCAACACATCAAACGACCATATAAGTTGTTTTTGCTTTTTTTTAATCTACTCAGTCTCCTTTGCTGGATCTTCATCCAGGTCACACCTGATAATCTCAGTTCTCGCAAAGCTCTGTCTGAAGAGACTATACTATTCCACTTGGTGATCTTCTCAGCTCACATGGATTCAGTTATCTTTATGCAGATGATTCTCAAATCTACTCTCTACTAACCTTCAGCTTCCCATTTCTTTTTTTTTTTAAGGCAATTGAGGTTAAGTGACTTACCCAGGGTCACACAGCTAGTAAGTGTCAAGTGTTTGGGCTGAGGCCAGATTTGAACTCAGGTCCTCCTGACGTCAGGGCGGGTGCTTTATCCACTGCGCCACATGGCTGCCCCCAGCTTCCCATTTCTAATAGCTTGTTGGACATCTCAAACCAGATGTCACACAGACATCTTTTTAAATTAAATTTTATTCTCAAAGATAGGCCTTCTCTCCCTCTCACTTCCCTTCCTCTGTCTCACTGAAAAAGAAAGAAAAAGAAAATCCCTGCTACAAACCTATATAGTCAAACAAAACAAAATCTCTCATTGGATATTCTCATTGGTCTAAAAAATATATGTCCATCTCCTCTCTTTCAGGAGGTGGGCAATATTTTTCATCATGATTTCTCAGGAAGTTCACAAGTTTTGTATGTATGTATGTATGTATGTATGTATGTGTATGTGTGTATGCATATATATATATACATGTACGTATGTGTGCATTATGCTTCCAAGTTTATATGTGTGTACATATACATGTATCTGTATTTTGTGTATATAGTTTCCGGTTTTATGCACACACACACACACACACACACACACACACAAGTCAGCCAACATCCACCTTCTCACATTCTCTCCCCCACCTCCCACCTCCAGGCAGTTAAGAACATAAGAAAAACAAAACTTATTACCAATATGTATAATCAATCAAAACTAGTTTCCACATTGGCCTTATCCAGAAAAATATTTGTTTCATTCTCCATTCTGAATCCTTCATCTCTCTCTCAGGATATGAGTACCATGTTTCATGTATTTCTCTGTTTGAGTGTGTGTGTGTGTGTGTGTGTGTGTGTGTGTGTGTGTGTGTATTCTTCTCTCCTTTGACCAGTTCAGATGAGAGTGAGGTTCAAGTTCTGTCACTCCTCACCCTCTTCTCCTTGTTTGTATGGTGTCTACTGCTATAACTTGATCATATGAGATAATTTCCCCTAATTTTCCTTTCATTTCTCCCACCATTTTCTTCTTCCTCTCTTTCCATTCTTTTCTTAAGGTAATCAAGACATAACAGAACTCTCAGGCCTTGTCTAATTGGACTCCCTTCTACAAACTCTGAGGATGATAGGGCTTAGAGGGGACATATGTATCATTTCCCAATATTTAAACGTAAGCAATTTATCTTTGTTTACTCTTTGGTTTCATTCATGTACCTTTTTATGTTTCCCTTAACTCCGGTGCTTGAAGTTTAAAATTTCTCCACAGCTCTGGTATTTTCATCAGGAATGCTTAGAAGACCATGATGTCTTTAAAGATCCACTTTGTCCTCTCTGACGTTATATTCAGTTTTGTTGGGCAAGTTAATCTTGACTGTAAGCCAATATCGTTTGCCTTCTGGAGTATTGTATTCTGCACTCCTGTATTGTGATAGTAGCTAAATCATGTATGATCCTAACTCTGACTGTTCAGTACTTGAATTTTTTGTTTAGTCTGCTTGCAGAATTTTTTTCTTTGACCTAGAAGTTCTGGATTTTAGCTATGATACTCCTGGAAGTTTTCATTTTGGGGTTGCTTTCAGGAGAAATTTTTGCTTTTCTGTGAAATCTTTCTATTTCTACTTTGCCCTATGGTTCTAACAGATCTAGATGGTTTTCTTTTTTGTTTTGTTTTGTTTTGTTTTGTTTTGTTTTTAGGCAATTGGGGTTAAGTGACTTGCCCAGGGTCACACAGCTAGTAAGTGTCAAGTGTTTGGTCTGAGGCTGGATTTGAACTCAGGTCCTCCTGACTTCAGGGCCGGTGCTTTGTCCACTGCACCACATAGCTGCCCCTGGATGGTTTTCTTTTAAGATTTCTTGACATAGCATGTCTAGGTTGTTTTTTTTTGTTCATGATATTCAGATGGTCCAATGATTCTTATATTTTTTCTCCTCAATGTTTTTCAGATCAATTGTTTTTGTTAGAAGATACTTTACATTTTCTCCTATTTTTCAGTCTTTTGATTTGTTTTAATATTTCTTGATGCCTCATAGAGTCATTGGCTTCTATTTGGTCCATTCAAATTTTCAGGGAGTTTGTTGGTAGGGCAAGGTTTTATATCTGTTGTTGACAAGCTATTAATTCCCTTTCCAGCTCTTTCTTTCATGATTTTAATTTCTTTTACATTTTTTTCCTCAGGTGCCTTCATTCCATTTATAAAAACATAATTTAATTCTTTTAAAAAAAAAAACTTGCTTCATTGCTTCTAGGAATTCTAGTTGAGTTTGTGCCCAAATTTTCTTCTTGCTTGTAGATATTTCGGAATCATTCTCTTGGATTTACTTGAGTCTCTCTGACACCATAATAGCTCTTTATGGTGGGATTCTTTTTTGTTTGTTCATTCTTCCAGCCTGCAACTTAACTTTGGACTTGATGTTAGGTCTGGATTCTGCAACACTTCTGGAGGTAAGGTCTGGCCTGGTCCTGTTGCTGCTTTCTTGAGGGATTGAATGTCATCTTATTCCAGGAACAAGCTGGGGAACTGCAAGCTTTCAATGTCCCAAATTGGTCTGATCCAGGGCAATGTCTGATTGGTGGCACTCCCCAGACTGAGCTTTTCAGGTTCTAGACCTGGGTTTGGTCTCTGAAGGGGAAAACTGCTGATGGGCACAGCTTCTCTCAGCCAGCTGGAAAATTCTATTGGTTAAAAGTGATAGAATTGTAGACTCCCCTTTGGCAGGGTGGGGTGGTACGGATTCCTGTCCTGGTTATTCCTCTGCAAGTTGGGTTAGGTCTTGGAACAGAGCACCTAAAGTCAGAACCAAACTCTTGCTGCTTCTGCTGTTTCTACTTACTTCTGAACTTTCTTCTTTATAGTTAAACTGACCAGGAGCTCCCCACCCAAAATACCATTCTCCTGAGGAAGGTCCCTTTTTAATCTGCCCTGGATCTGTGATACAGAACTGGAAAGTTTGCAACAAAGCTGCAGCGCCTGTCCCCATCTCAGTGTCCCAGTATGGGTTTGGGGCTGTCCCAGTACAGGTCTGGGATCTCCTCTTACACTGGTACATAGCCTTTCCCCAGGTACTAGGGCGCTCATGCATCAGCTGAGCTGGGTTGGACAAAGGACTTACTGTGACTTTTTCTGGATTTGCCCATCAAGCATTTTCTAAATGTGTTTGGATGAGTTTGTAGATGAAATGCCACCACACTGTTTCCTATAGACCCACCATCGTACTCTGCCCTTTGCCCTAGACATCTGAAGTTCAACATGTCCAAAATGAGATTTGCTAATTTTTTTCCTCAAAATCTTCTCTCTTCCTAATTTCCCAATTACTTTTTTTCAAGGCAATTGGGGTTAAGTGACTTGCCCAGGGTCACACAGCTAGTAAGTATCAAGTGTCTGGTCTGAGACCATTTTTGAACTCAGGTCCTCCTGACTTTAGGGCTGGTGCTCTATCCACTGTGCCACCTAGCTGCCCCGCCCCAATTACTTTTAAGAGTACCATAATCTTCCAGTCACCCACACTTCAAACCTAGGTGCTATCCACATTCTCCTAATTCTCTTCATTCACTCCTCATTCTCTTTCATTGCCCATCTCCAATTTATTGCCAATTTTATTTTCATAACATCTCTCACATTAACTGTCTTCTCTTTTGGTACCTCTACCATCCTGATGGAGGCCCTCATCACATCTTGCCTCAATTATTGTTGTTTGTCCTTTTTCAAAGAGGACCAGTGTGGGGTCCCAATTGGGGAAAAGCCATAAAATACAGTAATAAGTGAAAAGCCTTAAAAACCTAAACTCTCTGAAAGGTAGAAGCCCAAAATAGTGACCTGTTTACAATCATAACTTAGATACTGAATTATATTTTAGACAGAGTCATAACTTAAGATATTATAACCTATGGAAGCCAAAATAAGAATATCATAATGTATATGTGACCAGGACATGATCAATACACAAACTTATGTTTGGGCATAACATTGGCTTAACTACCAAGCTCATCACTAAGCAGAAAACCAAAAACATCCCCCAATCAGTAGTGATGCACTCTCTAGCTCCTCCTGCCTTTGTCTGTTTTCTTTAATTACCATGGGGATTTGGGGGGTTCTTTAGTGGAGATTCACTTACTGGTTTGGCTGCTGCCCCAGACTGAGGATGATTACTATCTTGGCAGGGATTCATCATACTGTCCCAAATGTAAGTAACCCAAATTGATTAAACTACTACCTATAATCAGTCTGGAGCTCTTTGGCCTCATCCTTTGGTATAAAAAGAACACCCCACAGTTACAGGGGAGGTACAAGGTGGCAGAGAGATTCCAGACCTTGCAACCAGTGACATCACAGGTGATATCTTGACTAGTGGGTGAATTAGATTTAAGGCAGAGTTGCACAAAGTGGTTAGCCCCACTCTCTCTTCCAGAGTCATTAAAGTCCAGTGACAGGACAAAAGTCAAGACAACTGTCAATGGCCCAGGATGTAGTGGATGACCTTGGTGTCTTCAATGTCTGACCAAGCTCAAAGCATTTCATAGCACCTGCTTCAGCCTCCTTCATGACCATTGGAACAAATTGTTTTCATCTGCTTATTCCACCAGGGGAAGTCTTCACAGACATCCCCCTAACTTACCAACTAGTTTGATGCCTGTCAATTGCCCTCAACCTGGTTTAGCCCATCTGCAGAAACAGTTTTACTGGCTGCCGTGCATGCTACAGTTCCTTGGAGCCATGGGTAAGAGTTGGGTGACAGGAGGACACTAAAGATGGACAAACAGCCCTGAAAAGGGCTCAGCAAGCCAGAGGTGCTAGTCCTCCCTGAATACCCTATACACTTCCTGTACTACTGTAATAGCCTTCTGGTTGATCTGTTTGTAACAAGTCCCTCTCTACTCCATTCTATCCTCCACTCAACTGTCAAAGTAATCTTCCTAAAGTATAAGTCTATGTCACCCCACTACTCAATAAACTCCAGTAACTCATTGTTACCTCTTAGATCCTCTATCTGGCATTCAAAGCTCTTTGTAACCAGCCCCCCCCCTCAACTTTTTCTGTTTTGTTATATTTTACCTCTCCCCCACAACTCTGCAAGGCAGTGACACTGGCCTCTTTGCTGTTTCTCGAACAAGATACTCCATTTCCTGACTCTGTGTTTTTACTGACTATCTCTCATACCTGGAATGCTTTCCTTTCACTTCCCTGACCACTGAATTCCCTGTATTTCTTCAAGTCCCAGCTAAAATCTCACCTTCTACAGGAAGCCTTTCTGGATCCTCCTCAATTCTGCTACCTTCCTTCTGTTCATTATTTCAATTTATTGCGTGTGTATATACATATATATGTATATAATACACATATGTATATATACACATGTATACAGATACATACATACATACATGTATATGTGTGTATCTTGTTTGTACATGGTGGTTTACATGTTGTCTCTTTCATGAGACTATAAGCTCTTTGATAGTAGGACTATTTTTTGCCTTTCTTTGTATCCCCAGTACACAGTGCCTGGTACAGAAAAGACATTTAATAAATATTCATTGACTGATATCCAATTAAGTGTTTTATCACTTTGCCATTTACCTGCTACAAGGGTACATGCCTTCCAGCTTCAGAGCAACCTGATTAATTTTTCTCTTTTCCTTTGGCTTTAGATCACCCAGAAATGCTGTACCTGAATAGGAAGTAAAGAGACTTTCTTGGAGGCAGTTACATGGCTTTGGAGGCCACTTCGGGAACAGGGTCAGAATTTTTCTGACAATTCTGGTACCTGCATCAAGCTGCTTCTATCACTTCCTTGTTAATCTGAGATCGAGACCAGAGGCAATTTGGTACTCTTTGGTCTATTACTTTTATGTATGATCTTTCCCCTTGCATAATGACCCGTATGTTGTATGTTGAAGGAAGCTTTGCTGTGCACCTGCCAGGCCTTTCATTACACACTTAAACCAACATACTCCTTTACCACCTGTTAGAATCTGGAACTAGCTAATTATGATTTTCTCTTGGGACAACCCCTAGTATTTTTCTTCCAACTGAGGATACTTTGGAGAAAAGTAGAGGATGGTCAGATATAATTCTCATGGAGTTGTTTCCTGGGCTATCTTGCAGGTTGAGGAATGTTTCTTTCCACAGCTTCTGTTTGTTTATACTCACGAAGAAAGGAAACAAACATTTATTAAGCACCTGCTATATGCCAGACTTTGTACTAAGTGTTAAGCCCCTGCAAATATTACCTCAGTTGATCCTCACAACAAGCCTGCAAGGTAAATACTATTATCATCTCCATTTTATTTTTGAGGAAACTGAAGCAGATGGAAGTTAAGTGACTTGCCGAGTATCACACAGTTAGTAAGTATCTGAGGCTAGATTCAAACTTAATTCTTCCTGACTTCAGGCCCAAGGCTCCATCTACTGTGCTACATGTTTTTACCTAGGTAAAGATAAATATACCTAGCAGGCGGTAAAGCTATGAAATTGATTCTTCCAACCTCCCATTTCTGTACCTCTTTTCCTTCACCATCATCCTAGCCCAATCCTTTAGATCCCTGATGATTTTCCTGCTTTCTAGGAAAGGATCTGAAATAACCATGTATATTTTGACTAAAACTGCTTTCCATTAATACATTAACTTAGCCAGGCTATTCATATTTTTTTAATTTTTTAGGACTACAGAAAGTTGGAGCTGGGAGAAACTTTACATTTCATCTAGTCATAGAATCATAGAATCTCAAAAGTTGAAAAAAACTTCAGAGGGGAATATGATCCAAACCACACCTAACCAGGAATCTTCTCTACAAAAAACCTCTACCTGAAGATCTCTAATGATGGGAAAGCTACTTCTTCCTGGGGAAGGTGGCCAGGAGGGGTCAGCTTTCATTAAGAGCTTTTTCCTTATATCAAGTAGAAATAGGCCTTTCATTAATTGCTCCTAATTCTGCCACCTAGGGCCAAGACAAGACTAATCTTCCTTTCATATGGCAGTCCTTTAAAAACTTTGACAGCTATCATGTCTCCCCTTGATCTTCTTGAAGCTAAACACTCCAATTTCCTTCAAACCATCCTTGTATGGCATGATGTTATTCTTCTTCTCATCCTGGTCTGTACTCTGCATTCTACTGTGTCAATGCCATTCCTGCAGTGTGGTGCCTAGATCTAAACACAGAGCTCCAGTTGTGGTCTGACCAGGCCAGAGCACAATCGGACCACTGAGGCTGGCACAGTGGACTTGTGCTGGATTTGGAGTCAAGAAGACCTGAGTTCAAATCCTGCCTCAAACATTTACTTAACTGTGTGACCCTTGGCAAGTCACAACCTCTCTCAGCCTCTGTTTCTTCATTTATAAAATGGGGATAATGATAGCACTTATCTCACAAGGTTGTTGTAAAGATCAAATGAAATAACATATGTAAAGCACTTTGTATATTTTAAAGTGCTATATAAATGTTAGTCATTATAATTTTTTGTTATTATCATTGTTATTAACTGTGACTTCAAATTAGCTGTGACTGGTAATGCAACCTAAAGTCACAAGCTTTCTTGGCTAATGTGCATACTGTTGACGTGTTGAACTTGAAGCTCACTAAGATGGTAAATATGGTTTTTTCACCACTAAAGTAGTAATATGGTTTTTTCAATCAACAAGCATTTATTGAGGTATACCAGGCACTATGCTAAGAACTGGGGATACAAAGCAAAAAAAAAAAAGAGGAGGAGGAGGAGAAAGAAACAGTCTCTTCTCAATTCTAATACTTCTTGGCTTCTCGGCAGCATTTGACCCCATGGGTTACCTTCTCCAGGATACACTCTCTTTATCTAGGTTTTGCTCTCTCCTGGTTCCCCTGCATGAATACTCCTTCTCAGCCTCCTTTGTTGATTCTTCATCCAGATCACCAAATATGATTACCTTTCAAGATTCTATCCTAGGCCTTCTCTTTCCACTCTATTTCTTCTTAATTGATATATTACCAGCTCCTAAGTGTTCAGTCATCATCCTTGTGAAAATGATTATCAGATCTATATATCCAGTCCCAAACTCTCTTCTGAACCACAGACATACATCTTCTACTGCCTCTCGGATATCTTGAATTGGATGTTCTGCAGGGATCTCAAACTTGTAAGGTCTAAAGCAGAATTCATAATTGTCCCTTCCAGATTCTCTCCTCTCCTGAACTTCCTTGAGTTCATGCATTATTCCAGTCACCCAGGCTCACAACATCAACTCTTTTTTCTCATTCACCCTAAATAGCCAATCTACTGCCAACTCTTGTCATTTCTAGCTTCATACCACCTTCTCCATAGGCTGGGTTAGACGCTGCAACGAGATCCCAATCTCCTGGTGTGGCCTGAACCATTTTCATTTATAGGTATGATGCTCAGGGCCTCCCTGTCTGGAAACAGGTCAACTGGGAGCAGGTCCCCTTCTCAGTCAGGGTGAAGTTTGATCCTGGCCCAACTTTCCTCAGTGTCTGCAGACCTTTTTGTCTTTCTTCCCATGAGAAAGGGCTGGACTAGACAAATGACTCACTCTTACTTTTCCTGGCTTTCCCCAGGATTCATTCTGATATATTTTCTGGGTCTTTTTGCAGTTTTGTGGAAGGGTGCTCTGCTGTACTGCCTCCTCCTATTTAGCCATCTTGGCCCTGTCTCCTAAGTATTTATCAAATAAACTTTTTTTTATTCTGCATAATTAAATAAAATTTAAAATAAACTAATCTGACATATTTATACCTACCCCCTACAGCATGGTGATCATGCTGCTCTCCTGTGGCCTAAGCAATAAAGAAAAGGGGGTGTGGGGAGGAAGAGGAGCTAAGAGGACTCACAGAATAGAAGCTCACGTCAGTCCAGGGGCAGGAGAACAGCAAGGACAGGAAATGCCTGCTCTGGAAAAGTCGTGTCCTTGATCTTTGTCAATATGTGTGTCTGTGACAAAGGGAACTATTGCCTTGGGTGGTGATTATAAAAACTAAAGAACTAGAAAAATAAAAACTGAAAACCAAAATTTTGTCATAACTGTATGTATGAAATATTATTTATACTCACTTATGGAAACTTCTAACCATTTGTACCTGAATAAAGGGTTGTACGGGTTGTTCTAAGAGAAATAACATCTGTGATATGAGAGCTTGCTGGGCCCTTTTCAGGGCTACTCATCCACCAAAGTTCCATCCGTGGCTCCAAGAAGCTCTAGCATGCACAGTGGCCATACCCCAGTAAACTGTTTCAGCAGATGGGCTAAAGCAGTTTGAGGGTAATCGACAAGCCTCAAACCAGCATGTGAAGAATGTGGAGTGGATAGATGAAAACAATTTGTTCCAATGGCCATAAAGAAGGCTGAAGCAGATGCTGTGGAATGCTTTGAGCTTGGTCAGACATTGAAGACACCAAGGTCATCCACTGTATCCTGGACCATTGCCAGTTGTCTTGATTTTTGTCTTGCACTGGACTTTAATGACTCTGGAAGAGAAAGGCTGATAACTTTGTGCATGCCTCATTTAAATCAATTTCACATAAGTCAAGATATTACCCCATGGTATCATTGTTCCTCTTCAAAAATGAAGGACAAACAACAACAAAAACAACAACAAGGTAAATGGCAATATAACCCAACAATAATTTTGTATAAAATTAAGCATATGTTAAGTTTACTTTGTTTTGTTATAATAGTACATAAAAATATAATGGTAAAGGTGTGGCTATAAAGTAGTGAGACATCTTACAAGCCCTGCACAAAATCAGACTCATTAAAGTCATACCATGTATAATAAAAATTGATTTTTTTTTTGCTGGGCCCTCTTCTCTTTCTAAACTATCTCACTTAGTGATAACATAAGTTCCCAAGGGTTTAAAATTATCATTTCTATACAGAGGATTCTCAGATCTGTATATGCAGCCCTCATTTCTCTCCTGAGCTCCAGTCTTACATCACCAACTGCCTTTTCAACATCTTGAACTGGATGTTTCATAAACATCTTCAATTCAATATTTCCAAAATGACTCATTGTCTTTCCCTCCAGGTTCTCCCCTCTTCTAGACTTTCTTAAGGTCAAAGGTACCAATATCCTTCCAGTTACCCAGGTTCATATCTTCAGTTTCATTCTCTACTCTTCATTAAAACTCTTTCTAATTTGTTTTTCTCTTATCATTTCTACCATCCTAAGAAGGTGTCTCTTCCTCTCCATTCACACAGCCACGATGTAGCCCTCATCATCCCTGATCTCCCTGACTCAGACCTTCTCTATTCCAGTCCATCTTCTACTCAGCTATCAAAGTGATCTTTCTAAAGCACAAGTCTGACCATGTCACCCCTTACTCTCTTCCTCAGTAAATTTCAGTGGCTTCTTAATATCTCTGGGATCAAATATAAAATCCTCTGACATTTAAAGGCCTTCACAATCTGATCTCTTCCTAGTTTTTCAGCCATCTGACAGTTTGCCTCACTTCTTGTGCTCTAGGATCCAACAACACTTATCCTCACAGATGATACTCCATCATCTCCCAACTCCAAGTCTTTTTATTGACTGTTTTTCATTTTCCCTGTATTCCTTCAAGACTTAGATCAAATTCCACCTTCTTCAGGAGACCTTTTCCAGTGTGCCACTTGTTACCTCCATGCCTTCTCTTTAATATTAGCTTCCATTTACACTGATTTTTTTTTTGCCTGTTGTCTCCCTCATTAGAATAGAGCTAGTTGAAGGCAGGCATCATGTTTTTGCCTTTTTTTTTTTTTGATGTCTCCACACCTTTACACTGTGCTTGGAATAGTGTTTAGTAAACATTTGCTGACTAAGAGATAAAGGTGAAAAGAAAGTACATTTTAGGAATGTGGGACAAAGAAATAGAAGATAGGTCACATGAGGAATTGCAGGAAAAGGCTATTTTTCTGGACAGTGCAGTGTATGAAGAGAGAGTAATATACAATAAGCCTGGAAAAGATTGAAGCCAGGTAATGAAAGGATTTAAATGCCAAGCTAAAGAGTTATTATTTTATCCTAGCATCAATAGGGAGTGTGAATTATTATTTATCATTTATTAATATTGTTTGAACCCAGATTTATGTGGTTAAAAATTTTCTAACCCAAAAAGCTTACTTTAGAGATCGGGTTGACTTTAGAGATATTCCAGAGAAGCCAGATGTTTGTAAGGAATGTTTAGATCCCATCCAGTGCTTGTTTTGGGTACCTTCAGGTCCCTTTTTTTTTGGATCGACCCAAAGCTTGTGTTTTGAGTTCCTCAAATTTGATTGACTTACCTTCTGATATACATCTGAAACTGCCCTTCTTTTGGAAACTACCTACTGTTTAGATGAAGCCAATCAGGCGAATGTCCTTATGCCTTTGTCTGAATTCTGTATAATGTAACCTCACAAATACTTGAAGAAGGAGCCAGCCCTTCTATTTGGCTTGCTTTCTCTACCAAACAACCTAATAAATTTCTTTCTAAAATTGTTTCAGATTTTTGGGGTTTGTTCTATTGAACAACAGGAGTCACTGGAGCTTATAGAAGAGACATAGAAGAGAGGAGTGACATGGTCATATCTATGCTTTCTTAATATAATTTTGGCAGCAGTGGGGAGGTTCAACTGAAGAAAAGAAGGTACTGGAAGCAAGGAGAGCAGTTCTAAGATTATCACAGTAATCCAAGTGAAAAGTGATTAACAGCTAAATTATAGTATTGGCCAAGTAAATGGAGAGAATGAAACAGATGCAAGAAAGATGTGCAAGTAGAATTAACAAGACTTGGCAGCTGATAGGATATGTGGGGTGAATAGGAATAAGGAGTCAAGGATGTTTCTGAAGTTGTGTACTTGGGTAGCTGGAAAAACGGCAATGCCCTTGAGGGAAAGAGAAAGGTTCACGAAAGGGATGGATTTTGAGGAAAAGACAAAGAGTTCTGTCCTAAACATTTTGAGTTTAAGGTGCCTAGTTCAAAATGTCCAATAGGCAATTGGTAATGCAGGAGAAAGATTAAGGCTGGAGGAAGTGGCGAGTTGGAGCCAGCTCATACTGGTTAATAAGCCAATTGTTAAATTTTCTGTGTGAGCATTTACACCTCAGAAACAACAAAGGCTACAAATAAGGGCTCAATGTATTGTTTTGTTGATTGTCTAGACTAAAGAAAGTGAGGAAAAAATGTTAATAATGCAGATTAAACTTAAAAGTGTATATAGCTGGAAGCAATGTGGTTCAGTGGAAAGATCATTGAGCTTGAAGTCATAGGTGGAACCTTAGTTCAAATCCTAACCCTCCCACTTACCTATGTGACTTTGGACAAGTCACTTAAACTCTCTAAGTGTCCTCAAGTTGTAGAAGTAAAGGGATGGAAGAGATAACCTTTAAGGTACTTTCCAGCTTTAGATCTATGAGCCTATGATCATATAGATAGACTGGGAATCATCTAAGAAGATAAGGGAACCCACAGGATTTAATGAAATCACTGAGTATAGAGAAAAAGAAGAGAGTTCTGGACAGTCTTGGGGACATACAGTAGCCGTGGTGTGTAACTCCTATAGACACCCAACCTGGCAATTACCTCTGGAGGTGCTGCAACTTCCTCCTCCTCAGTAGCCAGAGCTATTTAAGACTCAAAAGAAAGTTCTTGCCACTGAAACTGTGTGCTGTCAAATGTTTCAACATCAAAAACTGATAGTTGGCAAATTGGATAGAGCACCAGGCCTACGGTCACAGAGACCTGAGCTCAAATCCAGCCTCAGACACCTACTAGCTGTGTGACCCTGGGCATATCACTTAACCTCTGTTTTCATCAGTTTCCTCATCTGTAACTATAAAGATAACAATAGAACAAACCCCAAAATTCCTATGAGGGTGAAATGACATAATAATTATAAAACACTTAACATAGTACCTGGCATGTGATAAGCAATATATGAATGTTAATTATTATTTTACTGTTATAATTATTATTGGAAAGGACATTAAAGAAAATACATTACCATTTTTTTGATACTGCACTCTTTCCATCTGACTGGCAGCTGAAATTCTATATACATGCATACCTCATTTATTGCATTTCTCTTTATTGTGCTTCACAGATACTGCATTTTTTTTACAAATTGAAGGCCTGTGGCAACCCTGCATCGATCTAGTCTATCAGTGCCATTTTTCTAACAGCACTGCTCACGTCATGTCTTTGGGTCACATTTTGGTACTTACAATATTTCAAACTTTTTCATTATTATTATATCTGTTATGGTGATCTGTGATCAGTAATCTTTGATGTTACTATTAGAATTGTTTGAGGGCACCATGAATTGTGCCCATATAAAACTGTGAATTTGATCAATAAGTATGTGTTCGGACTACTCCACTGACCAACAGTTCCTGTCTCTTTCCCTCTTCTAGGTCCTTCCAATTCCCTGAGACACAACAATATTGAAATTAGGCCAATTAATAATCCTACAATGACCTCTAAGTTTTCAAGTGAAAGACCCTTTGACAGCAAAAAGATTACAACTCACCGAAGTCTCAGATGATTGTTAGCATTTTCTTTTAGCAATAAAGCATTTTTAAATTAAGGTATATTCATTTTAGACATACTATTGCATACTAAACAAACTACAATATAATGCAAACATAACTCTTACATGTACTGAGAAACCAAAAATTCATTTGACTCACGTTATTGTGAAATTTGCTTTATTGTGGTGGCGTGGAACAGATCCCACAATAATTCTGAGGTATGCCTGTATATATTGTCTCCCCCATTAGATTTTAAGCTTCTAAACTGCAGGGACTTTAGCCCCCAATGCTTAGCAGGGTACTTTGCACATAATGAGCATTTAATATGTACTTTTTATTCATTCAGCCATTCATACTGAAATTTCGCATAATTTTCTCGTATCCATTTATCTCCCTCTCTGGTATCTTAGTTATGTCTATAATTGTCTTTTTTCCTCACTTAGATTGTAATCCCCTTGAGAACAAAGTCTGTATCTAACTTTGTTTCCCCAAGTAGTCTCAGTTATTTAAATGACTTTTATCAATCTGGATATTCCCTGTAAAGATGATCAAAACCCACCCATGTCTTCGATCTTACTCAACTCTTATCTTTGTCCTCTCGTAAGTTCAGGATACTGATGGAGCATTCTGGGATGCTTCACTTAACATTGCTCACCTTCACTATGGGACCAGCCCATCTTCTCTTCCTATCCCACATTTCCATGGTGACATCTTTTGTTCCTGTTTTTAGAAGCTCCTCATTGGTTATATGAAACAACACCAACGAGGCACTTAATAAAAATTTGTTGAATAAAATTTATTGAAAAAGTCAAATAGCAGTGTCCAGAATGGAACTTAGGTTCCCTTAAGTACACTTAGTACAGGAGGTATTCAATTCAATCATTTGTTAAGTACCCACTATATGCTAAGCATTTTGGGGGGGGGAGAACAGGGGCAACAACAAAACAATCCCTTGTCCTCTAGGGGCTTACATTCTGCAGAGGGATACAATATCTAAACCGATAAATATAACATAATAGGAAGAGAGAATACTAATAACTAGGGGGATTGGAAAAAGATTCCTGTAGATGTAGCATCTGATCTGAGATTGAAGAAAGATAAGTACTCTAAGAGGCAGAGATGAGGATGGAGTTCATCCCAAGGACATTCAAAGCCCTGGAATCAGGGAGGGGATTGTTGAATTCAGGGAACAATTTGGCCGATTTGGCTGGAATGTAATGTGTGTGAAGAGGAGTAATATGAATAAATCTGGAAAGATTGGCTGGAAAAGATTGTGAATAGCTTTAAATGACAATCTGAAAATTGAGTCATTAAAGTTTCTTCAGTAAAGGAGTGACATGGTCAGATTTACATTTCAGGAAGGTTATTTTGGAAGCTGTGTGAAGGATAGGTAAAAGAGGGGAAAGACTAGAAGTACATGTGAGGAAAGATGAGAGCCTTGACTAAGGTAGTGGCCATGTGAATGGAGAAACATTGTGACGGCATAATTGACATTTGGCAACTTACTGGTTTTGGGAGGTTAGGGAGTGGAAAGGGTCAATGATGATTTGAAGGTTGCAAACCTAGGTGATTAGAAGAGAAAGAAAAAAAGGCCGACAGCAAACCATTGAGTGATACCCGTGGTTTGGTGGGGGGAGATGGATTTATGATCTTGCAAAAGGGACAGAGGAGTGGCCAAACAAATCAGGGGAAGGAAGGAAGGAAGAGGACTGAGAAAAAAGCTATCATATTTAATAATAAAGGCATCACTGGTAACCTTGAAGAGAGCATTTCAGTTAGTTGATGAAGTTGAAAGTCAGATTATAAGGTGTTGAGAAAGGAAAGAAAGAAGGAAAGAAGGAAAGAAGAAAGGAAGGAAGGGAAAGGGAAAGAAGGAGGGAGGGAGGGAAGGAGGGAATGAGCACTCTATACTGTGTGGCCTTCTCTACTATAGCATAAAAATAATCTACATCAGACACTTCTTCCCTACTCCTTTACAGAAGTGGAGAATCCATGGGAGGGGGTAGTATCTATAATCTCATTTTTAATATATTCATCATTTTTCCTGAATCATTTTCTCTTCTTCCTCTTTAATAAAAAATTCTTTGTTATAAGGGGTAACTTTCTAGGAAAGGAGAGGGAGAGAAATACAGAGAGAAATCTAGAAAAGATAAAAATAAAAGATATCAATATAAATCTATTTTTAAAAATAATTTTCATTATCATTATACCAAAGTATTTAATAACCTATACATAACCTTTGAATAAGGGTCAGAGTACACTTTAGGGGGTTTTTCCTTAATGCAATATCCCAACCCAGATGACATGGAAGATTCAGTTATTTCTACTCCAGTAAAGGGTACTCACTCATTTCCCATCTGTTTTCTGATGTTCATTTGTGGTTGTAGCTCTCCATAGTTTAGCTTTCCTCCAGCGGATAACTCTCACCCCATTTTCTAGGGGATAAGCTCAGTCATCTGGCTCTTATATAACAAAACCCAAGCAGTGATTTTTACAACTCAAAAAGCCCATTATTCTTATTTTCTTTTGTATATGGTCCCAATATCCCCTTGGTGGCTTATAGGTGAAGAAGGTAGTAAGACAACTTTCCTTTCTTTCACCACTGTAATGACTCTCTCCATTTCTATATATGCTTGTAGTGCATTACTGTGATTCTTGATTATGTCAACATCTCCCATTAAGTCTTAAAATTGGAAGGACCAACTTTATTTCCCTCTCTCTACAGTTAGCCTTCACACCCTATATTCCTGTTGGACCTTGTTACTTTTTCAAATGGCACTAGGCTCTACAGGCAGTGCTTTGTGTTACAACCAAAAGGAAAAGGGGTGGTTCTATAGACCAGAACCTGCTTCTCGCAGTATGAGAATCTAAGCTGAGAGAGGGAAATTTGTCAGTCTTACGCACATCACAGAATCTCACAATTAGAATTGACCTTAGAAGCTATAACTATACAAAATCAATTAATAAATTTTATTATTGAATATAAAATTATGATTGAATATGAAAATGAATTTCCTGAGAAATACATCATTTGACTACCATAGATTAATGGTTCCCATTTAGTGGTCTATGAGCCCCTTAGGGGTTCATGATGATAATTCAAAGGGTTTGCGCAAAAAAAAATTGATGGCACTTCAAGCAATAAACAATTGCCCAATTATATTACAAATACATTTCTCCTTTGTGACAACAAAAATGAAATGTGTGTGTTTGAAGCATTATAGATTTGTTTCCACAGCAATTTGAAACCATCATGATTATGCACACAGCAATTTTAGTGTTTGTGCAGCAATTACATTAAATTCTAACCATTTCTGATTAGGAGCAATATGTTTTTGCTGTTTCTCAATCTGTTACCAAATTGTTTTCAATACCACCAGAAGAGTTTGACACTTGAGTGCAAACCAATTATCAATAGTCAGTCAAATGAGCATACTCTCATTTGCATTCTATACATTGTACCAGAGTAGTTCTCGTTACCCCTGTTACCCTGTAATTGTACTTCATCAGTTATATAATCTTGTAATCAAGATGTTATGAACATTAGCATCCTCTATAGTACAAATGTTAGAATGTTTGAGAACCATGATCAATGGTATATTGTATATTACAAATGTATATTATAAGCCATCATGAAATCACCATCACAAATGTTCTACAAGAATAAACCTTTTATTGTCTCTTATTGAAGTAGTAAGGCTGTTTTCCCATTTGAACTTAACTTCTCTCTGCTTATGTTATTATTCTTCTATCCGGCAGATTCTTTAATGAACTGGTTGGTAACACTAATCAGTCATTCAGTAGAATTTCTGTGATAGTGTAAACTGTGTGCCAGTGGTAGAAGAAAAGAAAATCATGTCTTCATGTCATCAAGAAATTCTTTCCTTAAAAAGGTTAGTTAATAGGTAAAATTGTTTAAAATGAAGCAATATGTACAATTAAATTTTAAGTGTATCTATCGTTTAACACAGCCCTTGTTATTAGGCAGTAGAAAACTAAACATTTTATATCTTACTTAGATATTAGTTTTCATTGACTGATTAGGTTGCTAAAATAAAAAATTAATTTCTATCTCTCAGCAAGAGAGCTTGTAAAATTCTCCTATCATTTTCCACAACATATTTGTGTGAGTCAGCATTTTCACTTTATTCCAGTTTCTTTACATGTAAAATGGTGATAATAATTGCACCCACATCCCAAGGTCATTGTGAGTATCAAATGAAATAAAATTTGTAAATACTTGGCATAGTACCTGGCACATAGTAGGTGCTAAATAAATATTTCCTTCCTTCTTTCATATCAAAATATTGAAATAAACTCAATGAAGGATCAGATTTAAGATTGGGTTTGTCTAATGTTGAGCTAAATATTATAAATATGTATTAAATTAAAAAGTCCAACATTGAAATTAAGTTTGTATATGATTATTTGTTAAATATCTTCCAAGTCATTAAAAATGTCACTTATATAGGGACAGCTAGGTGGCGCAGTGGATAGAGCATAGGCCCTGAAGTCAGAAGGACCTGAGTTCAAATCTGACCTCAGACAAAACACTTGACACATACTAGTTGTGTGACCTTGGGCAAGTCAC
The DNA here is from genome assembly GCF_900497805.2 of Vombatus ursinus. NCBI lineage: Eukaryota > Metazoa > Chordata > Mammalia > Diprotodontia > Vombatidae > Vombatus > Vombatus ursinus. The sequence continues at coordinate 3,856,363 of NW_020955184.1, forward strand.
TTAACCCCGATTGCCTCACCCAAAAAAAAAAACAAAACAAAAAAAATGTCATTTATATTCAACAAAATTTATAATATAAAGAAATACAATATAAAGTCATTCTGATGATAGTAAGCATATCAAGTCTTCTTTTAATTCTTATAGAATTCCCCACATAAAATATTCTTAATAATTCTAAAATTAGTTTTTTAATTTTATACTTAGTCCTTTCATAATTATAAGTAGAATAAAATTTTGTATTTTATAATTATATAATGTAAATTTTAATTTACAGTTTTCTGGGCAAAAGTTATCATTGTAGTTATTTTAAGCACTCCTATAATATTATACATAGTGTAGGGGATTTACAACACATTTTATTGTTGTTGTTGTTGAAAAGGGTTCACAAAAACATTGGGAACCACTGCCATAAAGTAGAAGAAATTCACGATTTCACTTGAATTAATTAATTAAAAAGCATTTATTAAGTGCTTACTATGCATCAAGCACTGTGCTAAGTGCTGCTGATATAAAGAGAAAAAAACAAGACAGTCCCAGCTATCAAAACGCTCATAATCTGATTGAAGAAAACAACATGCAAGAGAAATTTCAGCTACATAGTGCATGGAAGGACCTAGAAATCCTAAAGATTCATCAGAACCTAGAGGTCCTTAGGTTTTCAGTAACTTCCACTTAGATGAGAAAGGTTTCTTATTGAAAGCAGAATTCATTTCAGAAACTTTGAATAATAAACTAGAATAAATTTGACAAAGGAAGAAAGGAGTTTCTTTTTTTTAAGCTTTTATTTAGTATTTTATTTTTCCCCAGTTACGTGTAAAAATTTTTAATCTTCGCTTTTAAAACTTTGAGTTCCAAACACTCTCCCTTCCCCCCTCATTGAAAAGACAAACAATTAGATATAGGTTATACATGTGTAGTCATGCAACACATATCTATAGTTGTCATATTGTTAAAAAAAAACAGACAAAAAACTCAGGAAAAATAAAGAAAGTAAAAAAAAATATGCTTCAATCTATATTCAGATACCATCAGTTCTTTCTCTGGGGATGGATAGCTTTTTTCATAAGTCCTTCAGAGTTGTCTTAGATCATTGTATTGCTGAGAATAGCTAAGTCATTCACAGCTGATCATCTTACAATATTGCTGTCACTTTGTACACCATATATTTCACTTTGCATCAGCCCATGCAAGTCTTCCCAAGTTTTTCTGAGAACATCCTGCTCATCACTTCTTATACTACAATAGAATTCCATCTTAATCACATACTACAACTTGTTCAATTATTTCCCAATTGACGTGCATCCCCTCAACTTCTAATTCTTTATCCCCAGAAAAGAACTGCAATAAATATTTTTGTACATATAGTCCTTTTCCTTTTTGTTTTTTATTTCTTTTGGGATATGGATCTAGTAGTGGTATTGCTAGGTCAAAGAGTATGCATGGTTTTATAATCCTTTGGGCATAGTTCCAAATTGCTCTACAGAATGGTTGAATCATTTCACAATTCCACCATCAATGCATTAAAGTCTCATTTTCCCCACATCCCCTCCAATATTTGTCATTTACCTTTTCTGTCCTATTAGCAAATCTAATAAGTATGAGGTAGTACCTCAGAATTGTTTTCATTTGCATTTCTCTAATCAATAGTGAGTTAGAGTATTTTTTCATATGGCTATAGATAGCTTTGATTACTTCATCTAAAAACTGATATCTTTTGATCATTTATCAATTGGGGAATGGCTCTTATTTTTACAAATTTGACTCAGTTCTCTATATGTTTGAGAAATAAGGCCTTTATCAAAGACCCTTGCTTCAAAATTTTTTCACAGTTACTATTGCTAACTGTATTTCCCTGGTCCTATCCCCCCCACCCCAGTTTATTCTATTCTCTCTCTCCTAAGAAAGGAGTTTCTAAGACATGTCACGGAATAAAAAAGCCACTTAACTTACTACCATTTCAATTGTGTCATATGTATACTAAATCTTCAAATACACCACTTCTCCCACAACCCATTCTAACAATACAAGTCACTAACATGATTTATCTATCTCCTTTGTAGATAGATAGATAGATAGATAGATAGATAGATAGATAGATAGATAGATAGATAGATA
>NW_020955184.1:3858487-3968774 GCF_900497805.2 Vombatus ursinus
ATAGATAGATAGATAGATAGATAGATAGATAGATAGATAGATAGATATCTCCTATATATCTTTCCTCCTTGTTAGGTAGTTTTTTCTATTATTAAACTTTTTTAGACACTTCTTAGAAAATTTACAATCCTCTTGTGTTAGAATGACTTTAATACATTTAAATTCTAGGTGAAGTTTTATAAAAATAGCTTATCATTTAAATTTATGAAAAACTCTATTGTAAGGACTGCTCCTTGTTAACAGTGAGATTTTTAAACATAGCTACTTAATACTGAATAATCTTTTTAAATAATTCTTTTTTATTATGAATGTAACAAATGTCAACAACCGTGAACATTTCCACATTCAAAAAACAGAAAAAGAAGACTGCATAAGAAATCATCAGTCCATCATCACATAGGGCTTGTGCCACCACTGTCCTGCTTGACCATGCCTCCTTCTGAATTTCCTTTTGCTCTCTTCTGTGTATTTTTTAAAATGTTTCATTGACTTTCTTTTTTTTTTTTTTTGGTCACTATTACTATCATCCATTCCCCTCTGCAACTTTTCTCTCTCTTTTTAGTAAAGCCTTCTTTTTTAACAAAGAAGTACTGTCAAGCAAAACAAACTTATATTGATCATATCTGACAATGTATCTCATTCTTTATCTACAATCCATCACAAAGAGATGGGAAGCATGTTTTGCCCTCATGATTGGTAATTTGCCTAGAATTGGTTACATTTTCTAAATCCGCTGTTCTTTCAGTTTTACTTGATTATTAACTTTTAATACTACTTTCGTAAGAACATAGATTTAGAGGTAGGAGGGATCTCAGAGATCAACTATTCTAAACCCTTATTTTTAGGTAAGGAAACTGATACCCAATGGATTAAGTGACTTAACCAAGGTCACACAAGGTAGTACCAAAGTCTAGATCTGAAACCAGATCCTCTGATTCCAAATGCTCTTTCATCTGAACCACACAGTACAAATATTTTATAGACTTACCAACAGCCAGGATAAGTAATAGGCAAGTAGTAAAGGATTCTGAGTTAATTCATTTTATTGCTTATGACCTCCTCAAGGGAGGCTTGCCTAATATAATTTTTGCACTTATTTGCAAGAAAGATAGCAGATAATATGTTGATTCTTTCTACTGTTTATGGATATTCAATCCAGTAACCATTTTAGTAACTATACCACAGCATTATTATCCAGACAATATCTTTCCAGCATTTCAATTATCTGTATCTTAAGTAGACCCACATCAAAAGCTTTTTACAAATATCTCGATCTATAATCTGTCCATGGAGTTTCCTTTATCCATAAACTTGTCGTGTAATTTTATCAAACCAAAGAAATCAGATTTGTCTGGCATGATCTGTCTTCATAAACAAATGCTGTCCACTGACTATCACATTGTTATCTATATGCTTACAGATCAATTTGGCTCATTTTAACCTGGGTAATTGTGTTCTGCCTGCCAAAACTCTCCCTGTTGTTAGAATTGGAGACATTATTCTTCCCTTCTCCTAAACAAAGTGTTTAATGAAGTCAAACAAACAAACAACCAAAAAAAAAAAAACCAGTTTCCTAAAGACTTGTGTCTAGTTTATTAACAATCTGTGAACTGAAACAGCATCATAACTTTTATAGGTGACATAATATAATATATCTTTGTGATGGAGGTAGTATAAGTAGTGTTCCATGTTTAATCAGTGAAAAATGTAGAAATTAAAAATAAGCCATGTCTTCCATATATACATATTTATTCTAGTAAAATTCATAAGTCATATCTAACGCTGAAAATTCTGACACATAAGATTTTGTTAAAATTGGGTTTAGAATGTAAGGTTAGGAATGAAGAAAGTAAAAAGTCATTTTATGAGCCTTTTCTTGAAGGAACTTAATTTACTTAGTACAAAATGACAGTTGTGTGCCATAAACTTGTCTATTTTATATGTAAATGAACAAAGCCTATACAAATCTTTCTGACTCGAGGTCAGATACTCTAACCATTCCTCCACCTACCTGCCTTTTCTAGTTAGGAACTTCTTAAGAGTTATTATTAAAAAGAACAAAACCATAAGATTTTCTCACGAATACAACCCAGATCCCCAAATCTAAGATTATACATTAACTAAATATTAGACCAAGGTTCAAACATTTATCCTGTTTAGTTCTGTGTATTCCAACCCATTCACTGAATTCCTGCACTACGTACCCTCTGTACATAATTACTAGTAGACATGAATCACAGAGAAGTTATAACTATGAATCAAAAGCAGGAATTAGAAACAGCTTAAAGTAATGTAGGAAATGCCTGGAGACTGAAGGGTAGGTAAAAGGGTAGTTAAAACTTCACTGTCTTTTTGCTAATCTAATGGAGTTTTAGTCTATTCCAGATATAGCTCTCTTCTTAGAAATTTGGATAGGCAAAATAGTAAGCAAGGAAGAGCTCTAGCCACATCAATACCCTGTCTTAGTCTCCATTCAAAGGCCTAACTAAAGGTTTTCTATCTCCCCAACTATAAAACTGCCACTTACCATTGAGCTGCTAAGATGAGAACAATCTATTCCAACAGCCATAAAGCAATTGAAGTAGGCATTGTGGAGTGCTATAAGCTTGGTCAGACATCAAAAATGCCAAAGTCATCGACTGCAATCCAGGCCATCACAAGTCATCTTGTCTTTTGTCCTGCCACTGGATTTCAATGACTCAGGAAGAGAGAGTGAAGCTGACAACTTCATACAACTCTCCTTTACTTAAATCCAATTCACAAGCAAGTCTTTTGACATCATCCATGATGTCACTGGTCCTTTTCATGTCAAAATATTTATTTATTTATTTTCAGTTTTCAACATTCACAGTCACAAGATTTTGAGTTCCAAATTTTCTCTCCATCTCGTCCTACCTTACCCTAAGATGGCATGCATTCTGAATACCCCTTCCCCTAATCTGCCCTCCCTTCTATCTCCCCCCCTTCTCTTATCCCCTTCCCCTTCTATTTTCCTGTAGAGTAGGATAGATTTCTATACCCCATTGCCTATATATCTTATTTCCCAGTTGCATGTGAAAACAATTTTTAACATTTCTTTTTAAAACTTTGGGTTCCAAATTTTCTCCTTTCCTCCTTCTCCACCCACCCTCATTGAGAAGGCAAGCAACTCAGTACAGGTTATACATGTGTAGTCATGCAAAACACTTCCATAGTAGTTCATGTTGTGGAACACTGACTATATTTCCCTTCATCCTAGCCCCCCTGCCCCATTTATTCTATTCTCTCTTTTGACCTTGTCCCTCCTCAGAAGTATTTGCTTCTGATTACCCCCTCACCCAATCTGCCTTCCCCTTTATCAACCCCCAACTCTCTTATCACCTTCCCCTCTATTTTCCTGTAGGGTAAAATAGATTTTCATACCCAATTGAGTGTGTTTGGTATTCCCTCCTTCAGTCAAATCTGATGAGAATAAGATTCACTCATTCCTTCTCACATTTCCCCACTTCCCCTCCACTGTAAAAATCTTTTCTTGTCTGTTTTATGTGAGATAATTTACCCCATTCTACCTCTCCCTTTCTCCTTTTCCCAGTATAATCCTCTTTCACCCCTTAATTTATTCTCCAGATATCACCCCTTCATCTTCAACTCACCCTGTGCCCTCTATCCATCCATCTTTCTATCTATCCATGTATACATATAATTTTTTTCCTTCCAACTACCCCAATACTGAGAAAGATCTCATGAGTTACAAATATCATCTTTCCATGCGGGAATGTAAACAATTCAACCTCAATAAGTCCCTTATTATTTCTCTTTCCTGTTTACCTTTTCATGCTTCTCTTTAGTCTTGTATTTGAAAGTCAAATTTTCTATTTAGCTCTGGTCTTTTCATCAAGAATGCTTGAAAGTCCTCTATTTCACTGAATGTCCATTTTCCCCCTGAAGGATTATACTCAGTTTTGCTGGGTAGGTGATTCTTGGCTGTAATCCTATCTCCTTTGACTTCCGGAATATTATATCCTAAGCCCTCTGATCCTGTAATGTAGAAACTGCTAAATCATTGTGTTATCCTGATTGTGTTTCCACAATACTTGAATTGTTTTTTTCTGGCTGCTTGCAATATTTTCTCCTTGACCTGATAACTCTGGAATTTGGCTACAGTATTCCTAGGAGTTTTCCTTTGGGGATCTCTTTCAGGAGGTGATCGATGGATTCTTTCCATTTCTATTCTGCCCTCTAGATCCAAAATATCAGAGCAGTTTTCTTTGACAATTTCTTGAAAGATAATGTCTAGGCTCTTTTATTGATCATGGCTTTCAGATAGTCCAATAACTTTTAAATTATGTCTCCTGGATCTCTTTTCCAGGTCAGTTGTTTTTCCAGTTAGATATTTCATATTATCTTCTATTTTTTCATTCTTTTGGTTTTGTTTTACAAGATCTTGATTTCTCATAAAGTCACTAGCTTTTATTTGCTCCATTCTAATTTTTAAGGAAATATTTTCTTCAGTGAGCTTTTGGACTTCCTTTTCCATTTGGCCAATTATGCTTTTTAAGACATTCTTCTCCTCATTGGCTTTTTGGACCTCTTTTGCCACTTGGGTTAGTGTATTTTTTAAGGTGTTATTTTCTTCAGTATTTTTTGGGTCTCCTTTAGCAAGCTGTTGACTAGTTTTTCATGATTTTCTTGCATCACTCTTATTTCTCTTCCCAGTTTTTCCTCTACTTCTCCTACTTGCTTCTCAAAATCCTTTTTGAGCTCTTCCATGGCCTAGGACTGATTCATATTTTTCTTGGAGGCATTGGATGTAAGAGCTTTGACTTTGTTGTCTTCTTCTGGTTGTATGTTTTGATTTTCTTTGTCGCCAAAGAAAGATTCTATGGTCTGACTTTTTTGTGCAGTTTGCTCATGTTCCCAGCCAATTACTCGAGTTTTAAATACTTTGTTAAGGTAGGGGTCTGCTTCCAGTGTGGAGAATGTACTGTTCCAAGCTTCAGGGGTTTTGTGCAGCTGTTTTCAGAGATACTTCTAGGGAGCTGTAAATTTTCAGTTCTTCCAAAGTGGTATGAACAAGGGTGAGGTCTTTATTCCTTTCTTGGCCTGGGCTCTGGTTTGTGAGTGACCACAAGCACTCTTCTTTGCCTTGGAACTGTGAGGAAGATTCCCTCTCCACCACCACTACAAGTCCCAACACATCAGTGCTCCTCCTCACCCCAGGACCACCACCCAGAACTGCAACCCAGATCTAAGAATGGGCAAAGCAAGAGAATCCTGCCTCAGCACCAGCAAAGAGATCCCTGCAATCCCCCTCTGATCAGTCACTCAATTTCCCCTCTGTCTGTGGGCCAAGAGCTCTGGAAGCAGCTGCCACTCTGGGGCTGCACTGGGACTGGGGCTGAGACTGAGCTTCTCTCTCACTGTGGTCCAACAGACCTTTCCTACTGACCTTCTAAGCTGTCTTGGCATTTGTGGGTTGAAAAGTCTGGAAACCACCACAGCTGCCCATGATTCAGTCTTTCAATGCTTGCTCCAGGTTTGCTGAGGCCTGGTCTTTGCCTGTGTGAGCATGCTGAACTGCATTCCTCACCCAGCCCATGCAATAGACCTTTTCAGTCAATCATACAGATTGTCTTGCGCTGGAAATTTGTTTCACTCTGTCTTTTTGTGTGTTCTGCTGCTTTAGAATTTGTTTAGAGCTATTTTTACATGTATTTGGAGGGGTTTGGGGGAGAGTTCAAGCAAGTCACTGCTTTCACTCCACCATCTTGGCTCTGCCCCTACTGGTCCTTTTCAAAACTGAAGGATGAACAACAGCTAAGACTCTACTCTTTCCTCTCCAAAACTAAACAAAATGCACTCAGCTCTCCTGCTTAGTATTGTCCTCCGGAGAATCTTGTGATCCTTCCTTCATCTGACTATGTGAGGAAAGAGAATTCATGCTCCATTGGAACTACAATTTCCAGAAGTCCATGCCATGAAGTTCTAGAGTAGTATCATTTGGCTACATGTGTAGCCATGGGGAAAGTTGATCTGAATATCTAGTTATATTCTTTCCTAGGATTATGCTTAACATCTAGAATTATACAATATAGCATCAAAATAAACATTTAGATAGACCAATAATAATTAACCCAATATCCAATGTAATCACCTTAGGGCATTATTTACAACAAATAGATATCATCAAGAAATTCAACATATAGCAAAATACAAAGCATCATTTAACAGGATGTTTCAGTGACCACATGTCTAAATTACATGCAGGGTATAATACATGCATATGTCACAGCTATATGTAGATATCAACAAAACAAAAGGAAATATGCATAACAGCAAGTAAAAGTAAAGGTATAATAATATCAACATTCTAAACAAAATATGCAGAATTAACAACATACCAAAACACACAGCAAAATTAACTGCATAATAACTGGCTTGTGCAGCTATGATACAGATGTGATACTACTACAAAAGGAAACAAAAATAAACAATTAAATAATAAAATTGAAGTATATATGTAGTAAGCTTACATGCAGTACTTAACATGCATCAATGAATTTATTTAGTGGCTTCTGTAAGTCAGACATTACATGATAAAACAGCCTTTTCATTTTGCTATATGTATAGCCATTTTTCTAGTTTCCCCTGAAACTCTATAAGTTAGTGTGGTCATTGGTCAAATAGTTTTGTCACTCCTGAATCCTCTTGACCTATCTGCCCCTGAGCCTGAGCTAGTTAATGGTATGGACACATCATAATTCTCATCAGAACTATAGTCCTGCCTGCTTAAACCTAAACTTGTAGGGATCCAAGTTAGATAGTAGTGTTACTACCCTCTGTGTCATTTGTCTGTACCCTTGGAGTCTCTAGCTATAGCTGATGTACTAGACCAAAAATGTGTTGTCCTCAGTTTCAGTTAAACTATTGGATTTTTGTTCACTTGAAATGTCCATTTTCTGTTTCTGAGTTATTGCCTAGGTCTGGCAGTTCCTTGGATGACTAGCATGTGTTGTCTCTTTGCTTGAAGTTTGTTGAAGTAGATGCCCATCCATCTCCATTCATCTAGTAGTCCAACTAATTTATGTATTGACAATAAATAGTTGCATTGTCATCTTTGGCCCTGAGTAGAGCTTTCTTGTAATCCTGGATGGATCTATCTTGTAAATGAGGAAGTTGTCCAAGCTTTCACCAATGAGGCATGAAATAGCTTTCCATCAATCTGCTAACTCATGTATCTCACAAACACCAAGATTTCTCAACAGAAATCTATCACATTGTTGGAGGTCTTGACAATAAATTCAAGAATCATGCCACTTTTTATTTCTTTCAACTTCCCTTTGAACTGAAGTTGTAGCTAGGTGGTAAGTGTCTTTAAGCTTCTCTCTAAGCAAAAACATGTACTGGAATCTCTCCACTCTCAGACTGTAAAACACAAAATGAAGTCATGGCTCACACCCAATAATTAGAAGATAGGGTAGAGAGCTGGTGGCATTATTCCTGGTGGAACTGTACATATGTACTAGGAAAACCACATGTTGGCTCCACTGAGATTTTTTTACCTGGTTTCAGTGTCTCTAATATGTTTAACCCTATGCAGTTTAAATGTTCAGGTTGTAGGTCATGTTGAGAATAGTAGACTTCTTGACAAAGCTAAAACCTCCTTTCTCCATGTGTATTTTCAAAGTCTCTACCTTGGTCTAAATGGTTCCAGTCAAGATGTCTATATTCTAAGAAATACTTCTCTCATAATATGTTAGCAGGCATGGAAGCTTTCTGATTCCTTACTGAGTATGCCTGTACTTTACCGGCTATAAATGAAATGTTCTTGCTGTTTTCTTCCATTTGTAGCACATGCTTGGGGATCTAAGATAGAGGATCTCTTCCTATCAAACATGAGGACTTAAGCAGTTATTGAGCTAGAATTCCATGGATATGCTAAAGAAATCCTTGAACCTCAGGTCTTTCTTGTGTTATCTCCTCTGAGCTATTTTCTCCTTCATGCTTTGAAAAAAAGAGACATAAGGAAATGCAAAGGACAGGATCAGCCACAGGTATTTATAAGAAATAAGATCAGATTAGTCAGATGCAGTCTTTAACTGTACATGCTTAGAAGTGGGTGCCCATCACTGCCAGGAAGGGTATAATAATGACCATCAGTTCTTCTGTATCTGTTTTTTTTCCTTGATATTTCATATCCACGACTAAAAAAAAAAAACTACAATGTGCCTTGCCACTTACCGCTTTAGCTTTCAGTAGTCCAGGCTCTCCAGAAGTAAGAATTTGAGGAAAGGAACTGCCAGTGCTGCCACTGCTGCTGTCGTAGATTGTGCATGCTGCTCCATTTGTCCAGGGGAAGTCCTGCCAGTCTTTTATGGATATTCTTTCTTTCTTCACTTGTTCTCTTCTTAGTCCTGCCCCAGTCCCAAATCAGGCAATATTTCCTTGCCTCAGATGAGCAAAAAACTCCAAATCCCTAAAATCTATGCAAGTGCAGGACATTCTTACCCCACAGAGAGGAGATTGCTAAAGAGATAAGTCAATACAAACAAATTCCAAAGGTTTGTGACTGCTCATATTCTCTAAATATGCAGCCTAAGTTAGTAGCACTTGTCTTTGCATACAAAAAGCACAAGTCTCTTACTTCTTGGTGACACGTGTGCCAACTTTGCTTTATAAAATCTATTCTTACTATTTCTATATTGCTATAGGACCTTTTCTTGATCTATGTGGCCAAAGTAATCATGAAAAGCTTTCATGGTCATAAAGCAATACGTGCTAGGTAGAATTATTTCCTGGTACCATGAATGGGACCAGTGACAGTTCAGTACAGCATACCATGGCATAGCTACAATTGCCATTGAAGACAATTTACTATTTAAGAAATAGTAAATGCAATTGGTTTCTAGTGACCATGACGCTCTTGGTTCAGGGCTACTCTTAAGCCCTTCAGCCCATCAAGCTTTCATTTGTATTCAGGTCAAAAAACTTGTTGGATCTGCATAAGACAATACTGTTGCACTCCTGAGGCAAATTGAATAGATCTTTGAAAGCTTATAGACATCTGTCCATCCATAGATCTCCAAAGGGCTTTCAAAAGAATTTCACATTTTTTGCCTTTCTAAATTTGTGCCTTTTCAAATGATATATGCTCAAGTGTTAGTTTTTTAACATTTTATTCAGCACTTTAACAACAGCAATGTAGTTTCTAACAAATTTGTGATAATAACTACCAAGGTCTTGAAAAGGCTTTAGATCTTGAGGGTTCTTTGCTTATGGCCAAATGAGGGGCACTTTCTTTTCTAAACCAGTCATCACACTTTGTTGAGATACTGTGTACTGAGATTACCTAATAGAAACAAAACTGGCACTTGTCAATTGAGAGTTTTAGGATATTTTCTTCTAGTCAATCCAACACTTTAATCAGTCTTTCTTAATCTTCTTCCACGGTCTTCCCAAAGACAATAATATCATCAAGACATACCAGCACTTTCCATTTGCCTTTGGATAGTATCAGGTGCCCCCAAGATGTCTTAGGTACATACATGCAAACTGGTTAAATCTAGCTGGGCAGATTGAAGCAGTCATCTTGTCTTATTCCACTATAGAAATCTGGTAATAGCTACTGAATGAGTATAATACTGAAAATCACTGGCTGCATAAGAGATGATCCATGGTATCTTTAACTCTTGGCCTGGTGTACTGGTCCTTTGGGGTTTTTTTCAAAACCCAGTAGTCAATATAATATGTGTCTTTCCATTCTTCTTTGGTACTATATGGGTTGTTAGTGATAATGCCATTAACCAACGTGCTCTTGAGGTGGTGTCGGAGATCATCACAGACAAAGGAATTTTCCTAGATTTTTTCTGGAACAGTTGGGAGTTGGTGAATTGGATCTTGTGTGTTGTTCCTTGGACGTATCTCACTCATACAGAGAGAACACACCATCCATTTACTGAGCTTCTATATCAACTGTTCATTCTATTCCTCTGGTTCCATGCCCAAAGTAAAATTTCTCTGGATCTACTTCCAGGTGGTACAGTGGATAGAGAGCTGATCTAGAAGTGAGAAAACCTAAATTCAAACTCAACTTCTACCTCCCAGAGTTGTTGTGAAGGTAAATTGAGATAATATTTGTAAAATGCTTAGCACAGTACCAGATACTTAGGAGCTTTTAAATTATTTGTTCCTTTTCTCCTTTCTCTTTTTGAGATTATAAGCCAGTTTCTAGGTACTATCTCTTATATTAATTTTATTGGGCATTTTTGAGTGACCAAATGAGTCTGGCATCTTTTATCTACATCTTTTGTAGATTTTCCTAACATCATCCCAATGTAGACTATCCTGCAGTCTTCCAACTTTATTACTTTATTCGAGATTTCTATAATATCCTCAGGCCCACATATAGGGGGTGTGGCACAAATATTCCTTTATAAATGTCAACATTCATCAAATGATAGTGTTTTCGAAGTAACTCACTCTATTTTCATAATATTGATATATCAATAAGTATCAATAAATAATATCAATGTCACTATTTTACTTGTCACCAAAGGGCTATATCCTGACAAAACAAGTAAGAAAAAAATTCAAAGGATATGTAGTAAGAATCAGCAAGAATTATGAAAATTTAGCAGTTATAATAGTAATAACATTCTACTTGCACAGCTATAGACAGTAATAACTGTCACATCATCATTAATTAACATTTATGTGAAAATTCAACAGAAGGGTGAAATAAAAATATGAAAGCTGATAAACAGATAAGGAAAAAATAAATGATCTAAAATAAAATAAATCCAAAAGTAATACAACACTCAAAATAAAATTCAGCTGCTGAATTTTCAGTGAAAAATTCAGTGAAAGGAAGAAGAAAAAAGTATAACATAGTAGGAAAAAATAATGATGATAGCTAATATTTATATAGTGTTTTAAGGTTTGCAAAAGTCTTTACATATATTATTTCATTTGATCCTCACTAGCAGGGGGCAGCAAGTATGCCAAATTTGCAGGTTTTGTAGTTTGACAGTTGATAGACTTCTTGTGGAGGAGTTCACATTTAGCAAAGGTGGTATAAAAGTCAGTAAATCCTGGTATTAAAAGATCCTTCACTGGGACATAACTTCCAAGACCCTGAAAGATACCATATAACATCCCTGCCTATGCCTCCCAGTGTTGCCTATCATTAATCAAAATTTATTTTTTTGGAGGAAGGCAGAATGACAGGGTGTGGTAGGACTTAAGGCCCTGCTCCAAGGAAGTTAGTTTTTTCTTATATTGCACAGGATCTGGAGCTTCTCTCCACCCTTAGAGGACAGCTGCTACTTCTCCCTTCCAGGTTTCTAGGGGACTTCAAAGGGTTGGGAGTGCTTTTCTAAGACTTCCAGAAAAAAAGCTTCCAGAAAAGAAGCCTGCTTTCTTAGGCTTTGTTTACAAGCCTCCACCACTGTGCTCCCCACCCCCCACCCCCATGAGTATCAGTTGATATTATTAGTTAGCCAGATTTCATTAGATTTTAGAAAGAGGTATTTACTAAGGTGGTATAGTAAGAACATTTTCTACAAACATCCTCCCAAAAGTCCAGAACACTCTCCACCACAGGGAGTGTGGAGAAAGTAGGCTCAGACTTACAGAGCACTTCAGACAAAAAGGTAACTTACAGCTCATGGTTGCTGGAAATTTCTTTTCTCACCTTCGTGGGGTACTCATGAAATTCCCCTTATGCATAAACTATTTTTATTCTGGAAATCTTGTAGAGTCCTGAAGCTTCTTGTCCTTGGTTCTGGATGTAGACACTGCTACCACCTACTGCTGTCCCATGGATGATGGTGATGATCATTGTCCATCTACTGCTCTGCCTGGTTTCAACTCCAAGGAACAAAATGCTCCTCCTAGGATTAACTCATCACCTCTAATCTTATCACCATGGTTAAGTTAAACCTTGATTTACACCACTTCCCTCAGCCTTTTCTCCCCTTTGATGATTGGATGGCTGGAGAGCAAAGTATCAAACTCTCCCCTCTCATGTCTTTATAGAAGACAAAAAGTTGACTTCTGCCCACTCTACTTTCCATCTGCTGCCCTCCCTTGTTTCAACTCTACAGAACAAGATGGAACTAGATGCCCACACAGAGAATAGTCCACCCCTTTTTCCTGCCTCCTTTTGGTTGTTATCTCCCCCCTTTCATATTAGATTGTAAACTCTTTGAGGATAAGGATTGTCTTTCTTTTTATTAATTGTATCCCCCAGCACTTAACACACAATGCCTAGCACATACCTGCACAACTTGGTAGTAGGTATGGGCCAAAATTAAAATAAGCTAAACTTCTTTGGGCTGCAGATAAGTTTTTAGCAGCTCACTTTCCAAGCAAAGGTATAATTAATCATTAAACTATTTTGCAAATAAATTGTATTCTTTTAAAAAGGGAAATTTCAATTAATACAAATTAATTATACTTATTACTTAAGATTTTTATTTATCATGAAATCACATTAATATTTAAAAAATTACTTTGCTAAGCAGTACAAGTTTTAATACATTTTTCAGGTTATCTAACTGTTTATATTTAGTTAATGGAACATATTACACTTCTTGTCAGCAATCAGTTTATCTTGCTCTGGAATCATGTTTGAAATCGATTTTTTTGGAAATCTGAAAACTAACCAAACCATTGTTCCTCACTGATATTTTTCAACAGTTTGAACAATTTAATTTGTTTTTCATTGGTATCCAATTTGCTTAAGTCAGGATGTTTTGATTTGAAATGGTGATGAAGATTGTATCCCTTAGGAACAGCTATTACTTTTCAGCAAACAAAGCACAATATTTTGTCTCTCGTGTAAGTAAACAAGTATCTATTTGTCCAATCTGGATTAAACATTCTATGTCTGATTCCATCTTCTGTTTCTTTTTATCACTCATTTTACAAAGTCACCCCAAAAACTTCAATGTTAGAACCAAAAAAAAATCTCCACAGCAACTGCTCACGTACAAAGAAATACTGAACTGAGTGTCTGACCTTGGAGAGCGCTCCAGACACTCATGTAACTTGGAGGGTAACCACGCAGTGAGGGAGGGGAAGAATCCCTCGCGTTGTTGCCGTTCATTGCATAGTTGACGTCAGCTGCGCTGGTGCATGACTGCACTCACTTTGTCCCTGTTCAATGCCAATAACGACCGAAAACACAGCAAAAAGATACAACTATCGCTCCTCTCAGACTAGAGAGACTGACAGACAGACTGACGATGGTTGGTTGCCTCAGGTCACATGACAAACAGGAAAGCGTGCGCAGCAGCAACCCACCTGCCAAGTTATATGACCGGCACCATAGTGACTAGTGCAAGGCTGGTTAAGCGGAACACAAAGCACACATTTCATCTTTACTTTCTTTTACAGCCTCTACATTTTTCACGGGACACCCAAAATACTTTGGTGGGCCTCAAGCAGCCCACAGGCCATATATTGTGCAAGCCTGGCCTAGCACATAATAGGCACTTAATTAATGTTTATTGGATTGGATTAGAAAAGTCCAAATCTGCTGACCTTTTAAAGGTCACAAGGTACTCCTCTTCTTAAAGGGCAAGAAGGAAAAAACAAAAGCTTTCTTCCCTCCTCCCCTAGCAATTTTCTCTCTTGGTAGGTAGAGGCTTAGTAGGAAGTGCTCTCTCTCAGTCACCACTGTCAAAGACACAACTGTGGCTGAACTGGTGACACAGACATGTTACACACAGAGCAGCTAGGTGGCACAGTGGATAGAGCACCGGCCCTGAAGTCAAGAGGACCTGAGTTCAAATCAGGCCTCAGAACAAACACTTGACACTTACTAGCTGTGTGACCACTTAACCCCAATTGCCTAAAAAAAAAAAAAAAACAGACATGTTACACCCATTATACAGTGGAATATAAACCCCAAAAGGTAAAGACTAAAAAAAACCCTCTTCTTTTTTTGCCCTTGAGCAAACAAAATAATACAGCCAGTGTGATGACAGAGATCAATTAAATCAAGCATTCAATCACCCCACCCTAATTAATGTAATTAACAAGATGCTACATCCTTGATACTTTATTAGTTGTGAATCCTTTATCAATCAAATTATTAAATTGGAAAATTAAATTAATCAAATTCAATTGGAGATTGGAAAATTAACCAAATCATTAATTGATTAAGTCAATCAAATCATTAAACCGTAAACAACCTATTCATGTCCTGTGGGGCATGTTGTAAATAGTAAACCATTTTAGATTCTAGCATTTAAGTGAGTGGACAAGCCTAAAGGAGAGAATATTTTAGCCAAGCCCCTGAGAGTGAGACAGTAAAGAATTTCTGTCTCCTGGCCCTTCCCCATACTTGGCCAGATGATACTTATCATTATGAACTTTAAAAGTTTAGAAGACTTTTGACTCCAAATGGGCAACTTAAAAGTAACCCCAGAACAACAGATATCATTGTCTTTGTCAGGAGCTGAAGACAAACTCAATGTCCCAAGGAAAACCAGCTTCAGGATCCTATAAGGAGCCCTACAGAAAACTACACTATTCCATCAGAAGAGAACTTCATAAGATCCCCACCAACGAGAAAGAAAGGAATTCCAGCAAATGGACTTCCAAGAGAGATGAATTACTTCTTTTGATACATGTACTATAAGTTTGACCCAACTTTCTCCTGGATTCTTGTCTATACTTGTGGAAGAGCATGTCATAGATTTGGGAGGGGAACAGAGAAGAGGATCTTTTGTACCAAATGTTCTTACCACGCCCCTTTCTAAAAGCTAAGTCTGGCTGACTAATTGATATCAATTGATAATCATTGGGGGAAACACACTGATGGAAGATTACATCCCCAACCGTCAGGGTCATCCTACTGTTTTGAGGCGAGTACCTACCAGCTGCCATATGGGGATCCAATCTGCTAGTCCAAGTGTGATTTGAGAGAGTGAGTTCAAGAGCCAGGGGTGTATTGGATTAAAGACAACTTTATTTTAATACTGGCTTTTAAGGTAAATATTACAGAAATGGAGATAAGTTTTAGAATGGAAGCACACTCTCTCTGAAAGGAAGAGACAGGAGAAAAGAGAGGGAAGTTCCACCATTTGTAGTTCCCAGAAAAGAATGACTACCACAGCCAGTTCTCCAGTGGTTCAGAATGGTCACATATCTCATGCCCATGATGGCAGCAACAGTATTAAGTGATGTTTGCAGAACTTTTTCAGGTTTGCAAAGTGCTTTATTTGTATTATATCATTTGATCCTTAAAACAACTCTGTAGTTAAGTTGTTATTATTTCCTCCATTTTATAGATGAGGAAAGTAAGATTGACTTACCCAAGGTCATATAATTTAGGAAGCATCTGAAGTGGAATTTGAACTCAGGTCTTCCTCAGTCAGGATGAAAAATAGTAAGCTCAGCTCCAAAAGATCCTCTTGTCTTTCAGTGGTGCTAGTGAAGCTAATGACCATTCAGCTTCTGATCATCCTTTGGTGAAAACCACTTGGATGAAGAAGTGGTGGCAGAGAAAACCAAGTGGTAGCACCTCCAACCTCTGCACACTATGGTAGCTGCAGTCTCTTGTTTGTTCCACAACACACTGACACATACTTCTTGCCTCTCTCAGAATTTCAGCTCTTCTCTCCCTCTAAGATAGGAGGAACAGACTTTTTTCATTTATATGTGTCTTATAATTATACATTTGTGAATATTTTTGTGTACATATGCATACATATGTGTGTATATTATATTATTACATGTGCATTAAATATATAATATATATGTAACAGAGCACACCAGAACTGCCCAACTACTTCTGGATGACCATGTATGCTAACTTAGCACTTAGGTGCTACACAATATAGATAATTATATATATTTTATAAATGTGTGTGTAATGGAGTATACTCAATTATATATGTGACATAATTATATACATATTCATGTACATTTGTACATACATACATGTACATATTTATGTAATGGGGCATTGTAAAACAGTTTCTATTAGTGGATATAAAGCCTCCATTGCCTGTCTATAAGAGTCTTTTATATATACATGTATGTATGCATACACACACATATGTGTATATATGTGTGTAAAAATTTGTATATAAATGTGTGTGTATAAAAATGTGTATATGTGTATAAATGTATGTAACAGAGCATGCCCATGCTAGTTAAAGTGGTTCTGGGACTTTGTGTTTTCTTCATTCTCTTCTGACCTCAACTGAAATTGTTCTCTCCAAAGTTACTAATTTTCTCTTAATCACCAAATTGAATGACTTTTTTCCAATCCTTATTCTTCTTGACCTCCCTTCAGCCTTTGGCCCCAGTTAATAGCCCTCTTTCCCTTGATATTCTCTTTTCTAGGTTTTTTGACACTACTTTCTCTTGCTGCTACTCTTATCTTTTTGACTGCTCCTTCTCAGTCTCCTTTGCAGTATTATCACCCCTCCTCCTCTCCTATTCAAAGGTAAATGCTCCATCCTTATAATGTCCTTTTAGATTGTTTACTTACATTTGCTCTTTTAAATATTCCTCTGGACTCCTATGTTTGTTATTAACCGTGGGTGTCCCACAGCTCTCTCTCTCCTGGGCCCTCTTCTCTTCCTTCTCTATATTATTTCACCTGCCAATCTCATCACCTTTCATGTATTCAATTATCCTCTTTATGCTGATGATTCCTGAAACTATTTAGCCAGTTCTAACCTCTCTGCTTACCTCCAAACTCACATCTCCAGTTGTCCATTGAGCATCTTGAGCTAGATGTCCCATAAACATCTTAAACTCAACATATCCAAAACTGAACTCATTGTCTTTTCCCCAAAACCCTCTCTTCTTCCTAACTTCTCTACGGGTACCACCATCCTCCCAGTTACCCAGGTTCAAAACCTAAGTGTCATCCTTGACTCTTCACTTCCTCACACCAGCCCTATATCCAGTCTGTTGTCAAATTTGTCCATTTTACCTTTATAATGTCTTTCTCACACACCACCTTCTCTCCCCTTATACTGCCACCATCACCTCATGCCTGGACTATTGCAATAGTCAGCTGGTTGGTCTGCCTGATTACAAGTCACTCCGCACTCCAGTCTATCATCCACTCAGCTGTCAAAGTGATTTTTCTAAAGCAGGAGTCTGACCACGTCATGCCTTCCCTCCTCAATAAACTTCAGTAGATCCCTACCACTCCCAGGATAAAATATAAAATCTTCTTTTTGGCATTCAAAGCCTTTTATAACTTGCTATCCCAACTTTTCCAATATTCTTTTTTTGAAAATATATTTAATATGAATGTATATGTACAGCCCATATCAGATTGCATGCCATCTTGGGGAAGGGGGAAGGGAGGGAAGGGAGAAAATACAGAATTCAAAATCTTATGGAAGTGAATGTTGAAAACCAAAAATAAATTAATTAATTTTTAAAATTGTACTCTGTTTTTCTGAAATCGTGAATCATGTCATATAAAATCCAGGAATAGTGGAATGGCAACATAGCATGATGTATAGAAGACTGGAATCAAAGAAAAGAAGATCTCAGTTCTAGTCCTGTTTTTAATACATACCAGCTTTCAGAACATGGGCAAGTAATTTAACTTTCTCAATAGTATTTTTCCCAATTACATGACAATCTCCAGCATACTATTCTACAAGATCTTCAGTTTCAAATTTTTCTCCCTTCCTTCCCCTCCTCTCTTCCAAAACAAGTGCTATCATGTAAAACATATTTCCACACTAGTCATAGTTACGAAAGAAGAAACAGATCAAAAGGTAAAAAACATGAAAAAGAATAAAATAAGTGAAAAAATATGCTTTGATCTGCATTCTGAGTCCATCACTTCTTTATCTGGATGTGGACAGCATTTTCCCTCATGAGTTCTTTGTACTTGTTTTGGATCACTGCATTGCTGAGAAGAGCTGAGTCTATCATGGTTGATCATTGCACACTGTTGCTGTGTACAATGTCCTCCTGGTTCTGCTCACTTCACTCTGCATCAGTTCATGTAAGTCTTTCTGGGTTTTTCTGAAATCTGCCTGCTCATCATTTCTTACAACACAATAGTATTCCATTATATTTATTTACCACAACTTGTTCGGCCATTCCGCAATTGATGGGCATCCCCTCAAATTCCAATTCTTTGACACCACAAAAAGAACTGCTATAAATATTTTTGCACATGTGGGTCTTTCCCCTTTTTTGTGATCTCTTTGGGATACAGAACTAGTAGTGGTATTGCTGGATCAAAGGGTATGCATGGTTTTGTAGCCCTTTGGGCATAATTGTTCTCCAGAATGGATGGATCAGTTCACAACACCACTAACAATGCAACTAATGTACTGTCTGAATGTAATGGAATACTATTGTGCTATAAGAAATGATGAACAGACAGATTTCGAAGGAACCTGTATAAACTGATGCAAAGTGAGATGAGCAGAACCAGGAAAACACTGCACACAGTATCAGCAACATTGTGTGATGATCACCTTTCCAGTCTTCTTATACCTCATGCCTCCTCCTCCCCATATTCTGCTAACCAATGACACTGGTCTCCTTGCTATCCCTTGAACAAGACATTCCATCTCCTTTCTCTGGGCATTTTTACTGGTTTTCCCCATGCTTGGAATATTGTCTCTCCTCATTGCCTCCTAGCTTCCCTGGCTTCCTTTCAGTCAGAGCTAAAACCCTATCTTCTATAGAAAGCCTTTCCCAGTCTCCCTTAATTCTAGTACCTTCACTTTGTTGATTATTTCTAACTTATCCTATATATAGCTTGATTATATATAGCTGTTCTCATGTTGTCTCCCCCATTAGACTGTAAGCTCCTTGAGCAGACACTTTCTTTTTATCCTCGGCGCTTAGCACAATGTCCAGTAGATAGGAGCTTAGTGAATGTTTATTCCCTCACTGCCTGAGAGAGATTTCTGATTGCTTCCTACTCCTCAGAGAAATAAAAAGACATCACAGCATCCTATCTGGAGTGAAAAGTCATCAAAGATTACAGGTTAATAAGACACAGCATTGGGGGAATTGTGACTGGAGGATTAGATCTAGCTGTTTGTCACGTCTCAGCTCTCCTAATTCTTTCTTGGTCAAGATGTGTGCAAATATTGTGTTTGCCAAACAGGATATGCTTATCTACAAGCACATTCTTCTATCCACTTGAGACTTTACCCTTTCTTAAGATAAGAACATCTGTGGAAGCAAAACAGCTTAGTTTACAAAATTCCATCTCCTACAACTACATATGTATAACCTATGTCAAATTACTTGCCTTCTCACCGAGGAGGGAGGCAGGGAAGGGAGAGAATTTGAAACTCAAAATTTGGAAAAAAAAGAATGTTAAAATTGTTTTTACATGTAATTGGGAAAAAATTAAATAAGAAAAAAAATTGTCTCCCTGCCTTGTCTGTCCTTTCTCCAATCCATCCTCCAAACAGTTATTAAGTTGATGATGTTAAAACACAGGTTGGACTAATTCTGTGTGATGACCAAGAAGTTCTATGGCTCCCTCTTGCCTCTAGGATAAAATACGAGCCCATTTATTTGGCATTATCATCATCAATATCATCATCACAATAATAATAACTACCATTTAAGGTTTGCAAAGATCTTTACAAATATTATTTTATTTTTATTTTATACTGGATAGATACAAGATGAATACAAAGTGATTTGGGGAGCAGTGCTAATGATCTGAGGAACCAGGAAAGGAGGTAACACTTCCAGCTGAGAATGAAGGGAACTAGGGATTCCAAAAGGTGGAGGTGAAGAGGGGAAGCACTCTAGATATTTTATTCTCACAACAATCCTAGGAGGTAAGTGGTATTCCCCATTTTGCAAATAAGGAAACTGAGGCAGGCAGCACTTTCGCAGGGTCACACAGCTATTGTCTGAGGCTGGATTTAAACTAAGATCTTCCTGACTCGAGATCTGGATGCTTTAAAATAAAAATATAATTACCACATTACAAATATGATCTGATCTGATGGGAGGTAGGTGCTATTATCACCTACATTTTATGGGTGAGGAAAATAAGGCTAAGAAAGGTTAAGTAATTTGCCCAGGGTCACACAGCTAGTGAGTTTATCAGGTGGATTAAATCTCAAATTTTCTTGACTCCATGTCCAGCTCTATTGTGTCATGATGTTGCCTCTAGGCCTTTCACATTCTGGTTCCAGACATCTTTCCCAGGCTGATTTCACATTAATTCTCTTCTTGTACTCTATACTCCAGCCAAACTGGCCTAGTTTCTGTTCCTTGTACATAAAATTCAATCTCCCACTTTCAGGCCTTTAATCAGGCTGTACTCCATGCCTAGAAGGCTTCCCCTCTTCACCTCCACCTTTTGGAATCCCTAGTTCCCTTCATTCTCAGCTGAAGTGCCAACGTCTTTCCTGGTTCCTCAGATCATTAGCGCTGCTCCCTAAATCACTTTGTATTCATCTTGTATCTGTCCAGAATTAACTTACTTGGGATTTCAATGCGCCAATCCCATTCTCACCTGGGAAATAAACTCCTTGAGGGCAAAAATTCTGTATTCATACTACTAGCCTCTCTCAGTGCCTGGCACATAATAAATTCCTATTGATTAATTAATTGATTGATAAATGATATGTGAACTTGAAGTCCATCACTAACTGCCTTATTTCAGTCAAGGGTACTACTATTCTTCAAGGTACCCAGGTTGACAAGGGGTCATTCATCACTTTCGTTCACTTCTGTTCTCTTCCTCCCATATCCAATCATTTTTTTAGATTTTTATTTAATTTTATTTACTTTTTGTTACATTTTGAGTTCCAAATGTCATCCCTCCTTCCCTCTGCAGCCTGCACTAGAGAAAGTCACCATTTCACACTGTGAAAATGGATACGCAAACTACCTTGATTTGCTTGAGGGCCGCAATTATCCAAGTAACTGAGAAGAGCTGTATGAGGACTAGCTGTATTAGCTGAGATACACAGTGACCAAGATTGTTAGTGATACTAACAATCCTTTGAAGTGACCAAGAGAAAACCTAGCTGGACATGCAGAAAATAAGCAGCTCTGAAGACAATTAAGCTCATACCAACTTCAAAGCAGAACCTGAACTGTTTGGTAGTTTAGGGACATTCAAGAGACATTCTTATCTTCAGATTCTACCCTAATTGCTGGTTATGGGGCTCTCTGACACACGCTTAGAGTATTGTTTATGCTCAAGTCTAGAACTGCCATGCCGGCTTATCACCAAGAATGCCTCCTGATTTGTATAAAGGGCCACTGCTCTGACACCTGGAATTCCTCACTCCCCTGTTTTCTGAATCTCCCCCTCCCTTTGGGAATGGGACTCCCTGCTTCATTCCTTTCTAGGACCTGCCCAATTCTCTACCTTCCTTTGAAAAGTAAAGATATCTTACTCTGTCCAAATGGGTTTTGAACAGATGTGGACCCTGCTTCACTTCCATCTTGCAAGTTCCATTTCAGGCAATAAATGCAATTATAATGTATGTAAACTGTGATTAGATTCTGACTCATTCCAGGTTTCCTTTTTTAGACCTGGAGGGTTCTTCTGTTTTAACAGTTCATAGGAGTTTTTAATTTATCAACACATACATATATATCTGTAAAATTATACTATGCATACTTCTATTTATCAGTTCTTTCTCAGGAGGTGGATAGGTCCTTTGTAGTTGATTTGAGTATTTATAATACTCAGATTAACTTAGGTGTTCACAGTTATTCTTCGAACAATATTGCTATTATTGTATAAAATGTTCTCTTGGTTCTGCTCATTTCACTCTTCATTATTTCGTATAAGTTTTTCCATGGTTTTGTAAAACAGCTTGCTCATCATTTCTTACAGCACAGTAGTGGATGGAATATCACCACAATCATATACCATGACTTGTTTAGCCATTCCCCAAATGATGGCCATCCCCTCAATTTCCAGTTCTTTGCTGCCACAAAGAGAGCTATTTATAAATATTTTAGAACATATAGGTTCTTTTCCTTCTTCCCTGATCACCTTGGGAAACAGACCTAATAGCAGTATTGCTGGGTTAAAGGGTATATAGTTTTATCATTCTTTGTAACTCTTTTTTCCAGATGCTCTCCAAAATAGTTGGCTCAGTTCACAGTTCAACCAACAATGTATTAGGGTCCCACCAATATCTTTTTTAAAAATAGATTAACCTTCTTTTAAGGAGATTTTGGGAAAGTAATACTTTTTTACTGAAGAACTATCTTCTCCCCTCAAAGTAAGTGGTACAGTACTGCAGTCTGAAAAGAAGTACTGTAGGTTAAATACAAACTCCTTTGTCATTTAAACCTTCCTAGCCTGACTCCAGTCCATCTTTCTTATCTTAAGCCCTTAAACAGAAAGTCTCTCAGGGACTGAAAGTTACTAGACATGCTTTGTAAAATCTCTTTTCCTGACACCTGATTAAAGTTTTATCATATATTAATTATTGTTTTGAGGATAGGCCCCAAACTTCACTGAGTTCACAAACTCTGGACTCCTACAAATATGTTTTGCTATAAATTACTGGCACTGTTTCTGTTGATATTTAGCATAATCAAACATTTGTAAGCATGCTGTCTTTTCAATCTGTTTCAGCTGATGCACTTTACCTGATCTTTCATTAAAGTAATCAAAACACTTGCTGTGCCACATCTAATGAATGTTGCATGTATGATTAAGTGCTTTCATTCATATTGCAAGTTTGATTTAATGTAATCTGCCTTTCAGACAGCCATTAGCCTAGCTACTGCGTGCATTCGATTAATTGGCTGAATTCTTCCAGATGTCCATTAAGTATTACAGGAATTTCTATGTGGAAACAGCAGGGACTGTCTAGCACAGAACCAAACAATGATATGCTATATTGCTGCCATGACTTAAGAAAAGCTGGATTCATTTTCATTAATAAAACATCTGTACTCCTGAACTGCTATGCATTGAGATGCATTTATTTTATATCTTTATTTCTCTTGTGACTATAGAGAGTTAAATAAAAGCACATTTACTGATATTACATAGGCCCAGGATTTGGTCAGAGATGATTGGCAAAATAGCTCAATTTTAAAAGTTTACACTAGGTGTAGAAAATATTACAATAAACACCCATTTGAAAGAGTTGGGCTGGGTGTGGTAGTCCGTACTACTAGGGAGGCAGAGGCTGCTTCAGTTCAGGAGTTCTGAACTACAGTAGGATTAAAGGTGATTGGGTGTCTGAACTAAGTCTGGAATAGATATAATGAAGCCCTAGAAATGGGGTTGTTTTGTTGTTCAGTCATGTACAACTCTTTGTTGCACCTCATTTGGGGTTTTCTTGGCAAAGATACTGGAGTGGTTTGTCATTTCCTTCTCCAGCTCCGAGGAAACTGAGGCAAAAAGGGTTAAGTGACTTGCCTAGAGTCACGCAGCTAGTAAGTGTCTGAGGCCAGATTTGAACTTAGGGAAACAAATTTTCCTGACTCCAGGCCCAACACTATCCACTATGCCACCTAGCTGCCTAGAAGCAGAGGGCTACCAAGTGACCTAATAAGGGACAAACCTGACCAGGTCCAAAAAACAGAGCAGGTTCAAGTTTTCATGCTGACGAG
The DNA here is from genome assembly GCF_900497805.2 of Vombatus ursinus. Taxonomy (NCBI): domain Eukaryota; kingdom Metazoa; phylum Chordata; class Mammalia; order Diprotodontia; family Vombatidae; genus Vombatus; species Vombatus ursinus. The sequence continues at coordinate 3,882,041 of NW_020955184.1, forward strand.
TATTGGGATTGAGTCTACGAGAAGCTGCTGCACTCTTCCAGCCTGAGTGAGATAGGGAGAGTCAGTCAAAAAGAAAAGATAGGGGGGAAATGGCAAGGAACGGGAAAAAAGGGGAGGAGAGGAATAAGAGGACAAGAGAGGAGAGGAGAGAAAGATAAAGAAGAGAAGAGAAAATTAAAGGGAAGAAAAGAAAGCAAAAGAAAACAGAGTTGGAAAGTGACTTACATGATAGAAATCAGTTAGGAGAGTGGACCTGTGATTTCACTGATAAAGGGACCTCTGCTTGCTTCTCACTGTTAAATGCCTACCCAAGTTTACACAGCCAGTATGTGTCAGAGCTTGACTGAACCCAAATCTTCCTTGGTCTGAGACCAAATCTCTATCCTCTATAGCATACTGCCTGACAGTGATATAGAAATAAATAAAGGTGTTAAGAGACTATTATATAGTTATTTTGGAAATGTGTTGTATCTTTTGTGCTCTCAATGTTGAGATGTTCTTTAGAGAAAAAGGCAGTTGTGACTTTCCGTGATATCTTGTACAGCGGTTTGTAAGATAATCCCATTTTTCTACATGTTTGTGAGTCTTAAATTGTTTGCTTTGTATAGAAACCTGCATTGTGCACATGGACCCTTAATAAATACCAATTGAAAATGATTCAGCTAGGCTGATCACATCTCATAAGATGAGGCCAAAACAAGAATGTACTTGGAACTATTGCACATTCCTGCAGATCTAAAATGTGGTACTTGGAGACAGCAGCACTAAAAGTAAGAAGATGTTCATCTCATGTCTGAGATCTGACTTTTTAAAGTGTTTTTCACTCATTTATTTAACATGTGCTTATTAAGTGCCTGCTGTGTGCCAGGCACTCTACTCTGGCAATATAGTCCCTAGCTCAAGGAACTTTCATTCTATTAAGAGGGAAGGTAAGGACAATATGTGCACATCAAATCAAAACTGAATCAAAATATGGACAGCATAAATACAAAGTAATTTGGGGAGAGGAGGGGCAGTGAGTGGTACTAGCAATTGGATAGATAATAACAATAGCTAACATTGATATGTGCCAGGCATTTTGCTACATGTTTTATAATTTTTATCTCATTTGATCCTCACAGCAACCTGGGGCATAGATACCATCATTATGCCCATTTTACAGATGAGTGAACTGAGGTAAACAGTGACCTGCCTAGGATCATATAGCTAGGAAGTATCTGAAGCTAGATTTGAACTCAGATCTACCTGACTCCAGGTCCAGTGCTCTATCTACTGCTTCACTTAGCTGTCTCATGTAGGAGGTGACCTTGTTTGACCCAAACCTTGATGGAAGCTAGGGTATCTGTGATTCAGAAGTGAGGATTTCATTTTAGACATGGGGGACAGCCTGCTCAAAGGCTTGGAGGTGGAAAATGGAAGATCATATTTTAGGAGCACCAAGGAGACCAATTTGGTTGGCATATAGAATACATGAAGGGAGCAATGTGCAATAAACCTGGAAAGATGGACTGGAGTCAGGCTAGGAAGGTTTAAATGACAAAGTAGTTTGTATTTAACCTACAGTACTTTACTACTGTACTTTAGGAATACCAATTTGGCAACTATGTGGAGAATGGGAAGACAAAACAGAAAGACAAATTTTGAGGCTGTTGAAATAGGTAAGTGTGCTAAAGGCCTGAACCGGGTTGATTGTGGTATAGGTAGAAACAGAGAGCAAATGTTAGATATGTTCATAGATTTATAGAAGTGAAAGGAGCCAACCTGCTCACTTTAGAGACAAGGAAATTGAAGTCTAGAAAGATTCATGACTTGCTCCATGTTACACAGATAACAAGTGGCAGCCCCAGAATTTTAAACTTTGGCTCCAAATCTGGTCTGTTTTTTCCACTATAACATGCTGCTTCTGTCAAGATCATGGAATCATAGATCTAGAGTTCTAAGAAGCCTTGGAGGTCATCTAGTCTAACTCCCTTCTTTCATAGGTGAGGAAACCGAGTCATAAGGCAGTTAAATTGCTTGCATAAAGTTACACACAGGTATCAAAATGACAAAGCTAGGATTCAGGTCATTTGGCTCTAAATCCATGACTCTTTCTATTAAACCAAACTGCTTCTACCGAGACTTGACCCTAATTGGCTATGAGGGATAGGGAAAAGTTGAAGATGAAGCAGTGTAATCAATAGATAACCAGTCTGAGTTAGGAAAACCTAGATTCACAGCCTGTCCCTGACACATACTTCCTATCAGATCCTGGGCAAAGATGATGGGGTGGTTTGCCATTTCCTTCTCTGGCTGATTTTACAGATGAGTAACTGCGGCAAGCAAGGTTAAGTGACTTGCCCAGGGTCATGCAGCTAGTAAGTATCTGAGGCCAGATTTGAACTAAGGAGGTTGAGTCTTCCTGACTCCAGGCACAGCCTGTATCCATTGTGCCACCTAGCTGCCCTGAGGTAGCATTTTCTTCAAGGGTCTAAAGATGACAGCATTACAGCTGAAAACACAGGCTCATAACTTTCTGAAAACGTCTCTTCTCAAGCAAAGAGTTTTAAGGGAAACTTAGCAAAAATAGCTGAGAAAGAAGAAGCTTTGTACCTCAACTTTCTTCTACAACTATTTCAACAAAAATCAGGGTTCCAGTAGTGACTGGGAAAATCAAGGAGAAATCAAAATGGGTTATTTTTTCCAGCCCAAGTCAACATTAGGAAAACATGGTGATCCAGCCAGGGAGGCCTCTGCAGAATACTCCAGCATAGGGGCTGGGCCTAGGACCTGTGGCTATATATCAAGAAAAAGAATATTGCTTTGGGATAGAAATTCATGTAGATTATATTCTGTTTCCTAGTCATAATACAAAATCCCAATTAGGGAAGCAAAGCCAGAAGAATGAATAAACAAAAAAAGACACACAGGACAAAGGACTGCTATGGAGTGAGGTGTACCCAAGATCCAAACCCAGAAGAATATAACTCCATAACATGTACAAGCAAAGTGTCAAAGGAAAACATAGCTTGGTCATATGGTCAAATAAAATTCATGGAAGAAGTAAAACGAGTTTAAAACCCATGCTATAAATGTTTCTTTGATGGAGATTGTGTGGGATTTCTTTTTCTTGTTTGTGCTTTACTTGTGAGAATGAGCAAGTGAATGAATTAAACAGAGCCATGGCAAGGCAGAGCTACAGACTAACATTGTAGCAAAAGGATGGCACATGGAACATTCCAGGTCCTGTGCCCCGGACATGGCAGCTGTAGATGTTTCCTTTGGTGAGGGGAATCCCTGAGCACTACTGGATATGACAGTTTCTTTAATGTAAAAGGGACTACAACTTTCGTGCAGGGACTTTGGTATTGGGGGTGGTGGGAAAATTGTTAATCTTATATAAAGCAACTCAATGAATTGTTTTTGGTTTTTTTTTTTTTAAAAACCCATATTATAGATGAAATGAAATCTCTAGCAGAAAGAATTAGAAAATTGTGAGCTAAAACTAGTATAGTCCCAGTCAACCCAGGATTCATGTATCCTGGGACTAAACATTATCATCTTCCACACCCACCAGCCTCTTGCTAAATTTTGAGTGAAGTTTTCTGCATCCTTGCCCCTCACTCCTCACTTCTTATTATTCAGTTTGGAAAATACCCTTATTTCACTGGTCCTGTTTATACTATCTTCTCCTATGGATGATATGGGCAGTCTTCTATTAGTGCCATCTTGGCTCTGTCTAAAATTTACTCTTCAGAGATATTCAACTAAAATGTGAGTACCATCGTGTTGCACATCTGGAACCACCTCCCACTGTCCCCACTGGGTGTTGTACATGTCCTATACCAGAGGTAGAGAACCTGTAGCCTTGAGGTCACATGTGACCCTCTAGGTCCTCAAGTGCAGCTCTTTGACTAAATCCAAACTTCATATCACAAATCCCCTTAATAAAAGGATATGTTCTGTAAAACTTGGACTAAGTCGAAGGGCTGCATCCGAGGACCTAGAAAGCCACATGTGGCCTTGAGGCCACAGGTTCCCCACCCCTGGCCTATAGGCAATGGTGGGCACACACTAAAACTGTTTCCTATTGACATCTGTTCTTATGAGTAGCAAAAAAGTTTTGTTAACTTCTATCCCAGGGTGGTAGTCACTCTTCATCTAAACTCTCCAGTACTGCAAAAAAGAAATGAAAGCACTAGGGAAAAGATTTGGAAGGAGAATTAACTGCATATTACAAGAGATATAAAACTTTACCCAACAAACAGACTTCCTGAAAATTAGAATTAACCAAACAGAAGCTAATAACTCATGAGACAATATACTTATATATATATACACACTCACATATATATATATATTAGAACAGTCAAATAACTGAAACAATTTGAAGAAAATACAAAGTAAATGAAAAAGGAAATAAAATTATTGCTTTTTATGAATAGTGTGATGGTTTACTTAAAGGACCCTAGAGTCAACTAAAGTTGATTTAAGTAATAACTACAACAAAGTTGCAAGATATAAAATAAATCTATATAAATCATTAGTATACCTGTATATAACGGGAAGAGATACAAAGAGAAATTCCATTTAAAATAACTACAGAATATTTAAAATATTTGGAAACCTATCTACCAACATACACACAAGAACTATTATGATATAACTATAAAATGCTTTATACAGAAATAAAGAAATACGTACAGAATTGGAAAAATAGTAATTGCTTATGAGTTGGCTAAGCCAATATAATAAAAATGACAGTACTACCTAAATTAATTTACATATTGAGTGCCATGCCAAACAAACTACCAAAGCATAGAAAAAACAGTAACATAAGTCTCAAGGTAATTAATAAAAAAAGTGGAAAGATAGGAGGCCTGGCAGTACCAGATCTTAAACTATACAACTAAACAATATTCATTAAAATTATTTGGTCCTGGTTAATAAAAAGAGAGATTAATCAGTAGAATAGATTAGATGTTGTACAGAACATACAGAAGCAAATCAGACTAGTGGTCTAGTTTTTGACAAGCTCAAAGACCTCAACTACTGGAATAAGGACTGTTTGGAAAATTGGAAAGCAGTCTGGCAGAAATTAAACTTAGACTAACACCTCACATCATGGACCAAGATAAGCTTAACAGCGATACATGGCTCAGATATAAAAGGCTAAATCAAAAATAAATTAGAGGGGTACAGAAGAAATTACTTTTTGGATCTGTGGATAAGGGAAGAGTTCATGACCAAACAAGGAGTAGAAAAGATTTTAGAAGATAAAATGGACAGTTTGATGACCTAAAATTAAAGTTTTTGCACAAACAAAACCAATGCAGTTTATATTGCCAGGAAAACAGTTAACTGGGCAGGGTGGGGAGGAAACCTTTGTAGCAAGTTTCTCTGATAAAAGTCACATCTCTGAGATACATAAGGAACTGATTCAAACCTATAAAAAATAAGAGCCAACCCCATTAGAGTTTTCACAGGAAGAAATACAAGCCATCAACAATCATATGAAAAAATGCTCCAAATTACTAATAATTAGAGGAATATAAATGAAAGCAAATCTGAGGTTCTACTTAACACCCATCAGATTGGCAAAGATGACAGAAAAGGAAAATAACAATTGTTGGAGGAGCTGCAAGAAGATACCTTAATTCATTATTGGAAGAGCTGTAAATTGATCGAGCCATTCTGAAGAGCAATTTGGAACTATGCCCCAAAGCAGGAGTGTGCTAAAGTCAGAGTCAACTGTTTAAATTTTCACTGTGAGCATTTGTACCTTAGCAATCAGCAAATGCTATAAATCAGGGCTTGATTTATTATTCTCTTGATTGTCTAGACTTAGGAGAAAATGTTAATAAATATAGATTAAACTTTAAAGTATGCCCCATGTACATTTTTTTTCTGAGAGTCAGGTATTAATCATTTACCAAAAGTTTTTAACTGTGTTACCCTTTGACCCAGCAATACCACCACTAGGCTTCTTCCCCAAACAGATCAATATAAAATGAAGATGCATATACACATATGTATTTATGTATGTATGTCACACATATGTGACAATTGTTTACTTTGTTCTCCTTTGTCCTACACTCTGTATAATTTCATACAAGTCTTCCCAGATTTCTTTGCTTTTTTTTTTTTGCCAGTTCTTATGGCACAACAATATTCCATTACATTCATGTACTATAATTTGTTCAGTTCTTTTGTATTGGCAAAGCGCTAAAAGCTAAGGGAATATTCGAATGAGATAATATTTGTAAATAATTTGTAAATAAAATGAGATACTATTTGTAAAGCACTTAGCATAGTGTCTGGTATTTAGTAGGTGTTTAATAAATGTTTATTCCATCCTTCCTTCCTTCCCATTATTGTGCCATAAGAATTGGCAAAAGGGACAAGACATATTATTCAGAGTGAAGTAAGCAGGATGAGATAAACAACTTATACAATAACAACAACATTTTAAAGACAAAAACTGAAAGTCTCAAGAACGCCAATCAATGCAGTGACCAACCAAGTTTCAAGAGAACCTATAATGAAGATTGCTACATACCTCCTCACAGAGAGATGATGTAGAACGCATCGAGATGCAGAATGGGATATGGCCTATGCAGGAATTTGTCTTATTTGATTATTCATCTTTTTTAAAGGGTCTTCTCTCGTGTGTTTGTTTATTTTCAGTGAGAAGAGACACAGAAGGGAGAAAAAAGAAATGCTTGTTAATTAAAAAAATAAAAGGCTGAAAAAAAAGGTTATCGGAATTAATGACAAAATCAAAGTCCCTTTTTTAGAGAGTTTTTTTTGGGGGGGTGGTTACTAAATAATTGAGAACCATGGGGGTTGGACTTCTGGGAGCCAAGATGGCAGAGTAAGCAGGAAATCACTCTTACTCTCCTTTATTGACCACTAACAAAAAAAAAAACCCAAAAAATAGTGCCCCAGGAAAAATCCTGGAACAGCAGAGACAATGGAAAGATGGGGAGAAGTAGTCTTTTAAAAGAATTTGGAGGATCACCAAGAAAGGTTCATTTCACTTGGGTAAAAAGGGGAACGCAGTCCAAGTCAGGAGGCAGCCCAGAAAGCCAGCAGCAAGCCCAACCTCAGCAAACCATCAGGAGATCTTGAGCCCCAAAAGGGTGGAGCAGGCAAACGCCAACACCAGAACCTCCCATGTGCCTTAGCACAGCCAGAGGAACCAGTGGACTCCAGCTCAGAGAAGTGCTACATGCACGCCGGCATAGCCCCAAGCAGGCAGGTATCTTCCAGTAGCCAACCTCCTGTGCTATAGCATAGCACCAGAGAAACACAGAAAAACCCCACCTGGCCTCAGTACGTGCCAGATACCACCATTAAGATCCTAGCTCTGCACCAGGTAAGCTGCCAGACCCCTATAGCCTCTAGCTGCCAGCACACAAAGGCAGTGAGCAGGCCCCTGGCCCCCAGCACAAGAAGTTGGGGATAGTGTCCCCTGTGCTCCAGCAGGAGAGCTCAACTTTAAAAGCCAGGAAATAGGGGCAGCTAGGTGGCGCAGTGGATAGAGCACCGGCCCTGAAGTCAGGAGGACCTGAGTTCAAATACGGCCTCAGACCGAACACTTGACACATACTAGCTGTGTAACCCTGGGCAAGTCACTTAACCCCAATTGCCTAAGCAAAAGAAAAAAAAAAGCCAGGAAGAAGGCAAACAAAATGAGCAAAAAGCAGAAAACAATACTAACCATAGAGAGCTATTATGGTGACAGGGAAGATCAAAACACAAACTCAGAAGAGGACAACGTTGTCAATACACCTACATCTGAAACCTCAAAGGGAAATAGGAATTGGTCCCAAGCCCAAAAAGCCTTCTTGGAAGAGCTCAAGAAGGATTTTAGAAGTCAAATAAGAGAAGTAGAAGGAAATTGGGGAAAGAAATGAGAGATATGCAAGAGAGAGTCAATAGCTTGGAAAAGGAAGGACAAAAATTGACTGAAGAAAATAACTCCTTAAAAAAATACAATTGGCTGAATGGAAAAGGAGGTACAAAAATGCACTGAAGAGAAGATCTCCTTAAAAAGTTGAATTGGCCAAATAGAAAAAGAAGTACTAAAGCTAACTGAAGAAAACAATTCGTTAAAAATTAGAATTGGATGAGACATCAAGAATCAGTCAAACAAAATCAAAAGAATAAAAATATAGAAAAAAAATGTAAAACACTTCATAGGAAAAACAACTGACCTGGAAAATAGATCCAGGAGAGATAATTTAAGAATTATTGGACTGCCTGAAAGCCATGATCAAAAAAGAGCCTGGACAGCATCTTTCAAGAAATTATCAAGAAAAACTGCCCTGAGGTCCTAGAACCAGAATGTAAAATAGTCATTGACAGAATCCACCAATCACCTCCTGAAAGAGATCCCAAAATGAAAACCACAAAAAATATTGAAACCAAATTCCAGAATTATCAGGTCAAGGAGAAAATACTGTAAGCAGCCAGAAAGAAACAATATAAATATCAGGGAACCACAGTCAGTGTTACTTAGGACCTAGTAGCTTCTAAATTAAAGGACTGGAGGTCTTGAAATATGATATTCTGGAAGGCAAAGGAGCTTAGATTACAACTAAGGATCAACTACCCAGCAAAACTCAGCATTATCTTTCAGAGGGGAGAGGTGGACATTCAATGAAATAGGGGACTTCCAAACCTTCCTGATGAAAAGATCAGAGCTCAACAGAAAATTTTATCTTTAAATACAAGACTCAAGAGAGATATAAAAAGGTGAACAGGAGAGAAAAAAAAACATTCAATAATGGTAAACCATTTACATCCCTACGTGGGAAGATGATACTTGTAACTCTTGAGAACTATAACATTATTACAACATTTAGAAGGTGTATACATAGAGGGTGTGGGTATAAGTTGACTTTGATGTGATTAAAAATTAATTAATTAAGGAGTGAAAAAAGGATTGTACTGGTAGAAGAGGAAAGGGGGAGGCAAAAAAGGGTAAATTATATCACATGAAATGGCACAAAGACCTTTTACAGTAAAGGGGAAAGAAGGGAAGTTGGAGAGCATTGTTTGAACCTTATTTGGCTCAAAGAGGGAATAACAAAGATACTCACTTGGATATACAAATCTATCTTACCCTATAGGAAGTAGGAGAGGAAAGGGGAAAGAAAAGGGAGAGGGTGGAGAGAAGGGAGGGCAGATTAAGGGAAGTGGTAGTCAGAAGCAAAACACTAGCGAGGAGTGAAAGCTAGAAAGGAAAGAGAAAAGCATAAAAGGGGGAAAATAGGATAGAGAGAAAAACACAGTTAGAAATCATAACTGTGAATGTGAATAAGATGAACTCTCCCATAAAACAGAAGCATGTAGCAGAGTGGATTAAAAACCATAATCCTACAATATGTTGTTTACAAGAAACACGTTTGAAGCAGAGAGATACACACAGAGTGAAGGTAAAAGGCTGGAGCAAAATATACTATGCTTCAGCTGAAGTGAAAAAAGTAGGGGTAGAAATCCTGATCTCAGACAAAGCAAAAGCTAAAATAGATCTAATTCATTCTCTGTTTCCTCTCGGCCCTGACGGCGGCAGCATGGGAAGTGCCGTGGTCTTCATAGTGCTAGAAAGCTCTTAAGCCACAGGAGAGACCAAAAGTGGCATGACAAACAATATAAGAATGCCTTGAAGGCCAACCCATTTGGAGGAGCATCTCACGCAAAAGAGATTGTCTTGGAAAAAGTTGGTCTGGAAGCCAAGCAGTCCAATTCTGCCATCAGGAAGCGTGTGAGAGTCTAGCTGATGAAGAACGGCAAAAAAATCACTGCCTTTGTTCCCAACGATGGCTGCTTGAATTTTATTGAAGAAAATGATGAAGTTTTGGTTGCTGAATTTGGTCAAAAAGGTCATGCTGTTGGTGATATTCCTGGAGTCCGAGTCAAGGAAAGTTGCAAATGTTTCTCTTCTGGCCTTGTACAAAGGCAAGAAGGAAAAACCAAGATCATAAAAATTGTATAATGTCTTTGTCATAGTAAAAAATTTTCATGTAAAAAAATAGATCTAATTAAAAGAGATAAGGAAGAAAACTACATCCTCCTAAAAGTTACCATAGACAACGAAGTAGTATCAACACTAAACGTATATGCACCAAAAGTGCATCCAAATTCTTAGAGGAGAAGTTAAATGAGTTACAAGAAGAAATAGATAGCATAACTATACTACTGGGGGACCTCAACCTCCTCCTCTCAGAACTAGATAAATCTGTCCACAAAATAAACAAAAAAAGAAGTTAAGGAAATGAATAAGATCTTAGAAAAGTTAGACATGGTGGACTTATGGAGGAAAAATGAATGAGAATAGAAAGGAATATACCTTTTTCTCAGCAGTACATGGCATCTACATAAAAACTGACCATGTACTAGGGCATAAAAACCTCACAATCTGATGCAGAAAGGCAGAAATATCCTTTTCATTACATTAAATTGAAAAGTTTTTTTGCAAAAACAAAGCCAATGCAACCAAGATTAGAAAAGAAGCAGAAAGCTGGGAAACAATTTTTTAAGCCAATGTCTCTGATAAAGACTCATTTCCAAAATACATAGAGAACAAAGTCAAATTTGTAAGTCATTCCCCAATTGATAAACGGTCAAAGGATACGAACAGGCAATTTTAATAGGAAGAAATCAAAGCTATCTATAGTCATATAAAAATGTTCTAGATCTCTATTGATTAGAGAAATGCAAATCAAAATGCCTCTAAGGTACCACATCATAGCTATCAGATTGGCTGACATGACAAAACAGGACAATGATAAATGTTAGAGAAGATATGGGAAAATCACTGTTGGTGGAATTGTGAACTGATCCAACCATTCAGAAGGGCAATTTGGAACTATGCACAAAGGGCTATAAAATTGAGCAATACCACTTCTAGGTCTGTATCCCAAAGAGATCATAAAAATGGGAAAAGGACTGACATGTACAAAAATATTTATAGAAGCTCTTTCGTGGTGGCCAAGAATTGAAAATTGAGGGGATGCCCATCAATTGGGGAATGGCTGAACAAGTTGTGGTATGTAAATATAATGGAATACTATAGTTCCATAAGAAATGATAAGCAGGCAGACTTCAGAAAAACTGGAAAGACTTATATGAACTGATACTGAGTGAAGTGAGCAGAACCAGGAAAATGTTGGACACAGTAACAACAACATTATGTGATGACCAACTTCGATAGACTTAAATCTTCTCAGTAATGCAGTGACTGAAGACAATTCCAGAAGACTCATGATGAAAAATGCTGTCCACATGCAGAGAAAGAACTATGGAGCCTCAATGCAGATTGAAGCATACTATTTTTCCTTTTTTTTTTTTGTTTTTGTTTTTGTTTTTTCTTTCTTGTGGTTTTTCCCTTTGGTTTTAATTCTTCTTTACAACATGACTAATGTGGAAATATGTTTAATATGCAAAAAAAATTGAGAGCCATCTGTAAATTGGAGCAAAAATTAAAGAGGAAATAAAATTCTTATAACAAATACAAATGCTATCTTTTAGATGGTATATTGACAAAATAGGGCATGCCTCAAGAGCACTGCAATGGGGCAATATAACTAGAAATCATGCCATGTAAGGATTGTTAAAAAGAAATTAGGGATATTTCACCTGGAAAAGAGAAGATTTAGGCAATTATGATTATCGTATCTAAATATTTGAAGGGTTGTCATGTAGAAAGGTATTAGATTTATTTAGCTTGTCCCCAGATGACAGAACCAGATTCAATGGGTAGAAATTATATAATCAGATTTAGAGTCTATGTAGGGAAGGCCATACTGACAAAATTTTTGTTATTGTTCAATTGTGTCTGACTCTCTGTGACCCCATTTTTGAGGGATTTTCTTGGCAAAGATACCAGAGTGATTTGCCATTTCCTTCTCCAGCTCATTTTACAGATGAGGAAACTGAGACAAAGAGAGTTAAGTGACTTGCCCAGAGTCACACAGCTAGTAAGTGTCTAAGGCCAGATTTGAACTCGGGTCTTTCTGACTCTGGGCCAATGCTCTATCCACTGTGCCACCTAGCTGTTCTACTAACAAAATTATAAGTTCCAAAAAATGGAAAGTTGGTGAGGCACTGGGAATGCAAAAGCAGGAGTGTAGTAAACAGCCCTCAGGAGCTTTCATTCTGTTAGAGGAGATGGCATTTTCATATATAAGTACATGCAAAATAAATACGAGGTAAATTTCGTAGGGAAGCACCAGCACCTGGGACCTTATGTAAAAAGGGTGCTTGAGCTGAACTGATCTTTAATTTTAACAAAATATTTTGTTATATATTTTTTTTCACTTTTTCTTCAATAAAACTGAAAGGGATATGTAAACTCACAAAGGAGTGAGTTCACCATCAATGGAAATGTTCAAGCAGAGTCTAGGACATCATCTACCAGAGATATTGCTGAGGTCATTCATACACTGAGATGAAAGTTAGAAAAGATAATCTCTAGGGTCTTGTGAAGATAAACAAGGTTCATTTTTTGATATTCAATTTCCTAAGTCAGAAACCTATGCACTCCTTTGAATTTTGTTCCAGTCCTATAATTCTCCCCATTCGAAAGTCAAATTACCTGAGTTGATTTATATGTGATTTTAAGAAACTTTTATTACTTACTCAACTTATTTTTGAGGTTGTGACTTGGCCCATCTTTTTAACACCAATATTCTTCTACTCTTATTTGGCTTTGAATCATAGAACATTCATCTCCAAAAAATTGAAATTGAGGATAACTCAAAGAACAACTCTCTGGGATTATGCATTTGTTGTTGCAGTTGTATCTGATTCTTCGACCATTTGAAGTTTTCTTGTCAAAGATACTGGAGTTGATACTGCTCATTTTACAGATGAGGAAACTGAGGCAAACAAGGTTAAGTGACTTGCACAGGGTCATACAGCTAGTAAATGTCTGGTGGCAGATTTGAACTCAAGAAGATGAGTCTTCCTGGAACCAGCTGCCCTACAGCCACACCCACCCCCTACTGCTCTAACCACTGCACAACAGAGAACAATTCTCTGGGGTCATGCATGCTGCCCTGTATTCTCTCCTCTCCCACTTTTCCACCTTTTGTTCTGAAAACTGTAATAAAATCAATACTAGAGTTTTCTCAGCAAAGGGCATATCAATGGACTGCCCTATTTTTCCATTAACTATCCTCCCCTGCCACCACTCCCTTAATATGTGTTGTCTTTCTCTATTAGAGTGTGGTCTTTTTGAGAATATGTTTGTGCCTCTAGTGCTTGGCCTGGTTCTTGACACATGGTGGTAAACACTTAATAAAGATTTTTCGTTCAAAAAAGAAACAAAAACAAAAATGGACAGTTGACTCAAAAAGCTGTAAACTTCTCATCACTGGAGGCATTTAAGTAAAGGTAGCTGATTATTTGTCTAGGAAGATGTAAAGGGGATTCAGGTAGGAATTAGATTAAATAGAGTCCCTTCCACCTCTGAGATTTTTTTCATTATGTGAATCACTGATGACAATATAAAGAAGGGGGGGGTTAGTTCCTTCCTATTCCCTCACTTGATGAAGTCACAGGGATTAGGGAATAGGTAGTAAAGATGATAATGTATCATAGTGTTAGCATTAGTTATCTCTATATCAGGAGTTAACAATGTTATCTGACAGAATTAAAGCAAACAACCTCATTTGATAAACAGAGATTTGTTATGCTTTCGAGGGCTTTAAATGGCTAAGTCCTGGCTAAGATCAGCAGTTTTAGGGACTGCAGGCCAGGAGCAGCCTATGAAAGAATGTCAGAGAATTTCTCTCCTTTCTTTCCCCACCCCCATCACCTCTAATCTAAACTTCATTTAAGCACTTCCAATGAGGTGTTTTAAATGCAGAGAACAGAGACATACATTAAATAAAGAAATGTATATGGAGAAGTGGTCACTAGTGGAACGAATCAGATTCCAGGAGACTCTAGCTGCAGAGAAGAGAGGTGATGATGCACTCAAGAGAGAGCTAGCACTGGCAAACAAAAGTCACACAGTGATAAGCAACCTTCACAAAGCCCAGATGAACACTTACCCAGTAGAGATGTTGCACCCAGGGTGGAACTTTGTGAGGACTCCACCAGTAGGGAATTGTCTTCCAGATCTTTCAGTACCACATTAGTGAGAAATCTTGGCTATGTGTGTTCTCCGCATGTGTGCATCACTACCATTGTACTCTAAATATGTGCCCTCTCTCCTCATGGCTGCTGTGTATATTAGTGGAAGAATGTGCAGGTTTGAGCAGGTGGAGGGAAGGTTGGTGGTGATTGGCAGGAATAGTTTTGTAACTACTCTTGGTATTATGCTGTCTTGATATCATAGTGAATGTCTTTGCTAAGAGCTAATTGAAGCTACTGGTTGACTGTTAAAGTAACTGGTGAAGTCTCATGAACTATAATTTTAAGGAGTAGCCCTACAGGGTTCTGAAAATCTGTGAGAGCGATAGCATCCTTCTGAAGAGTTAGCTCAATATAATCATTTCAAACTAAACTTAGAAATTTCAGATTTGGGCTGGAAGTTTTTTTTTTTTTAACTTCAACTTAAATTTTTTGGTTTACCTTATTTTTTAACACTGAGGTTTCCATTCTGATGACACATTAAACTAGAGAAACAAAGTTAGTAGGTCATTGAAAAAACGGATAAGACATTTTCAGATAATTCATACAAGATTATTTGACTTTAAAAACAGTTTTCTAAGCTGAGAACAAAAAAATTGCAAGCCTTGGAGGAAAAAATAGTATAACTTGTAAAGAGAAATAATTAACAGTCATGATAGTTCTATATACTAAAATAAATGCAACACATTAATATTTAAAGCAACTTGTTCTTTTTTATATATCAAGCCCAAATCTTTGTATTGATTCACTAAATCCACCTCAAAGCAAACAAATGTTAAAAATGAAACTCCCTTTTAACACAGTTTCTGTGAAGTTTACATTTTGTGGGAGCCTATGTTTTGAATGCTGCACTGATGTGAAATGAGCTAGTTAAATTCCTGTCTGGGTGGGAGTGAGAAACTGTTGTTTGCTAGAGAATGAAAGGAAAAAAGGAAGATGACTGGATACCTTTCCTTAAACCAGTCATGGCTATGGTAAGCTGTTATCAAGTACACCACATTGTTCAATAAAGCCAAAGGGAGTTCCTTAGCTTCCTAGCTTAAGAAATATTGGTAAATATTGTGAAACTTCAACTAATTAAAAATGAAATGCAGCCAGTCAAACTCCAGCCATTTCTAATTTACAATATTGCTCTACTTTCAAGGCAAATGTGGACAAGTCACAACTTCTTCTGATGCCTGAGGGATCAAAAAAATTAAATCAGCAGGGTTGGGTATTGATGTTTTTCTAGCAAATGTTTTGAAATCTTTGCCTTTCATCCAACTTGCAGGAAAATGGGATCGCATTGTGAACCATTGTAGATATTAATTCCTTTAATAAATCCTAATTTGTGCCCTGAAAAGTTCTAGCAGTTAGGCTTCTGTAGCAATCTCTAAATCAAAAGTAAATGTTGCCTTTGGGCAAACTTTCTTCTTTTTCTGCTAATCACTATTGTTTATCTGAAATTGGAATTGATCAACACTGTGCAGATTTAATATATCTTCTGCTTATCATATGAGATTTCTCTGCTATAGTCTTTATAGGAAAATTTTTATGATACACTTTTTGCTAAAGCACAAACAAAAGTACTAACTACTTTGGTTTTCTCCTTTGATTCCCACTCCCTCCCAAATGTTGGATAACAATGGCATAGGGTAATAGCAAGAGTATTGCATTTAGAGACCTGAGTTCAAATCGTCTCCCCATCACTTGCTACTCAGGTAATCTTGGACAAATTGCTTAACCTTTGTGAGTTTTTCTTATCTTTAAAATGAGATAGTTAGACAAGATAATATTCCTATCCCTTGGAGAGTCTATGTGATTCTAAAAAAAAACAAACAAACAGTAATTAATCACTATTGGGTCAATCAATCAAGGTTCTATCATAAGAAAAGAAGGAAGATAGATAATTAGAGTAGGCAGGGTCCCGTTCACCAGACTTTATAATCAGACAGATACCTTGTTTAAAAAAAAAAAAAGACCTGGTGCACAGGGAGAAGCAGTATTGGTTCATGTTTTTTGGAATCACAGGATCATAGGATCAAATAGTGTAAGGGATCTTAGAGGTCATCTAGTCCAACCCCATCATTTTACATGTCATCCACAGCCATGGGAAGAGGGTCCTTTCCCACAAAGGCTTGGGATTCAGGGATAGTGGGTTCAGTCCTGGGTGAACCAGACACCAAAGAAAGGAGTCAAGCTTCTTTTCTTACACTTTCTGACTTTACATCTCCACTCCAGAGAAAAACTCCCAGGGAAATCTATTTAACCAAGCTTAGGCACAGTTCATGTCTGTGGTCTTCCCTAAAGGGGGTGAATAGGGTTTCTTCTAGCTAGGCACTTGCTGTACAAAGTAGTAGATGTCAGATATAGGACAGTTATTTATTTCCTTCACCACAGATGAAATACTTAAAACACAAAAGATTCACAAGCATACATTAAGATGAAATAATTTGACTGCTGAGAAAATATTTCACATATATCTCAGTTCTATTCTGTCAGAAAAGCTCAAGGTCCAGACTTTAGCTAGCAAAGATGTGGCTCATCTTCCTAAAAGGGAGGACTGGAAACATGTTGAGATGGGAAACTATTACCTATTCAAGAACTGATGATCTTTCATATTCAGAAGGTAGCCACCAATGCTGGAAATGCCCATCTCTCATGATAGCTGTTCAGTGACCCATGCTCAAGGACAGAAACACAAACAGAAGAGTCAACCACGGACTTGAGATCTGTTCTTTGGCTCAATTAGACAAACACTCTTTTTGCCATTATGTAGCATCATAAATGCTGTTGCGGAAAAGAGAGGAATTTCTTTTCAGCCCTGCATCTTTGAAAGTTTAAAGGCGAGTTGACAGCATCTCAAGTGGCAAGCTCCAAAGAAAAGGGAAGAGACAGGAAGATGTTTCTTTTCTCCCACTCTTATAGCCTACAAAGTGTGGGGGGTGCTCTTTTTGATTCAGTTACCAATCATTTTTTGACACTGCCTCCCCACCTCCAATCCAAGGGAATAAGGAACCAACCAGTAGCTTCTGGTTTCAGATGTCCTTTGGCAAAAGACCAGAAAAAGTGTGACCAACCAGAAAAGGCCAGGGTGCAAGTCCATCCTTATGCATAGCCCATGAAATGGACGCCATTGCATGAGGAAACTGTATTTATTTTGGCCAGTTGTCTATTTCTATATTGGTTTTTTCATGAGAGGTACTTGTGCAAAGAGATCAGAACTGAGAAGCAGTTGGACTGCATTGAAAACTACATGTTGCAATGAAGACAGGGAAGAGATACAGAAATGCAGAGCAGTCCATATGCTTTGTCCTGATATTTTACTCTTAAAATAAAAGTTATGGTCACAGATTATAGATTGCTATCTTTACTTTCATTTTTCCTGCTTATTACCTTGGGCATTGATGTCAGAGGCAGCTCTAATATCGGCATTCTCGCATGTACTAACAGGCCAGGTATCCAGAACTCAGCTGGCTCTATGTCCCACACAGAATTCAAGGATAATAACTGAGGAGGCAGTGAAGTACTTCTAATGTTATTAGCTCAAGGGAACATACTGGAAATCTCATCAGCAACGACTGTACCTCAGTATCATCTAACTAAAAAAAAATCCCCCAAACTGGCCATTCTTCCCTCTACACTTCAGTCACTAGTGAAAATAAGCTCTCGTTTAAAGAGTAAACTTAAAATATTTTTCTCACCACTGAGTTCACTTCTAAGTGCAGCATAGCTAATGGATAAGTTGCTCCTTTACTTGTAATTGCCAAGTTGATTCACTACTGGGATGCAAGAAGTGGACAGATCCTAAGTGCTAACTCCTTCCTGGGTTCAGTCACTGTACAATTATCTGGTAGCTCTTCTGACCTATCAAGATCTCGCAAGGCACTGTATCAAAGAAAAGGAAACATAAACAAAAGGTGGCCTTGTTCTAGACACATAGAGACCATGTGCTCAAAGGCTAGTTCAGTGGGAACACCTGTGTAGGACATGAAGTGGAAGACAGGGCTCTCATTCTACTTTACTGCCTAGGTATCCATGAGGGTTGTCACCAGGCAGAGGAAACTATGTATGCTTGAGGGACTGGCTCTCCTTCCTAACTTCACTATTTCTCTAAAAGACACCACCATCCTCCTAAGTCTCCCAGGCTTGAAACCTAGGTGTCATCTTTGTCTTCTGACTATCTCTGATTCCCTACTCCCCCCATACCTAATCTGTTGCTAAGGCCTGTTGATTTCACCTTTGTAACATCTCTCCAATATGCACCTTTCTCTCTCCTGATACTTCCACCACCCTGGTGCAAGCTCTCATCATCACCTTATACCTGAAATATAGCAATAGCCTGGTGGTGGGTCTGCCTGCTACAAGTCTCTCCCCACTCCAATCTATCTGCCATTCAGCCACAAAAATTATTTTCCTAAAGTGCAGATCTGATCCAATCATGTCACTCCTATACTCAATAAACTACAGTTTCAAAACTCCAGAATCAATTGCAAAGTCCTCTATTTGTCATTCAAAGGCATTCATAATTTAGCCTTCCTCTCACCTTTCCAGTCTTCTGACACTTCATACTCTTCAATCACATATTCTTCAATTAATGACACCGGCCTTCTTGCAATTCTCTGAACAAGACACTCCATCTCTACACTCTGCCCTCCGTGCCTATAATACTCTCCTGCCTCATCTCTGCCTCCTAGCTTCCCTGGTTTCCTTTAAGTCTTAACTAAAATCCCATCATTCATGGGAAGCCTTTCCCAATCTGTCTTATTCTAGTGGCTCACTCTGTTAATTATTTCTTATGTTCTTGTATGTAGTTTGCCTAATAATGTGGTTACCCACCTAGTATTGTTCCCAATGGTTGGTGAGTCATCAACCATTGTGGAGCATGAACATGTAGAAGGACTTGTGGTCTATAGGACAGCAAAAGGTGGTAACCATGTATCATGTAACTGGGCATGCTCCCCTGGCTTCATCAGGGAATCATGAGGCCGATGTATTAGCACAAGCGCAGTGGCTTGAAGATGCCCCGGCCTCAGATGTGGCACAATGGTTGCGTTGTAGATTGCAACATTCTGGGCCCCACACCATGTGGGAGGTTGTTAAGCAATAGGGCTTGCCCCTGACTTATGAAGAAGTTGTGGCTAAACAAGACTGTGTGGCCTATTCTAAACAGGACCCCCGGTGCATACTGAAGGTGGATGGAGCTGTGACATGGGGACTCTGATCCCTGGTGAGGCAGCAAATTGACTATATTAGGACACTTCCAGTTTCACAATGGTATCGTTATGTTTTGACAGGTGTTAACATGGCTACTGGATTGTTAATAGGATTTCCCACCCGGCATGCTGACCAAGCCCATACAAAGAGGGGTCGTGAGCAATTGTCAGCTACATATGGGAATCGCGAAGTGGTGGAAAGTGACCAGAGCATTCACTTTTCTGGTCGTGCTATACAATCCCGGGCAAAAGACCAGGGCATAGACTAGCGTTTCCATACAACCTATAACTCACAAAGGATAGGTATCACAGAATGATACAATGGGCTGCTGAAGTGGACCCTGAGAGTGGAACAAGGGACTATGAAAGGGTGAGCCACTTGTTTATGGACTGTTATTTGAGCCCTTATGAACAGCCTCGGTGAGGATGGGCAGCCCCACTAGATGCCCTTTTGAAGTTATACTGCCTCCCCAATGCAGCTACAAGTGCAGACTAAAGATGAGTTGCTAAAACTGGGTTTGGGATAGCAAAATAGTATTCTTTTGCCAGCACCTACCATGCTGAATCCAGGAGATACAAAGGTCTGGATATGGCCATGAACTTTCAAACAGGCCAACACTTGTTGGCTGGCTCTGTTGGCCCCTTGGGAGGCAGGACTACAAGCAGGACTTCTTTGTGTGCCATCTGTGATGGCCGTGTGGCCTCTGACCTTGACAGAGGTGTATCTACACACAGAGGAGGCGAAAGCTATTTTGTGGTGAGCATTTGTAACTGTCTCTGTGTGTTTTCCACACGCCCCCTGTAGCTCTGCATATTGACACTTCTGT
The DNA here is from genome assembly GCF_900497805.2 of Vombatus ursinus. Lineage (NCBI taxonomy): Eukaryota > Metazoa > Chordata > Mammalia > Diprotodontia > Vombatidae > Vombatus > Vombatus ursinus. The sequence continues at coordinate 3,902,190 of NW_020955184.1, forward strand.
AACTCCCATTGGGAGAGGGATAAAAGTCTGGTACACTAAACCAGGCCGGAGCCCTATTCCATCTGTGGTGTTATCACAAGATAAATCACTTGCATATATACTTCCTGATGGTCAGGATTTGCCTTTATTAGTGACTTTGTTAGCACCATTTGTCTTATCGTCCTTAAGGTACACAGAACCCAACTTGTTTGTGGATTGGGCCCACATGCTGGCTGGGGTGGTCAATAAATCAGTTTGTTAGGTCTGCACTGAGACCCTGACTAGGATTTTGGCTTGCTATGGAGAATTCATCCATGGAACACTACCTGTACTGACCCAGAGGGCTGGAAGGATAAGATAGCCCAGCACTTGAGACCCATTATCAGAGAACAGGTTAACAAAACTCACCACCCCCCTTTTGTTTACTCTGTATGGGATGGGATGGGATGGACCATTGCTACTATAGTAGAGCTAGTGGTTCCTAATGTTGTGTAGAGCATACTGACAAGTCGGAAACTGCAGTGATAGAGTGGACACCTACTCCCCTATGTCGCACCATAAAGATTGTTAGTACTCTGACTACAACTAATCCAGAAGACTGGTGGTACCAAGACCCAAGTATTAGAACTGGTGCCCATGTACTTCTTTGGGACAAACTGTGGGTTTGTGGTCAATATAGTTGGCTATATCTTCCATTTAATTGGACTGGTCATTGCACTTGGGAAAAGCCTTATGTACCAGGCTGTATTTTGAAAACATTACCAAATACACCCACTAATTGGGACATGTACAGGCACAGACACCGTGCCCCACATACTTCGTGGTGGTACTACCCTTTGGATCCTTTTTCCCCATAAGCAGCTTCTATTGTGACACAACATGTGCTTACTGCTCCACAGGTGCACACTGTTAAAGCATTGAATTCTACCCATTAGCCCTCTTATTGCTTAATAATGAGGCTGCACAGATATGTACTGTAACCGTATGGCCCTAGACTTCCTTACTGAATCTCAAGGAGGAGCGTGTGTTGTGTTACATACTGAATGTTGTGTTTACATACCTGATGCCCAACACAATGTCTTTGTGGCCCTAAAAGAATTGCAACAGGAAGTTTCTCAGATCACTGCCCTTTCTCAGGATCCTGTTGCTGAGTGGTGGGCCAATACTTCATGGGGATGGAAAGCCACCCTCTTGACCTTTTCAGGCCTCATGGCCACTTTAGTAGTTTGTTGTTGTATTTTATATTGTTGTTGTGGATTGTGGATGCAATGTTTTAGTTTCTTGGCTCAAGGATCCCAAAAGGTGTGTCTTTCTTAAATTGTAAGCCCCAAGGTCTTGGAGGGGTGGAGTGTATGTAAAGTGGATTTTGTTATTCTTTTTTAGATAATAGTTCCCAGGATCCTATATACTAATTCCCAAGATCCATGGCCATAACAATCTAATAGCTCCCAGGATTTCATATTGTAAACCATTTCTAGTCCAACTGCACAAAGATATAACAATGAGATAACGTAAACATTTGAGTTATTTGTAAACACCTACTATACATACATTATGCTAAGTCAGCATAATATTGTTAGAGTTAATTCAAACTTGGCAGCTACTCCTTGGCAAAATGCCTTCTTTGTTTCCCTATAAATCAAGTGGGCACTTGCTAGGGGTTGCAAGTGTCTTTCCTCAACTCCTCCTTGCTGACACTTCAAGTAATAAACTGGTATGAATCCGCTGTCTGTTGCTCCAATTGTCTTTCTTTGGATGGCTAAATCTAATGTAAACCTGCCAGGAGCTGAGCTCCAAGTTACAGAGCATTACATTAAAGTTTGATGGCTATTATAGGGCCCTTCTATTGGAATTTATATGCCTATGTGACTTAAACAAAGTATGGATTAATACATTGCCTATTCTTATATTTATTATTAGGTGATTGACTAGATATGTATTACTAGATGAACGTATTAAAATAGTTACTAACAATCATAAAATCATAATGAACTAATATTGATTAGAGTTTGAGTAGTGGTCCTCAATGAACCATTTCTCTCACTCTTGAATCTTCATCCAGTTTTCTTTGGACTGCTTCAGGCACTTCTGGCCTCCAGCTCTGAGAAAGAAGATAGACAATGAGAACTCTATTTCAGGTGGCTGAAGGAAAAGACCCTGGAAAGACATAAAAGGAACTGTCACTCTCTATCATGTCCCTATTCCTAGCTTGCAAGACTTCAGGGAACTTCCCCTTAGGTGAGATCTAGGACTTTTTCTTGGTTTCTTGATTTAAATGAGTTATCCTCCTCCCAATGAGAGAGCACCTTCATTCTATATTGTCCATATATATCCTCCTACATATGCCATCTCTGATTGCTGTTTTGCTACAGTTTGAATAAATTTTTGTTCTGTTTTTTGCTATTGTGGAACTGGTGTTTGGTAGGAAAGAAGTAAAGCCTTGGATATAAAGTTTGGGGTCCTCTTCTTCCCTCCCACCCCAGTACTGAAATAGGGATCACAAGTTTTCTGAAAACCTCATCCCCTAGACTAGCAATATTTAAGGGAGCAGACAGATATAATTCTAGCCCGGTACCCTCAGGCAGCCAGGTGGTGCATAGAGTGCTGGACATGGAATCAGAAAGGCACATCTTTGTGAGTTCAAATCGGGCCTCAGACTCTGAACAAGTCATTTAACCCTGTTTTATATACACACACACACACACACACACACATATACATATACATGTATATATATATATATATAAAACCAATTAAAAATAACAAAACCACAAACATTTCATCCAACACAGTATCAAAAAGTAAAATCTTCTGTAAAATGAGCTGGAGAATGAAATGGCAAACCACTGTAATATCTTTGCCAAGAAAATCCCAAATGGGATCGCAAAGAGTCTGACACAACTAAAAAACGATTAAACTGCACCTCCCCCCAGAACAGCACCACCTCTAATCCCAATTTCATATTTCCCTTCCTGGAAAGAATTAAAGTCTCCCTTAGAAAAGTATAGGGGCAGGGGCAGCTAGGTGGCGCAGTGGATAGAGCACCTACCCTGAAGTCAGGAGGACCTGAGTTCAAATCTGGCCTCAGACCAAACACTTGACACTTACTCCTTTCCTGGTCCTCTCCACCACTGCCACAATTCTGCAATACTGGTGCTCTTCCTCGCCCCAAGACCCCACCCAGGACTGTGACCCAGATCCAAGCATGAGCAAAGCAAAAGAATCCTGCCTCAGCACCAACAAAGAGAGCCCTGCAATCCACCTCTGATCTGTCCTTAAACTGCCCTAGCTGCTAGTGATTCAGTCCCCTGAGGCCTGTTTCAGATTCGCTGTGGCCCTGTCTTTGTCTGCGCTCCTCACGCTGAACTGTGCTCCTCTCCCAGTCTGGTGCAACCTTTCCTGTCGACCATCCAGGTTGTCTTGGACTGGAAATTTGTTTCACTCTTTGTGGGTTCTTCTGCTCTAGAATTTGTTTAGAGCCATTTTTTGCAGGCATTTTGAGGAGTTTGGGGGAGAGCTCAAGCAAGTCACTGCTTTTACTCCTCCATTTTCAATGTGCGCATTCTTAAAAAAACAATTGATAAACACCCTCTGATAAACAGACCATTAATGAGAAAATAATATAAATAATTTTATCAAAAATCTTGAAGTAAACTTCAAATCAAATTATGTGGTAAATAACTTTAACTAAAAGTATAAAGAATATAAATAAGTGTAAAAAGTATAAATGAGACCTCAATCATCCTAAGAAGGGCAGGTTCTTGTGTTCCCTGCACTTAAGAGTCCAAGTCCTTGATGTTCAAGGACAGTGGTGATTGGTTGACAGAGATTTGGAGATTTGCCAGAAGACCCTCAGAGGGAGACATAGGCCTTTGGCTGGGCAGAAAGGGAACCTCATTTAGTCAGACAAGAGAGAAATCGTTTAGAACTTCTAAAATGTCAGTGTGTTAGTGGTCTGTTTTTAGAGGGTATTGTTTGCAGGCTTTGATTAATAAAGTTTGTTTGCATGCATTGAGAAGTGTAAATCTAATTAGTGTTTCTGTCCCACTAGTTAGCATATGTAATTGTAAATTGTATAGGCTTCTGCCATATGTTACAGAGCAGAAAAGCACAAATCCAATACTTAGTGTGTGATTCTGCAAAAGACCATGTAGCCTCAAAATGGATGCAATCCTACCTTCCATCCCTGGGTCACAGCTTCCTCCTTTTTCTTTCTCTTTCTTCAGATTCTTTGCAAACCATCCTAGGAAACCTCCCACCCCTGAACCCCCAGTTCACGTCAGACTCTGGGACGCAATTCCCATAAAGAACCCACTAGGTGGTGGTGGTAAGCAAAGAAGGCTGAGCCATTGTAATGTAGAATACCTGCCTAAATTGTCCAAGCAATTTACTTTCCCTCCCTTTTTGGAGGCATGGTTGTCTTTTTGAATTCAAATTTTCTCTGCTTTTCTTGGGAAAAGGGAAAAAATGGACCATTTGCTCATTTTAACTCCTGCACTTTCATGGCTTTTAATCAGCTCATTTTTGTTTTGTTTTGTTTTGTTTTGTTTTGTTTTGAACTGTGAGGATCTGAGTTTCAAATTCCCTTACCAGGCTTGTTAAAATCTAAAGCTCTTACCTTCTTTCTCTCTTAGCTTTATCTGAATAAACAAATACAAGAGACAGTCTGAGTTTATGTCAGACAATAGATTTAAGAAAGGTGATAAGAGAATGAAAGACTAAGATAGGAAATGGGAAGCAAATTCCCTTACTATTTGGCTCACAGTTGTGTATACTTAGATTGCTGATTTTGTGCTTCCTTCTGCCCAGTACTTCCTCAACCTCAGAAAGCCCCCATCTCTTTTCTTGGTATCTTTTTTTGCAGTCACCTCTTCAGGTCCTCCAACTTGCTTTTTTCCCTGGTTCTTTTACCCATAATCCCTCTAATCAAAGGTTGGGGATGGAATAGGGCTGAGATTGGGATTCTGGACATAGTCTGTTCCAGCCGTAGGGAACTTGTGGCTTCAAGGCCACATGTGGCCCTCTAGGTCCTCAAGTGCGGCCCTTTGATTGAATCCAAACTTCACAGAACAAATCCTTTTATTAAAATCCTTTAATAAAAGGATTTGTTCCATAAAACTTGGACTCATTCAATTTGTTCCGTAAAACTTGGACTCAGTCAAAAGGCTGCACCCAAGGGCTCAAGGCTGAGGCCACAGGATACCCACCCCTGGCAGTGAGTAATGTCCTTCCTCCAAGTTTCTTACCCCCTTTCAGGTGTGGCCAAAGACAGATTATATTTCTCCCTGGGGCTGGGGAAAAAAATTGCAACCTCTTGCAAAATCAGCTGTTGTAAATTTGATATTTGCAACTATAGACCAGAAACCATAAAAACAAATATCAACACTTAAAAGAAAAATGATAATTGTCCCAGATCATTATCTCAAGGCACCATTCAGAGCTAATATGCTTCAATATTACACACAATAGCCATTGTACAGCAGAAAGTATTGCTTGTCACCTGGCCATTTCCCACCATGCCACCTCTTCTCTCCAAACTAGAACACAGGTCAGCATTTCCTAGAACCACACAGCTTCTTTTTCACCCAGCCACTTTCTGCTCAGCTGCCTTCTACTTCTCTCTGTCTGAGAATTGTAATCAAATCAACAATGCCATTCTTTCTGGAAAGATCGTGTCAATTGATTGCCCTATTCTTCAACTCACCATCTCTGTGACTCCCCCAGACTGTAAGTCTCTTTCCTGACCACCATTCTACCATAGGTGTTGTTTCCCTCAATAGATTGTCAGCTCCTAAAGAAGGGACTCTTTTGCTTTTGTAATTGTAACTCTAGCATTTAGTAAGTGTTTGGCGCATAGTAATTACCCTGAATAAATGCTGTTCTTGAATGCTTTTCATTCAATGACAGGCAGCTTTGGTAAGTAGATGTCTACATTACATGAAGAACATATTACATGCCCATATCACAGGAATAGAAGTAGTCATAATAAATGTCCTAGACACAGTTCCATACCTGGTGCAATGGATCAATCAGAACCTAAGGGTTCAAATAAAAAAATCTCTTTAATAAAAATAAATCCAAATACCCCCCAGGCAAAAGCAGTTCCCAAGGTAGTTAAAAAGCAGGTTATGAAAGTAAAACTTTATGAAAGAAAATGAAAAGAAGTCATTAAAGAGCTTTCAATGGGTCTTAGGAGGGCTCCACCAACAATCTAAAGGTCATTTTGTATATTTTTCTTGCCTGAAGGGCCCACAGTTTGGTCCCAGGTCAATCTGACTAGAGGGGGAGGGGGCAAAGATAAATCAAACTGACTCAAGTGTGCTTCTTTACTCACCACAGTTCTCATTAGTGTTGTGAGAGTATAAGGAGTTAATTAATATCTCACCAATTCCGCTAGTATTGTGACCCACAATAGTCAAATAAGCATAGCAATAAAATAATGGGAATTACTAATAAAATATCAATAAGAATAGGAACTGGACCTGCAATTGATTTCTTTAATATAGGGAACTTTCAAGAGAAGAAACTCTCTATACCAATGCAAGAGAGGAAACTCTCTATACCTTCTCCACAACTGCTGTTGTTGTTGTTGACTAGACTACTGAGAATTTAAGTGATTTGCTCAGGGTCACATAGCCAGTGGGCATCAGAAATATCGCTTGGACCCAGGTATTCCTTGCTTTAAGGACAGTTCCCAATTCACCATGTCATGTTGCAACCCAGTATCAGTAGGTCTATAAAACAATAAGACATGCTTAAACATTAGTATATATGCAAATAAAGAGACAAATATAGTATATGAATAACACTGGTACATAATCAAATTTACATAAGCAGCATAATAATAAAACAGTAGCATAACTCAGGGCATTCAGCAATTAACATGTACATTAATAAAAATCTTATTCAGGACACATACAAGGGTAAACATTAGTACTTTCCTCTGGCTACTTATGTAGCCACTTTTCTAGTTTCATCTGTGATATCATAGGTTAACCTGGTCTCCAATCAAATAAACCTATCTCTTCAATAACCTGCTAATCTTTCTGAGCTGGTAAATGATAAGGACTAATCCTAGTCATCATCAGAATTATCGGCCTGAATTCCTAAACCTGAATTTATGAAGGTTGATAATGAATGAAAAAGCATTTACTAAGCACTTATGAAAAGTATTAAGCATTCTTAATACTGAGATACAAATACAAAAATATGTCAGCCTCTGCTCTCAGGGAGCTCACATTCTAAATGCCATATGTTGAATCCACCGAGATTTTTGTTCTGGTGTCAGTAATCCTAACAAATTCAAGATTGTGCAGCTGAAATCCTTAGGCTATGAATCTTCTAGAGGACAGTAAAGTGTTTCCTAGATTTCTTTGTACCTGCAAAAAAAGTTTTTTTCTTGAAAAGTTTGCCCTCAGTTTCTGCCTTAGTCAGAATGCTTTCCCACAGTACCTTAGCATGAATGCTTTCAGATTGTTGTTTGGGTATGTTTCCACATACCCGGTGAAATGATTGTAACAGGATATATTCTCTCTATCTTCTCCCAGTGATTAAAAAACAAAACAAAACAATAAACCCCAACGTTTGCTAGTGCTTATATTCTCCAAATATACTGCATAAGGTAGTAACGTCTAGCACTGGAAAGCAACATTTCACTTGTCACTGGCCAAAATATGTTAATGGCTTGTTATCAGTTCTCACTTGAAATTTACACATTTATTTATTTGTTTATTTATTTATTTATTGAACTTTTCAATAACAACCCATCTCAAAGCCAAGAACTCTCCAACTTGTATATGGGGGTATTGAGTTACATTTACATTAAATTTTCTGCTGGCAATGTGGTGTAGTGAATAACCAAGAAGATCTGGGTTCAAGTGCCATTTCTGACACACACTGACTATACGACCCTGGGGAAGTTACTTAAGTTTTCAGTGTCCTAGGACCAAAACCGGTTACAGGGATATTTACTCAACAGCAAGTTCCCACCAGTGGGAAAAAAAGAACACATCTAAAACCCTATCCTTATTCCTCTGTTGGGAAATGCAACTGTTTTTGATGACTATTACTCTCTAGGGATACTACTGTTCCCAATCCCTCCAGAATGGCACTTTTGTATAGGATGAAAGGCTCATGAATGAAGTAGTTGAACAAGTCTTTGAAAGTTTGTTCACATGCATCTATCCATAATTTTCAAATGACTTCACTGATTTTTGAAAAACAATCTTGGCAGCCTTGTCTTTCTCTTCAATCATGTTTGCATAAGTGAAATCAATCAGTATTTTTGTAATAGAAGCATATTTCTTAACAAATTTTTAGTAGCTAAATCCTAGCAAAGTTCTTAGATCTCAAAGGTACTGTGGATGTAGCCAATTCAGAAACCACATCTGTTTTCTGTGAGTCTATGCTCATGCTTTGCTACACACATATGTAACCCACATATTTTTATTAATTTATTTTGAATTATCAACAATCACTTCCATAAGCTTTTGAGTTTTAAATTTTTCTCCCTCTCCCTCCTCACCTTCCTCCCCAAGACAGCATGCAATCTGGTATAGGCTATACATATACATTCCTATTAAACATAATTTCACATTAGTGATGTTGTAAGAATTAGAGCCAATGGGAGGAACCACCAGAAAGAGGAAACAAAGCATAACAGAAGAAAAAAAATAGCAAATAGTATGCTTCAATCTGCATTCAAACTCCACAGTTCTTTCTTCTTTGTGGATAGCATTTTCCATCATGAGGCCTTTGGAGATTTCTTAGATCCTTGTATTGCTGAGAAGGGTTAAGTCTATCAATATTAGTCATTGCACAACGTGGCTGTGTAACCCACATATTTGACAAAGACTGTACAAACCTAACACTTGTCAATGGAAACTCTTTTCTCCTCTCTCCCTGAGAAGAAGAGTCCGTCAGGTCACAATGAGCAAAGAGACTGAGAGGCCGGAAAGTGAACATTTACCTGTGAATGAGGATGAAGCAAGTTCCTTTATGGCAGAAAGATCCCCCTCACCTGTGAGAAGGGCTGAAATTAGATATCATATTGCAAAAGGATATCTTAGATCTAAGTTAGGAAACTTCTCTGGAAAAGAACCAGGTCCGGGGCAGCTAGGTGGCACAGTAGATAGAGCTCCAGCCTTGGAGTCTGGAGGACCTGAGTTCAAATATGACCTCAGACATTTGACACTTACTAGCTGTGTGACCCTGAGCAAGTCACTTAACCCCATGTGCCTAGCCAAAAAAAAGAAAAGAAAAGAAAAGAACCAAGTCCTCTTGGAAAACAAACACAAATATGTGTTTGGATCAACCAGGTGACAGAGTCACTATAGAACATCTGAGTTAGAAAAGAGTGTCAGGGTAATCAAATGAATATCTTGAAAGATCAACTTTTGGACTTATGCAGGCTCTGATGAATATCCTGCCTAGAAGTACATGATAAGTATGTTTGTAAAAACTTGAGGGATGATCTGTTGTTGGTGGAAAACAATAGGAGTGTGATGTATTCATCCAGTCTGCCATTCAGAACAAGGGGGAAGAACCTGCTACCTTTGTAATTCTTGTGAATACTCAGTTACAGAGGTGTAGTAAAACTGGAAGAAGTGAGTAAGGTTGGACTGGAGCAAGGACTTAGTGGTTTAATCTATAACCCAGAGATAAAATGTGCTTGTCAACATTGACCTTAGCTTCAGTGAGATGTCATCAGTTGAAAACTGTATGCAGAATGGAGTATGAGTACGTAGTTGGCAAAGTCTTCTACTGTTTGTAGATCTGGCATTTTTAAATAATCAAATGAATCAGGTAATTCACAGAGTGTTGAGTGATCTCCTTAGTCCTGACCTTACTCTTTCATCTTTCAGTTTAGTGTCCTTGTAATGTCAATATTTTTATTCTCTGGGTCCACTCCTAAAATTAGGAGACCCATATGAATTCCTAACCCAAAGACATCATACTACTTTTTAATTTTAATTAGTTCAATGCATTGATTGATCCATTGTGATAGTAGTCAACAAACCAACAATGCTGAGTAAAATACTAAGCGTGCAATATAAAAATACAATAATAATTGTCCTAAACAAATGATGTCTAGAAGATAATAGTAAGGCAAATGTGCAAATTAGTGGCATTGTAACAGATGTAGACAGTGGGAATATTTCAATCATAAACTAATAAAGAAGTAGGCAAATAAATAAGTGAATAAATTAGATAGGTAAATATAAATACAAGGTAAATATTTAAAAGTAGGTAAATAAGTAGGCCAAACTGAATAAATCAATAGTGACTACACAATCTACACTATGAAAACACATTATTAATAAAACAATTAGAAGTATTTAATCAAGTATTTTGCATGTATAAGCAGTTGATTGCAGCAAAAAGCTAGAAGAGAGGGAGACAGAGACAGAGACAGAGACAGACAGAGACGGAGACAGAGATCAAGAGAGGGATGGCAGTGCCCTGGATGAAACTAAGTCAAAACTAAGACAGCAAATTCTAAAAACAAGATTCCATATTTCAGAACTTTAAAAAAAAAAAGAAAGTAAAGAAAGGCAAAAATAAGTAGAAAGGTGAAGTGTTGCTTTTTTTTTTTAACTGTTCAGGAGTGAAAGAAAAATTTAATGATTTCAAAAAGATTTCAAAAACATTAGTGGCAACAACGGAAGCATCAGGATATGGCAGGGACCAATCCAGGTTCAACAGCACCCATACTGTTATATCTCCAGCTTTTGAGTTCCCAGAAACTCAGTCATGTGATGCCACAGAGGGCCCTGGAGATCTGTTGCTAAGAACCTAAAAGATATAAGGAAACCCAATCCCAAGAGGAAGAAGCGAGTGAAGGAATCCAGGTGAACCAGGTTGAAACTGAGCAGGGTCAGTGTCATTGTAGGGCTCTAAGGGAGGCAGATTAGATATATCTAGCTTTTTCTCCCCACTACTCTTCATAAGAAACAAGAGGTTGGGGCCAGAGACTTGGCTGCTCTGCTCCACTCAGAGAGGAAAAGGTACCAGGTTAGAATTAAATTAATCTGCTCCCCTAAAGGGGGATGTGGTTTTAAATTTCAGGCTAAGCTTTTGATCACTGCTCATTAATTAAGGGAAGGAGAACCCAAATCTTTATACCCAAAGCTTAACCACTTTTCCACCAAATACCAAGTTCAAAAATAAATACACATAGTGGGTAGTTCCACAATAAACACACATAACAGGTATCAAAGAAACCCAATTATGCAAGTCAATAACAAAATAGAAATCAGAGAAAGTATACATAGGAGAATATATACCAAACAATATAGAGTAAAAAAGCTTTCCTTTCTGGAAGTAAAATAACTGTGCTCAAACAAAAAAGAGAGTCTTGGATCTAAGGATATGGACATTATGGAGACTGCCAGTTCTTCTCATGTCAGTTTCTTCATAGAGTCTTTCCCTCTAGCAACCTGAAGTGAGGCCAGCATCTTCCATCTTCTGTCTCAAAGCCAGAAGTCAGAAGCATAGAAGTTACCGCAAATCCTGAAAAGACTTGAAGAGGGGAGAGGATTCTGGGAAGATGGCAGAGTAGGTCAGAAAATTCCAAGTTCTCCAGATTTCCCCCACAAATAAGGTAAAGTAGTGCTTTAAGGTGAATGTAGAGCTGTTAAAAATAAACTATAGTTGAGGCAGAACAGTGGTCCTCCTGGGATCCAAAGAAAAATCCCAGGACTGAGGTTTGGTCCCTGTGAAGCACAAACACCTCCAGGCTAGTACCACTGAAATAGCCCTGGGGCTAGCTAGGTTGAGAGGTAGCATTGACCCCAGCCACAGGAATTTTCACCTCCGATTCAGTGTGGGGAGTCAGGCTTCTGGAGGGGGGCAAAGAATGAGGGAACCTCTGCTGATAAGGGATGCCAGGCCCAGTTGTGCTATTGAGACAAGATTCTGGGTGAGAGATAAACAGCACACTCCCAGTGAGTGCAGAAGCAGTGAGGTGGGGATGGTGCTGACTGTGGACACTTACAGGAGGGCAGAATTCTTGGTCAGAGGGCCAGAGGGGGAGAACTGAAGAAGGACCTGAGGCCAGAGGCACCATACCCCAGGACTAGAGGTGATTATAACAAGCTACTATAATTTTTTTTAAAGGAGCAGGAAAAGGAGAAAGAACCCAACCATAGAAAGTTACTATGGGAATAGAGAAGACCAGGGATCATCTTCAGGGGAGATACCGAAGCAAAAAAAAAAAAGCCTCTCCTACCCCAAAGAGTAATGTCAAATGGTTACCTGCCCAAAAAGAATTCATAGAAGAACTTTAAAAGGACTTTAAAAATCAAATGAGAGAGATTGAGGAGATTTTTTAAAAAATAAGAACAATCCAAGAAAAACAAGAAGATTATGAAAAGAAAGTTAGCCAACTAGAAAAGGAGATCCAGAATCTTAGGAAAAAACAACTCTGTGAAAATTAGAATTGGGCAAGGGGAAGCTAGTGAAGTTATGAAAGATCGAGAAATAATAAAACAAAATATAAAGAATGAAAAAATAAAAGAGAATGTGAAACATCTCATAAGAAAAACAACTGATCTGGAGAAGAGATCAAGGAGAGAAAACATAAGAATAATAGAACTACCTGAAAGCTATGATTAAAAAAAGAATCTTGGTACAATGATATGAGAAATAATTAAAGAAAATTGTACAGAAGTGTTAGAACAAGAGGGGAAAGTAGAAATAGAAAAAAATCCACTGATCTCCACCTGAGAGAGATCCTATGAAGAGAACCTACAGGAATGTCATAGTTAAATTCCAAAACTCCCAACTCAAGGAGAAAATATTACGAGAAATAAGAGAAAAACAATTCAAATATGGTAGAGCCACAAATAGAATCACACAAGCAGTGGCTAACTAAAAGACTACAGGTCTTGGAACTCCATATATCGAAGGGCAAAAGAACTGGGGTTGCAGTCAAAAATATTATACCCAGCAAAGTTAAGTATAATCTTGAATGAAAATAAATAGACACTCAACTGCCAGACTTTCAGGATTTTATTGCAAAAAGACCTGAACTTAATAGAAAATTTAACATACAAAATCTAAGAGAAATATAAGGTACACATCAAAGACTAATTACAAGGGACGCAATAAGGACAGACTATTTACTTTTTATATAAGGAAATGTAAACTGTATGTCTAAGATTCTAATTAATAATTGGGTAGTTTGAAAGAAAGATTAGGGTAGACCTGAGTATGATGTAATTCTAAAAAGTAATACCATCCAGGAAAAAGTTAAAAGAGTAACTATCTTATACAAATGAGATGTGAGAGGGAGAACTGACACAGAGGAATTAGATGAGGGAGGAAGGCTGGTAGTTCTGGAACCTACTCTCATAGGGAATGGGTTAAAGAGGGAACAATATATATACATATATAGAGAGAGAGAGAGAGAGAGAGGGAGAGAGAGTATAAAAGAGTATAAAAGTCTTCTAAAAGTCTTCTAAATTCAGAAAGAAATAAAAGGCTAAGGGGATGGGGGGATTTTTAGAGGGAACCTTACTCACATTGAAGAGGTATAGATGTTTTGGGGTGCTCCTAGATGCACAGAGGTACCCCAAGATCACAGCGCTGAGCCCTGCCTGAAAGAATTCAACTCAAATCTTCTTCCAGTCAGAGAAAAAGTTTATTAGAGATAAAACATATAGGCCAGACTCCCAAGGAACCCAAACATCAGTAACGCCTGGAGGGATGAGCGGACATGAGATTCTCAGCCTTTTGGGCATGAGAAAAGCTCAGCATCTAAATGGGGTTTAGAGTGGATCTTTCATACACTTAAAGTAACTTTGGGTAGCCAGAGGAAGGGGGGGGGTGGTTGAAAAAAGGGTCTAGGTAAGAATTCCATTTGGAAGGTCTGAGGGATTGAACAGACAATGAGAATAGATAATGAAGGGAACTGGAAGGAGGAAGTTTGCTTTCAAATGGAGATAAAGAGAGCTTTCAAAGGGAAATAAAGGCAGTCTATAAGGAATTTAAAAGTTTAATGGTTTTCTGGGAATCATAGACAAACAGGAGCTTTTTTTTTCTTTTTAGGGCTAGGGAAGAAAGGTGCATATCAAAAGGCAAAGCTAAGGCTTTGGAAGGGAGATAAGGGGAGTCTATAAGGAATCTAAAAGTTTAAGGGTTTTCAACAAATGGGAGCCAAATTCCTTTTGGCAAAAAGGGGCAAAGGTCTCAGCTTCTGAAACTGAATGATGGGCCCCATAACCCCATCAACATCAGATCTGGGTTAAAGAGAAAACAATATATACATTTAGAAAGGAATAAAAGTCTTCTAAATTCATAAAGAAATAAGAGAGTGAGGGAATAGGATAAGGGAGGAGGGTTATAGAAAGGGGTCTAGATTAATGGGGATGGGATAAAGATAAACATATATTTGGAAGGCTTCTAAATTCAGATAAAAACAAAAGGGCAAGGAGAAAGAGTAGGAGGAGAGGATAAAGGAGGGATCCTTGGAGGGAAGTAGGTTAAGTAATAGGAGGGCAAGGTAGTGGGTAGAAGTAAAGTAGAGGAGTCAGGAGATACAGGAAATAAGAGACACACACAAATATAAAATAAAGATCAGGAATAGAATTTACATGGAAAAAAAGCAGAGGTAGTAATCATGATCTCAGACAAAGTTAAAGCTAAAATAGATTTAATCAAAAGAGAAAAATGGGGAAACTACACTATATATCAGCCATATTAATCAATATTGTTTTTATACTATTTAAAATAACTAGACAGTATAAGGTTGGAATATTGCTGTGGTGTAGGAAATGATGAGTTGGTGGAGTTAGAAAAATATGGGAAGACTTGGACTTATGTTATCCACCTTCAGAGAAACAGAGGACAAATAAGTATAGTACAGCCTTACACAGATCATATGAATGTATATGTGTATATATGTGTATGATTATAGATATCTATGTACATGTATGTATATGTAAGAGTATGTATATCTATATGTATGTATCATATTTTTGTGTATATATAGGAATGTGTGTGTCTGTGCTTAATTGTAGACTTCTTGGTGTGGGGAGAGGAGGAAGGGGTATAAAAAAGAACAAAGTAAAAAGTGTACAGAAGAGAACAAAATAAAACCTACGAAGAAGCAAAGAAAAGATGGACAGCTCTGAACACATTGTGTAGTATTTATCATATAGGCTTTCTTAAAATGGAAATATATTGCTTTATATTTTGAATCTTCCCTTACGTTCTTCTGTGCACATGACAATGTTTTTTTTCCCTTTTCTTATTTTGTATTTAAATTTGTTTCTTTTTTTCTTTTCTTATTTTGCATTTAAGTTTAAAATTTTAAAATTACCAAAAAAAAAAAAGATTTGAAGAAAAGTCCAAAAGGAACAGAGGTCTCCTCTCTTGCACTCTAGCCAATTCTGATCCACCTCTCATGCAGTGACAGGATATTAGTCTCCACCTACGAGGATAGAGTCCTATACCAATGGTTTTTGGGACTTGGCTTACATTCATAGTATAATTTGTCCATCCATCCCCCAATTTATGGGTACCTTCTCAGATTCCCATTCTTTGCCCCCTCAAAAAGGGCTATTAAATTTGTGTACATCCTTGGTTGGTTGGTTTTGCTTAGGACTATTCCCTCCCTTAATCTACTCTCTCTCTAATTCTCTTCCCCCAACTTTTTTCCTCTTTTCCTCCTATTTCCCTGTTGAGTAAAATGAATTTCTGTACCCAACTGCGTGAGTGTGTGTGTATTCTCCCTTTCTTTAATCAATTCAGATAAGAGTGAGGTTAATATGTCAGCAGTTCCTTCTACCCCCTACTCCTTGTTTGTATAAATATCTACTCACACACTCTGATTATGTGAGATAATTTTCCTTAACCTTCTTTTCCCTTCCTCTCAATGTATTCCTTTTCTCTTCTCTTTCTATTCCTCTCTTAAGATCATCAAAACGTAGCAGAACCACTCATAGGCCTTGCCTATTTAGATTCTATGATCCCAGATGATCATGGGGTTCAGAGGAGTTGCATTTATCACCTCCCCGTATTTGAACATAAATAGTTCATCCTTATTTAGTCCTTTGTCATTGACAAAATACTGAGAAGTAAATTGATGAAAGATTAGGTAAACAGAACCAGGAGAGCAATTAACATGAAAATAACAATATTGTAAAGAAAAACAACTTAAGAATTTATGATCAAAACAATGGTCAACTACATTTCTAGAGGGCCTACGATGAAACATGTTACTCACCTTCTGGCAGGAAGATGATGGACTAAAAGTGAAAAGGATATTATATATATATATGTATATATATTTATATATATATATGTGTGTGTGTGTGTGTATATATATATATATATACATATGACATGGCAGATGAGTAGATTCATTTTCCTTTATTGTGCTATTTGTTACAAGACTTTTTTTTTCTTTTTGTTTTTTATTTGGTGGGAGGAAAGAAGTAGGATGGAAAGAAAGAAGAAAAATGAAAGAAGAAAAATGAAAAAAGAAAAAGAAAACTACCAAAACTTTTGTGATATGCCCAAAACAGTCATTAGGGAAAGATGTAGACCTTGAAACACTTTCATCACTAAAAAATGAGATACAAGAGATCAATGGCAGGAATCTAAAATAAATAAACAAAAAAGAGAAAAGAAAAAAATCAGAAACTCCCAAATAAACTCCAAAACAGACAATCTGAAGGAAAATCAGAGATCCACAAAATTCAAACACACATACACCAACACCCATTTAAAGAATAATCAACTCTAATGCTATATGAATTGTTTGCAAAAATAGAGAAAGAAGGTACCCTACCCAATGCCTTCTATAAAATAAATGGAGTGGGTCTGATACCCAGACCAAAGAAAGAGAAAAACAGTGGAAGAAAACTACAGACCACTGTCTCTAACGAATATTGATGCAAAATATTAAACAAAGTATTAGCAAAGAGGCCAGAGCAACATATTAAAGGATTATTCACTATGACCAGATTGTATTTATATCAGGAATAAGGGCAGGTAAAACACTAAGAAAACTATTAGTATAATATCATATTAATCGTATAAACAATGCTTATTCTAATAAATGGCAGAAAAAATGTAACAAAATACAGCACCCATTTGTGTTAACAACACTAGAAAGCGTTAAGAAAAATAGGACTTTCCTTAATATTGTGTAACATTGGTCATCGTGACCCCACTGCCTCAAGGCCAGGTATATTAACATTCCAGTCCTGCCCTAGAGTTCTCCAGTACCCTTAAGGGGAACTGAGGTTATCAAGGCGCTCTGCCTTTGGTTCCAGCCCCCACCAAATATGTTTCCTCTAATTGGGGGAAAAGGCTCCCTTGAACTCCAGTTCCATTTAACCACTAGTAATCAGATTAGCATGTACAAAAATATTTACTTCAAAGGTATAAAAAATATGTATAATAACTTAGCTCAGCTCCTGTAAAGTGTAGTCCCAGTTCCAAGTCTAACTCACCCACACCCAACCTCTCAGGCTCCAGTCCTAGGTATACCAGCTTCTCAGAGTTTCCCTGCCAGGCTAGCTGGCTTTCCTTCTGAAACCCTGATTCCAAAGTAACCATGGCTCAAACTTCCAGGTATGGAGGGAATCACCAGTGGCATCTGAAACTGAGAAAAACAAATGCAAAAGAATAAGACAAACATTCCTAGCCAACAGGTCTAAAAGTAGAGAAGGGGGAAATGGGAACCCTTTCTGCTGGTTCAATTCATGGTACCCACACTATGGGTGAACTTTGATCTTCACTCATGGGACATAGCAGGAAAGAGAGAGATTGTCTCAGTCTGGACAGTTTTTAAAAACAAAAGCATTCAAAGAAGACTGCTCAGTGCTTCTATATTAGGCAATCTGGGCATGCTCCAAAGGCCCCATTACAATTGTAAATTGTATATATCGGGAATCAAGAACTATCGTTATCCAAATGGAGAAATGCTGCAAAATCAGTGTAAAGCAAATGCTAGCTCTAGCAAGAGAAGTAAAATAAATCAAGGAAATAACAATAGGCAAAGAAGAAATAAAAGTATTGCTACTTGAGATTATATGATGGTTTACATAGAGAATTCTAAAACTTCAATTAAAATCTATATGAATAATTTAATAACTTCAGCAAAAGAGTAGCATATAAAACAAAACAAAAACAATCATCAGGCTTCGTATTACTAACATAATATAGTAGCAAGAGATAGAAAAAGAAATTCCATTCAAAATAATTACAAAATATGTACCATATCTAGGAGTCCACCTACCAAGATAGACTCAGGACTTATATGAATGCAATTATAGGACACTCTTTATAAAAATAAAGGAAGACAAATACATTAGAGAGATTAATTGCTTATATTTGGGCCATAGTAATTTAATTTTAAAAATATGACACTGCAATTAATTTACAGATTATGGGTATTTACCAAGAAAACTACTCTGTAGAACTAAAATAATGATGACGAAACTGCTCATGGAGTCACAAAAGTTCAAGAATATCCAGGAAAATAATGAAAAAAAAGTAAAAATTAAAGAGACCTAACAATATCAGTTCTCAAACTATACTGTAAAGTAATAATCATCAAAATTCTTTGATTTTGGTTAAAGCATAGAAAAGTTAATCAATGGAACAGACTAAATAAACAAAGCCTGGAAATAACTGAACATTGAATTATTATATTCAATAAATCCAACTACATAAACTACTTGGATCTGGACTCTTATTAAAAATCGCTATGAAAACTAGAAAGCAGGCTTATGCTATATGGCACAATAAATTTCAAGTGGTCTAAATATAAATGATCACATCATAAAAAATAGAGAATGAAAAGAAATACTTTTCATGGCTATGGCTATGGGTAGAATTCTTATCTATACAAGGAATAGAGGTGATAAAATGCATATTTCAATTACATGAAAGTGAAAAATTTTGGTACAAGCAAAATCAATGCAGTTAGAATTAGGAGAACAACTGCAAAAAAAAAAATCTTCGTTGATAATTTCTCTGATGAAGAGCTGGTATCCTCATTATATTAATTAGTGCTACAAACATGTTAAATTCAGAGCCACAAGACACTTGGTCTCTTCATCAAGTAGAAATATATGGCAACCAAGGGCAATGCCTGGTTTAGAATATAAATTTATTTGAAAAAAAGTTTTAATGCATCTAGGATAAGAAGGGAAGTAGTCAAATGGGAAAAAAATCTTTGCATCAAATTTCTCTGATAAAGGTTTGATATAGCAGATATATAAACAAGGCAGCTGGGTGGTTCATTAGAGCACTGGGCCTGGAGTCAGGAAGAACAGAGTTCAAATCTGGCCTCAGACACTTGCTAACCTCTGTTTGCCTTAATCCACTGGAGAAGGAAACAGCGAACCACTCCAGTATCCATACTGAGAAAACTCCACAGACAATAGGGTTCATGGGGTCGTGAAGAGGCGGACACAACTGAATGACTGAACAACAACAACAATAAACAATTAATAAATATATGTAATGCTATTAGCCATTCCCCAACCAATAAGTCCTCAAATGATATGAACAAATAATTATCAAAAGAATTTAAAAGCATTCACAACCACATTTAAAAAATGCTCAAGGGCAGGTAGGTGGCACAGTGGATAGAGCACCAGCCCTGGAGTCAGGAGGACCTGAGTTCAAATTCAGTCTCAGACCAGACACTTGACACTTACTAGCTGTGTGACCCTAGGCAAGTCATTTAAACCCCAAATGCCTCACCAAAAAAAAAAAAAATGCTCAAAATCACTAAGAGAAATACAGATCAAAACAACCCCGAAGTTTCATCTTAAAACCTACAAATTGACAAAAATGACCAAAAATGGCAACACTGTTTAAAGGGGTTTTGGAAAGATAGGCATACTAATACATTCTTGGTGGAGTTGTGAAATGTACATCCATTTTGGATAGTGATTTAGAATTATGTAAATAAAGTGATTAAGATGTCCATACCTCTTCAATCAGAGACTCTATTACTGAACTTACACCCAAAGGAAGCCATCAATAACAAAAAAAAGTCCCCATATATTCCAAAATATTTATAGCAATCTTTTTTGTAATAGTTAAGGATTGGAGATGCCCATCAATTATGAAATGGTTAAACAAATTGTGGTACATGAATGTAATGGAATACTATAATGTTGTAAGAAATGGTGCGTGTGTGTGTGTGTGTGTGTGTGTGTGTGTGTGTGATGAATGCAGAGAAGCATGGAAAGATCTTTGAAGGAATGCAGAGTGAAATAGATAGAACCAAGAAAACAATATGCACAGTAACTATAACAATGTAAATGAAAAGAATGACACAACAACAAAAAAACCCCAAAAGTAAATGTAACAAAATTATAAAGATCAAGTGGGATGTCAAAGAAGAGATTTGAAAAGACACCCCCAACCTACTCCTTCATGGAGATGGGAGGTATATAGGGGTTACACATTGCACATATTTTCAGACTTCTTCAATGTATTGATCACTTGTGCTGACTTTTTTTCTCTCTAAAAAAAGTTGTCATGTGAGATGGCTTTCAGGGAGAGGGAGGCATATGTGGGATATCATGGTGATGTAAGAAACAATAAATTTCAATAAAAACTCATAAAAACATTTTTTTGAAAGAAAAAGTCCTATGGAGAGAATCTGCAAGGATTATAAACATTATCATCTCATGAAACAATGAAAAGCAGTATAAGGAAAAGGAGTTTGCAGAAAGCTTGATGTGAGACCTCATTAAGCAAGAACACTTCAAGAGTTTTGGAAGGAGAACAACTAACAGATGAAAAAATGGAAAAGAGAAGGGCAAATGGAACAGATGTAGTACACATTGAGGAAGTCCTTCTTAGAGGTACACAATTTTGAGGGCATGGATACATTGTTTCTCAAGATTTTTTAAAAGGGGAATGATATTGAATAATCAGAAAAATAATCAGACTGTATTAATACTGATGAAAGGCAATTACAAAAATATCCCCCAATATACCTGCTTTCTTACCTCTATAAAAATCCTTATGGGAGTGATTTACATGTGTATATAAATTACTCTAAGCATTTTTGATGAAGGTATTTTGATACTTTGATGAAGTGAATTTTTTATGGTGCCAATTTTATATTTAAAATTTTATATTTAAAATGTATTCATTTTATTTTCCAGGACAAAGAATTGCATTTACACTTGTTTGCAATAATAATAAAATGCTTCTCTCGCTTTGCACACATTCAACTATTCAGAATGCCCAGATTTATACAGTAGCTTAAATGTTACATTTAAACTGCTACTGCCTTGGCTAAAATTTGAGCCCTTTAATTTTTGGAAAGTTGTATGGAATGCTCTTTCTTCTGGGGCATTTAGTCTACCTCTTCAATGGTGGTTCCAGACGAAGCACTTCCAGATGGTGCTTTGCCCCCTGGGAACCCAACTTGCATGCTTCCTGGCACGCCCCCTGCATTCTGGTACAGCTTAGAATGATGGGGTTGCAGACCTTCTTCAATTATTTCTGCTGATGCTCAAATTTTTCCTTTTCAGCAGTCTGGTTCTTATCCAGCCGGTTAATATTCTACAACAGACACATCTTTATAGTCACACAATTGACTAAAAGGTGCAAAAAGAAAAATATCCAATTCCAATGTACTTGCTGTTTGTTGACTGTGGAATAACATTTGCTTTGATAGAGCAAAATGCAGCCTTGCAAATTCTTCAGCAAAATATCTTCCATGCAACTCGTTGATTATTACTATTTATTAATTTCAAACAATATTAATGATTGCATGGAGGACATCCAGCATAGAGCACAAATAGAAGAGGGATTTCCTATTGATGATGAGGTCCTTGTTTTGATTGCATCAACGCCCGGTACATTTCAAAACCATTTAAATGAGATCCATGATCACTCAAAGGTTCAGTCTAACTGTCCACAAAGGAAAACAAGTGGATCAAGAATTTCTACTGTCCAGACTATGATTACAGTTAGGCAAACAACCCATAGAGTTGGTCCATCCTGGACCATTGCTCCCAGAATTAAATAGTAGAAAGAAGTGGATTGCATTTGGGAAATTGTAGTTTTCAGTGATCCTAAAATTTTACCTGAAATAAAACAAAACATTTTTAACCCTAGTAGTCTTTTTGATGTTCTATATGGCTGCCAATCATTGAATACCACATTTTCTGAGGAATCAAAACTGTGAGTCACCCAAGAGATAACAATATGTATTATAAAGATACTGAAACATATTATGAAGAAATACATTAAAATGTAGCATAAAGGATATCATCAAATAAACATATGATCAGAAAAGTAGGTCATGCAGCTACTTTGAGAAATAACAGATGGGTAGCCTTTGTGCTGCATTGATATTCATATATTTTTAAGAGACTTAGACAAATGCCCCCAGGATATGGGGTAGACCCTCTGCAGAGGATTTATAGGAGGATAATGATAAGAATAACACAAGATTGAAAAGGTCTGGATGGCTGTGCACTGCATCATTGGAGTTGCTACTCACATTAAAGAGATCCCAGATCCATTGAAGCACTGAAGTGTAATTGATTTCATGCCATTATAAGAAGCCAACCTCAGTACTTTTCTGTAAGTGGCATCTTAAGTTAAATTTCTATTTTCCTTTAATAAATAAATTATTATCTTTTACAATAGGATTGCATAATTCATTAATTTTCTAATTTTCCTTTTTTGTTCTCCTCAGTAATTAGCAGTTGAAAGTGTCACATACATAGAACTTATTATACCTATTAGAAGCTGCATCTGCCATTGAAAGTTGTAAAACTCAAAACACTAAATTAGTATGTTTCAAAATGAAAACATTATGGTCACTATAGAAATCTGGAGTTGTCAATTCAGACCCAAGTAATTATCTTCCTAGGCCAAAATTTCCAAGGTATTAAAGGTTATAACATTATACCAATGCCAGAGATAAATATTATTGTAAAATCTGAGGTAGGAAGTAGGGTTTCTTTCTAAATATTTTATAATAATGATAATTAAATCCTATATCCATATACCACTTTTTCCCTTAAGACTTGAAAATATATTCAGAAATTCTTTAAAGCAATAGGATGTTTCACTAGAAATTTGAATTTTGAGCTTCATATGATTATTCCATGTCAGTGGTAACTAGTCAGATTCCAACCAACCTTCTTGCAGCTAAAAAATAAACAAGGTATCAAGAAATCAAAAATCAAGATAATCAAGCTGAAAGGCTATCATAGAGTAGCCCTCATAGCCATCTCCAACTCTGCCCCTAAACTACCATAGAGTTAAAAGAACTTTCATCTTGGGAATGGTTTTGTTGGAGCCTAGAGGAAGCAGAGAAACTTTGATGAAAATGATGAACCACATCCGTATCTAGTCTATTTCTTTAATCTTTGCAAAATCTTCTTGAAATAGCTTTTGCCGCCGTACACCTATGAGGGACAAACTAAGTCCTTAAAAGAAGTCACTTGGGAATAAACACAAATGGAGTTCTCCATTGATGCACTGCTACGAATGCTTTCATATGGCCCTCAATCTCCCTAACAAGACGAGAGTAATAATGTATGATTGCAATGAGGATTACCCAAATACTCAAATAGACCTGTTATCTCATCAATTCTATAATTCTCTCCAACAATGAAGATTACAACCCATCTATGCACGCCCATCTTGTGTGACTTTTGGCCATGTTCTCCTAAAAGTCTGCCAAAATTTATTCAATGTGCTGAAGGTTTTCCTCCATTTTTCCTTACATTTTCAGTGTGCCACCGGGGCACTCTTTCTATCTACCTGTTATCCTTAATTCTCATCACATGACCAATCCATCTTCTCCTTCTGTCATAACAATTCCACCAAGACTTGTAATATTATTGCCCCCAAAGAACAAAAAGATTAGCACAGCACAGAGGACAACTGTAAGATTCGCAGTGAGTGTGAACAGGCTGTAACATAAACAATGGGAAACTCTGAAGAGGAATATGACATCGAAGAATTGCAATGAGGATTAATAAAATGATATTATTTAATGATTTGGACTGCTTTGAGGCAAAGTGCACTACAAACACCATTATTAATATTTGACAAGATCAAGAAAAGTGGTGACAAACAAGATTGACTGAGCTATGACATGGGAATGAAGTTTTGCCTCTTTCCCTCTAGTTTTCTGTTCTATTCCCATCAGCAAGTTAATTGTCTTAACAGTAGGTGTGGCCACAGGGGAAGCATAGATTTGAATGTTGAGCTTTATGATAACCTTTGAATGTGAGAGAGGACAGAAGGAGGCCATCTCTTCTAAAGGGGTTGTCAGTCATTCTGGAATGAGACAGCTGGGGGAGAAACAGTCTTATCTCTCAGGACACACAAGCTATCTCAAGACAATCTGAGAACTGTGACCATTGTAGTTTACAGCTGAGCACATATGGAATTGATAGGTGATGTGGATGCTACTTGTGTGAATGGGGAGAATAACATGTACAAAAAGAATGAGTACAATATATCATGCCATACTCATTCCTTCTGTACATGTTAGGAGATTGGACTAAGAACAACATTAACCCCCCAAGACATGCATACATACATTTTTATTTGTTCCTTCAGGGAATCAAATTACATTTTAAATTTTTATTAAAATCATCACTGATCTGAATTGAGAAGTTCCTCTGACAAAAATTATTTTCCCTACCTTTTGAAAAAAAACTCTGTGACTCATGCTTATTTTAACTCTTTCAATCCAGTGTAACAGAAGCATTGCTTGCTAGACCAACAAATACTAATCTGATCTTTCCTGGAAATGGGAATAGTTGCTTAAATTAGTGAAGAATAGCCAGCAATCATTTCCCAAAAGACACTTAAGAGGAGGCAGATTCTCATTTCTAAAAAACAGTAATAGTTTACATTTGTATAGTGTTTCACAAAGAATTTTCATGTACATTATTTCATTTGATCCCCACAGCATTATAGATGGACAGATTTAGGTATTAATACCCCCAGTTTACAGATGAGAAACTATGAGCTCAGAGAAATTACATGATTTGCCTAAGATAACACAGCTAGTAAGTAGTTAGCCAGGGTGAGAAGCCAGATCTTCAGCCGCCTAATCCAGCCAGTGAGACAAAGAAAAGCAAGAAAGCAAGCAAGAAAGAAAACAGTTATTACATTTTAAGCCTGATGATAAAATATATTTTATTTCACTTTAGACTTTATTGAAATTAGACTATTCAATTAGCTCTGTGGATTATGATTTAAATGAGCGGAGATTAACTTCATTCTTTGCACTTACAATGTAAAGTTTACCTCTGTGTTACCTATATTCTAGTTCTTTTCTTTAATGGTTGTAGAATGAGAAAATGTAAATCCTTCTTCTTGGAGTAAGATGAGAGGAGGATTAAAGGAGAAAGAAAAGAAGCAAAGAAAAGAGAAATGGAGGAAGCTTATGTAAATGCCAGATGGGAAAGCAAATTAGAGGGACTGTTTTTGTTGTTACCTGCTTTCAAGTAGTTAAAGTTTTTATTTATGGCATTCAAAAAATAAGGCTTAAAATATACAACCTCAGAAATAGAACTGAAACAACAAACCACAGTAAAGTAGTTATTGACTGAGTAGCAGGGTAAGCCAGTTTGAAATGTTTTATTCTTAACACCATTTAAGCAACTATGTGCAAAGTGCAAAACCAGCACTTGTTGATTTCTAAGATTAAAATCAATAAAACTATCCGTAACCTATATCTCTCACGTTTACTTCTCCCTTGTGGATAAGAAGAGAGTAATTAGATTTCTGCCTGACTAGCAGGAGGAGAAAACAGTTTCATTTTGGATCAAAATCTTCCCAGTGGATTACATCTTCTTTCCTCTGCCTATCAACACTTAGGAACTGTTTTTGTGTTTTATTTGGTCCAAACTACCAAAATGTTATTTTCTAATTTTCAGAACAACAACAATAAAGTTTAAAACTTGTTTTTGATCCCAGATTTATAGTCCATTTCCCACTTCCTGTTTTACATTCTTCCAGGGTTTTCTATTTGGTAACATTCTAGTCATAATACTACCTCTCCTTCACCTCTCATAAAAAAAAAAATCAAAACAAAACAAAAACCTGCAAGTCAAAACCTAATTTGTTATTGCTGTGACAGCTTTTTGATTCAGCATTCAGAGCTAATGCCAGAGAGGCAATTGTCTGATCCTGGATTTGTCACTGTTTTCCATATTCAAATGAAGTTGATAATGCTTAATATATTTCCATTCAATGAGATTTTAATTTTGCCAGATGCTATTGCTCGTGCAGGAAAGAACTTATTTCTATACTGATTCTCTCACGAAACTAAATGCCAAGAACCAGGCCCTATAATGGTAGCTGACATTGGATACCAATAAACTATAGATCTAAATAATATTTGAATGACCCATGCTGGCATCATTTCCGGGGGGGGGGGCTTATTATCTGCAAGGAAAGAGACATCATATGACCATGGTTTCTTTAAGTGTTTGTTCATTTGGGCTCTACAATCTTTGTAAACAAGAAGGCAAGATGATAGCATTTAAAAAAAAACCCAGAGACAATGTTGGCAGGAACTACACTTACTACCTGTGTGTGTTCAGTATTTCAGTCATATCTGACTCTTCATGACCCTATTTCAGGTTTTCTGGGGAAAGACACTGGAGTGGCTTGCCATTTCCTTCTCCAGCTCATTTTACAGATGAGGAAACTGAGGCAAACACCTACTAGATAGAAAGCAATCATGTAGTGAAAGGTAATTGTTTTAGTTTCTTATTCTATGTTACAAGTGAGATTGAAAGATTGATAAATTGGAGGCCTGGACAGCAGATCCCTGCCAGAAACACAATTTTAAAAAATAGTTAAGAGCTTGCAGAGTTTTTTGAAAAGTAGAAAACAAGCACAAACAAAGCCAATGCAACTAAGATTAGAAGGAAGGTAGAAAATTGGGAAAGAATTTTTACAACCAGTCTCTCTGATAAGGGCTTCATTTCTAAAATATATAGAGAATTAAGTCAAATTTATAAGAATACAAGCCATTCCCCAATTGATAAATGGTCAAAGGATATGAACAGGCAGTTCTCAGATGAAGAAATTAAAGCCATCTATAGTCATATGAAAAAAATGCTCTAAATCACTATTGATTAGAGAAATACAAATCGAAACAACTCTGAGGTACCACATCACACCTATCAGATTGGCCAAGATGACAAAACAAGAAAATGATAAATGTTGGAGAAGATGTGGGAAAATTGGAACACTAATGCATTGTTGGTGGAGTTGTGAAATGATCCACCATTTTGGAAAGCAATTTGGAACTATACTCAAAGGGCTATAAAAATGTGCATACCCTTTGACCCAGCAATAGTACTTCCAGGGCTATATCCCAAAGAGATCATACAAATGGGAAAAGGACCCACATGTACAAAAATATTCATAGCAGTTCTTTTTATGGTGGCAAAGAACTGGAAATTGAGAGGATGCCCATCAACTGGGGAATGGCTGAGCAATTTGTGGTATATGAATGTAATGGAATACTATCGTCCTATAAGAAATGATGAACAGGCTGACTTCAGAAAAACCTGGAAAGACTTATATGGTCTGATGCTGAGTGAAGTGAGCAGAATCAGGAGAACATTGTACACAATAACAGCCACGTTATACAATGACTAATATTGATAAACTTAACCCTTCCCAGCAACACAAGGATCTAAGATATCTCCAAAGGCCTCATGATGGAAAATGCTATCCACATCCAAATAAAGAACTATGGGATTTGAATGCAGATCAAAGCATGCTATTTGCTATTTTTTTTCCTCTTCTGTTGAGTTTTGTTTCCTCTTTCTGGTAGTTCCTCCTATTGGTTCTAATTCTTACTTACAACATCACTAATGTGAAAATACGTTTAATAGAAATGTATATGTATAGCCTTTATCAGATTGCGCACCATCTTGGGGAGGGTGGTGGGGAGGAAGGGGGAGAGAAATTTTAAACTCAAAAGCATATGGAAGTGATTGTTGATAAATCAAAATAAATTAATTTAAAAAATTAAAAAAAAGAAAACATGGACAGCCCTCAACACAACACATAGTATTTATTATATAGGCTTTCTTGAAATAAAATTTATTTCTCTATAACAAAAGAAAAAAGAAAAAAGAAAAGAAGAAAACAAGATAGCATTTATCTAAGGTACTGCTAATGATTAACAAGAAAATTTGCTAGTAGTAGAAACAAGACCTGAGTTCCAATCCTGGGTCTGATTCTTCATGACCTTTCATAAATCATTTAACACCTTTGATTTTGACCGTAGTGTAAATCACAACATCTATAAATGTGTTGGGACACGATGATCTTTAAGGACACTTCCAGCTCTGACATTCTATGATTATAACTGTTCTAACAAAAGTATTAAGTCAGCTTGACTGCTTAAACCAATCTGTTCAATCACAGCAAGGGGAGGCTTCAGGGCAAACAGTTCATTGATATATAACATCTTGCACAGCATTTTGGAGCTTTTCTTACCCCAACTCATCCTCATTAGCTGGCTGAGAAACGTGTCTTTTATTTAAAGCATATTTTATTGTTTTCATTCTGATCTTGACAAACACCAAATAAAATTAGCATTTCCATATACAAAGTAAAACAGAAGAGAATTGTTCATGAATCTATGAATGTTTAATATATAAAGCTTGCTTTTCTTTTAAAATTTGATAAATTTGACATTCAACTTTCAAATCTATCCTATTTGTGTATGATTCTGTCCTTCCTTCTGTTCTCTTCTGTGCATGTTTAAAGTGTATAGTTATCCCTTTCTCATCACAAGATTAGGGTACAGTGCCCCCACGATCTGGAAAATCTGTATAAAATTTTTTGGCCCTCTGTTCGTACCAGAGAAAAGTCTAATTTTTTTTCTTTTTCTTTTATGGGGTCTTTATAGCACGTTATTGTAAAATTAGGTTAAGGATTTGGTCATTGGCTCTGTGTTGTCTTCAGCTTCGCAACTCCCAAAGAAATTCCCATTTAATTTCCTGTGCTAATCCATGATACATCAAAACCTGCAATGAGGAAAGTCATAATGCAAAAGGGATAATTGTAATTTTATTTTTCCAATGAACAACAACCTATTTTCCCCTTCCCCACTATGCATTGAAAAAAGAAAAGAAAAACAAAACCCTTGTAATAAATAATATAATGTAATAATAAATAAATAACAATAAATATTAAATGTAATAAATGCATCATCAAGCAGACTAATTCCTGAATTAACTTTCTTCACAAAATATATACCTCAATCTGCATCCCGAGTCCATTACCTCTGTCAATAGGTGGGTAGCATGCTTCATAATAGGTTCACTGGAATCATAGTTGGTTATTTCATTGATCAGAGAAAGAGAGAGACAGAGAGAGAATGTTTTTTTCTTCTTTCTTTGATCTCTTGGGGGTATAGACCTAGTAATGGTATCACTGGGTCAAAGGGTATTCACAGTTTAATGGCTTTTTGGGAATAGTTCCATATTGATTTCCAGAATATCTGGGCCAGTTCACTACTCTATCAACAATACATCACAAAACAATACATGTTTTCTTACAGCCCCTGCAGTATTTGTCATTTTTCTTTTTTTTTTTTTTGTCAACTTTGACAGCCTGAAAAGGTTGTGGTAGAACTTCAGAGTTGTTTTAATTTGCACTTCTCTGATTGTTGGTAATTTAGAGTATTTTCTCATATGGTTGTTGATAGCTTACATTTCTTCCTCTAAAAACTTCCTGTTAATATCTTTTGACCATTTATCAAAAGGAATGACTCTTATGCTTATAAATTTGAATTCATTCCTTATACAACTTAGAAATGAGACCTTTTTCAAAGTGGCTTGTTGCAAAGTTTTCCTTTGATTTACTTGTTTCGCTATTAATTTTAGCTGCACTGGCTTTGTTTGTACAAAAATGTAAATATTAGGTAATAAAAATTGTCCATTTTACCTTCTGTATTTCTCTTCTATTCCTTGTTTGTTCATGGACTCTTCATCTATCCACAGATCTGAAAGGCACTTTCTTCCTTGCTCCTCTAATTTGTGTATTATATCACCTTTGATTTCTAAGTGATGCACCTATTTGAAGCTCATCTTGGTATATCATGTGAAATTTTAGCCTATATCTAGTTTCAGTCAGACTACTTTCCAGTTTTCCCAACAGTTTTTGTCAAATAGTGAGTTCTTTCTCAACTAGTGAGTCTTTGGGTTTATCAAACATTAAACTATTATGTTTACTTGTTTCAGTAGGTTGCATACCTGACCTATTCCACAGATCAACCTATTTTTTAACCAGTACAAAATCATCTTGATGGTTACTGCTTTGTAGCATATTTATATCTGGTACTGCCACACCGTCTTCTTTTCCACTTTTAAAAAATATTTCTCTTGAGATTCTTCAGATTAATTTTATTATTTTTCTATTTCTTTATGTAGTTTTTATATAATTCTTTATGCATATGTTTTCATGTCTAAGAAACACAAAATAAAAGAATGATCAGCATATAGTATGATTCGTCAGCTCCTTCTTAGAGGAGCTAAATTGAATCTCAAGAAACAAGCAATTGATATAAAATAATAAAGAAGGACAGGAAGGCATTCCAGGAACAAATGCAGCATGCACACTAGGAAAGAACAAAGTAGGTATGGATAATGTCTGGAACATCAATATGACTGAAGTTGAGAATGGCACTTTTTACCCTTATCCAGATGGCCTAACCATTATAGGCTTCTATGGTTTGTAAGACTTGCTTTTGAAAGCCTGTTTCTATTTCCTGACTCAGTGTATCCCCACTTACGGACACTCACAATTACTGGAATTTCTCCATTTCTGTGACTAGCATTTACAAAGGTTTGAGAGACATAATTTCTGAGTAATTTAGTCATTTTATTGATAATGCTAGCATGTTAATTAATAAAAAGATGGTCACTTATCTGTCTCTCTTAGACCAAAGACCCCTCATGGTGGTGGGCTCACAGTTTATGTGCTCTTGGAAGAGTAGGTGTTTCTCGGGGTGAAAATGAACTCTGACCAATAATCAATGAGAAAATGAATATTACAATGAAAGGGTGGGTTATATTACAATGAGAGTCTTGGAGTACCAAGACTTGTGTTACTCAAATCTCAGTCAAAGGGACTTAGCAATTTTCATATCACTTGTCTGACAAGAGGGAGGATCAACACTTCCCATACCTGTCTGAGTAAATGCAATAATCAGGAGTACACCCATTAGCCCAAACTTAGAATTTTACTGTCTGATTAGATCTTGGCCTGGGTAAATCTCTGCCTAAGATTTCTCACACTGGTTGATTTCTGGATGAGGAAGTAGAGAAGGGGAAAAACCTTGGCCCCAATACAATAATTAGTTACCAAATACAAGAGAGAAATAATCATTTCTCACAATTCAATACAAAATAGGTGGTGCTTGATATGATACTGCTCCATCTCCCTTGTGTTAGCTATAATTCTGTAACTTGATTGGTTTATACTGCTATACTTTGATTGGTTAATAAGCTTTTTGCCCTGACCAGCTTGTTAGTAATATGACTTCAATAGTATGCCCTTGTCTGAGATACATCACTGAAGTATTCTGAAATGACTGCATCTGATTAGAACACTAAAATGCTTGCTTAGAATTGGATTATTCTGTAATGTTCAGGGCCAGTTCAGTCAAAACTGTGAATTTTGTTAATTCATTCTACTTTTGTTGTTGTTGTTCAGTCATATCCAACTCTTTGTGACCCCACTTGGGGTTTTCTTGACAAGGGTACTGGAGTGGTTTGCCATTTCCTTCTCCAGCTCATTTTACACATGAGGAGCTGAGATAAATAGGGTTAAGTGACTTGCCCAGGTCATATAGCTAATAAGTGTCTGAAGCCGAGTTTGAATTCATAAAGATAAGTCTTCCTGAGTTCAAGCCCAGTTCTCTATGCACTGCACCACCTAGCTGTATTAGCCTGAACCCACAGCCATCTCAATGAGTCACACTACCTTGGACAGTGAATACTATAAATTAATGCCAAGCCTATTGGGCTGGGGAGCCCTGTTATGCTAAATACTATAAATTGTGCTAACCCTGTTATGTGGAAGAACAGCATTCCACAACACTTAGCTGTAACCCTCTCAAGTCACTTCTAGAGACTTTGTTGCTAGGTCACCACGGTTTTGGTATCATTCTCATTCCAGACAGCAGCCAGGGAAGAACCACTCCCACTACATCTCTCTGTGAACATGAACCAACATAGTAGTGTGAGAATATTCTTTCAGAGATAGTAGCTATGAGGACTTGCCTAAAGGTGACTGTGTAGTTTGCAAACATTCCTGCCAAGTATCCTTCACTAACAAAACAGCTTTGATTTTACAGTTGGTGAGTGAGTGGCTCAAATGTTTAACAGTAGAGATTGACTCTATCCAGACTAGTAGAACCCTTTCAGTGTTCTAAAACCTTTATTTCTTCCCTCTCTGGTATGCTCTTCCCAAGTGTATGTAGCAGAAAGCTTCACTATAGTTAATCATTTCTTACATAAGATCCCTTGCCCATCCATAGGGAACTTGCTTCAGGCTTGATTCTATCTTATTTTAATTTTGTTATCTACAGAAGTGCTGAGATTTGTCTACCTTTTCCAAATCTAATCAAGCCCAATAAGCTGCTTCAGCTAGTTGTACCTAAGAATGGTTTAGCTTTAAGTCATTGATAGGTGTCACAATATAGCATAGATGTTTTGTCTAGCACTAACTTAGGGACCAGGCTTGAAAGGATTTTTACTAGTCAATTTTGGTCTCAAATCAATTGAATTTTTTTCAAAATGCATAGATTAATAGAATTTGGGAGATAGAAGGGACCTCAAAAATAATCCCATCCTGTTTACCAGACAAAGAACATAAGAAACAATGAGGATAAGTTAAGATCACACAGCTCATACCGGTGACAATGGTCTGCTTTTTTTTTTTTAAACTAAATCACACTATTTGGGTTTCTGAAAGTAATGAAGATGGAATAGAAGAAATGTAGGAAGGTTTTCTAATGGTCTGATCCCTTCTGTTCAAGGGCTAGGAAGAATTTATTCCTTATTCTATTGCAGTACCTGCATGAAAACCTCAGCTTCCTCTCCAAAAATTGGAGACAAATTAATCAAGAGCCTATTAGTTATATTTTCTAGTTCAACTACTTGATATTAGAAGGGTAGTAGAATTAGAGTAGAAGAGCAAGGACTGCTTTTCTCTTTTTATTTGTAACTACCAGTACTTAGCACAATGTTCAGCACACAGTAAGTCTTTAATAAGTGCTTATTGGTTAATTGGTTCATTCTCTTGTCTACATGAATAAAAAACAAAGCTGTAAGTCTCAAGATTTCATATTACATTGAGTCCTGGCTAGGGAGTGAGTATTTGAGGGACATTCTACGACTGACAGCAAAACCAAACATCAGCTTCTATTGGTGTCAATTTAAAATGACTGACTTCTCAGACTATCAGAGTCATCGTTTTAGGACAGCAATTTGACTGTCCATTTGGTCAACATTTTTATTTCAATATGAGGTAGGTGGTGGTGGTTAGGTTCTTTTTTTCCTTTTCTTTTTACCCTTTCCCACCTCTGAATAGAAAGACCTCCCTTTCAGGAGGTCACCATAGTCAAGAAGCCCTGTAACTGGGCTAATGCAAGCCAGACTTCCAACACTTGTGAGCACTTTGGCATTGTTTCATTACCGTTCTTGCTTTATTTTTCTCCCTTCTTTTCTGCTGAAGGCACAATTATATGATACATGCAGTTCACACACACTTTGTGTCTCCCTCTCTTCTTAGGCATAGGAATTACATTTGGGCTATTTTCAGTCAGGCAGTATTCTCCTAGACCTTTCTCTATAGATGCCAATTAGAAGATTAGCGTCTTTTTTTCTCTCCCTCTTTGCTATTAAATAGTAACACAAAAGCTGAGCTGACAAATTGCTCTCTCCATGGTGTTCAACAAAGACAGACAATAGATCATCATCATTTACTATACTCAGATCCTATTAATCACAGATTAATGAGAACATGTCTAGTGGAGAAGAAATTACCAGAATGTGGGCCTAGTGGCTTGTTACTCATGTAACATCTGCTCTAGCTTTACCTCTAGTGTCATGTCATCTTTTATCACATTGAAATAATGTTTGCCCCTGAAACATACTTAAGATAATGGAGCAGATACAGAGTCCTTCCTTTAATAATTACAGAGCTAGGGTTATATTTCTTAGCCCAATGGCTTAAAAAAATTAATTTCCCCCTTTACTTAATGATTTCTCTTTTTTCTTTTGACTCAAACCCTATTTTTCCTTCCCTATAAACTATGTGATTATTCCTCATTACCAAAACTAGGACAAAGTCCTAGAGTTTTTGCAATTTCCTAATTGATATTCTATTTCCAGAGTAACACTTGAGTGAGCCATTTAAACTATGTGAAGCATCTGGTATACTAAGCATTTTTACATTTTATTTGTTTTTTTGTACAACCATAACTCTTAATCCGAATGTATCATTTTTAAAAACATCCATGCATTTACTTATATGTCACAGTACCTGGAACAATGTCTTACCCATAATAAAAAATTGCTAATGGGGCAGCTAGATGGTACAGTGGATAGAGCACCAGCCCTGGCTTCAGGAAGCCCTGAGTTCAAATCTGACCTCAGACATTTGACACTTAACAGCCGTGTGACCCTGGGCAAGTCACTTGAAGTCACTGCCTCATCGAAAAAAAGAAAAATTTGCTGAAATGAGTGAATGAACAAAAGAATGGATATACCAAAATTTTTTTTAGTTTTTCTTAAGCTAACTTTTTATTTATCTTTAAGACTGGAAATACGACATTTTAATTTGAGTTAATATTGTCTGGAGTTATCTTACTGCCCTTTCACCCTAACAAGAAGGAAACCAAGGGGACTCAATTAGTTTGGTTTTGCCATTCTTCATATTCCCAGGTTTTGGCACAGTACCTGGCACACAGTAGGCATTTAATAAATGCTTATTGACTGGCTGAATGACTGAAAAACTACAAATACAAAAAAAAGCAATTGTATCTCATAATCAGATGATAAAGAGATGAATCAATCTATATCTGTGATCATGGATTTAAAAAAAATAACTGCCTCCCTACTTAACAATACAAATATGTACTTGTCTCAGCAGTGATTAGCACCAGGCCTGGATTAGTTATGATTAAGCTATGATTCAGCACCACACATAAGAGAAAAACAATGAAAAGATGGCAAGCATGAGGTGAGGAGGGGGGAGAGTGGGGATTGCAGAGAGTTTCTTAATTAAATTTTAATTATTGCTAATTAGAACTACTGGGTTTTTTACATCTCCAACAAGGAAGACAAGAACTGATCCTGCCTCTTTTTTTATTCTGCTAATTAGTTTCCCAAGGAGAGGTTTGGAAGGGCAGACACTTGCTTTGGCAGTGCACAAGTTGTTAGCTAAGCAGGTAGACCCTATCCAAGAGTTTGGATTTTTAAATCCCTAGTTAGTTCTTTTCTGCTAAGGGATTACTTCAGACATCCTGGGAAATAAATTGTTCTCATCCAAAATTTAAAGAAATCTACAATTTGATGTCTGCTTCTCATAGTCCCATGCAACATGGGACTGAGAGCAGGAAATCTGGATTCTAATTCCACCTCTGCCTTTAACTTGATGGGTGATCTTAGGCAATTTATGTCATCTCAATTCTTTTATTTATAAAATGAAAATAATAAATTAGGTGATTTCTAGGGTCCCTTCCATCTCTAAAATTTATATGATTATATTCAGTGATGCTACAACCATGTCCTGTTTTCTCCCACCACTCAGAGAATCTACCTAGAAATTAAAAAGATGGCAAAGCTCTCTAAAAACATTAACGTACAAAACATCTTTGAAAGCTATATGTCACTATGGATTTTGAAATATTAAAATAGATTTCTGTCAAATTAAAATAAGTCACTATACATATACTTGAAAATTTCCAAGTATTACTGAAATAGCTAAAACCAAAACAAAACAAAACAAAAAAGCCCTTGACCTAGAGGGTTTCCAGATTCTTTTAAATGTCTGTCATTCAAAGTGAACTGCTAATGATAAACTGTTTGAGTTTTCAAAGCAAAACCCCTAATTGCAAACTGGAGGGCATTACTCCCAAGAGGTTCCCAGGACCCATAAGAACACTGTGAAAAATTTGAATCCTGTTTTTAAAGTACACATATTAATAATTCTTCTACCAGAATAATAAATTCTATTCGTACAGATCTATGTGTTAATTACAATAAAATCCATCAAGTGAAATTACATTTCTGCTGTGATAGAAGGCTCCTGAAGCTCAGTATCTAGATGGCACAAGTAAGGAGAGTTACATAAAACTAGGTTTATTTAGCTTAGAGGAATACAAGCATTGAACATGTTGAAAATTCTGGTTCTGGTTCTGATTCTGCTTTAGTTGAGTGCTGAGACTGCCTCTTGCCTCCCCTACTCAGTAACTCTTGACTAATACAGGTCCTCTCAGTGTGGGAGAACTGTCAGATCAGAGGAGGTAGAGGTTCTATTAGTGACTACATTACTAGTGCAAAGATTTCAGTTACACATGAAACAAACAAAAAAACCCTTTATGCTCTAGCTGCCTGTGTGGGAGAGGAGCTACCATCAGCATCCCCTAACTCTCAGTGGCTTATGATGCTATCTATTCAATAGTCTAGAGACATCTCTGTGAAATTCTATCCACACTACAGCCTAGGAACTTTCCCCTTGAAATCCTGACTATCCTCTCAAACTTACTTCTTCCTTTGTAATATGTAAATGTCTGGCCATAGCCTACCATGCCTGAAATCAACATAATTTAGCTAAGCACATACACACATGCCTTGACAGCTATTCCTTTGTAGTTTCAGTTGCATTTAATACATATGTTTCTTTCCTCACCTTCCATAACTACAAAGGCATTGTAATGTGTTAATTCACACAAAATTGTGATCCTTTGCTTTGTCCTTATCTTCTACACTTGATGATAAAATGTGTCAACACCTATCAAATTGGGAGAAAAAAATATACAAGATTTCATTTCCATTTGTTTTAATTAAAATTATGGAAACTAAAAATCTGATATTCCTTCTCATACACTCATTGTCACTTTCTGCCCTATCAAAACCTACCTTGATCTGAATTCTTTGGAAAAGTCAGTTTGGTCTCCTACACTATGCTTAGTTTCCTCTTGTGTTTTCCAGGTCAGTCACCAACTCCTTTAGAGTGTTTACTAGGTGACATCTAGTAAGATGTGGCAAGAGATGAGCTGGCCTCAAAACTCTCCATTATGTGTAATTAGGAAACTAATGGGACATCACTCCTCAAATGGGGGGAAGGGACAGAATTTTGACAG
The DNA here is from genome assembly GCF_900497805.2 of Vombatus ursinus. Lineage (NCBI taxonomy): Eukaryota > Metazoa > Chordata > Mammalia > Diprotodontia > Vombatidae > Vombatus > Vombatus ursinus. The sequence continues at coordinate 3,939,544 of NW_020955184.1, forward strand.
ACTGCAACAGCGAATTGTAGGGGATATGAAGAGAAGGGAAGAGAGAAGGGCAGATAATGAGAGCAGTGTAACCGTGGAAACCTGTGACCAAGACACCTGCAGTTTCTTTCTCTTTTTCAGTTTTGAAAAGTGACCTTTGCATGAACAAGCAGAGAGCTATGAGACTATAGGGGACTTTTGTCCAGTGCTCATTCTAGTAACAGGAGTGCTGAAGGAAACCATGATAGAAGGAAAGGGCAACACTTACCCCATCCCTTCCTTACTTCTACTTAATTATATGTGTTTTTAAATTTTTTGTAAGAATATTACATTTCCCAGATTTTTATATTCATTTTGTAAACATTTGTGACTGATCTTGTCTAAAGACAAGGAGCCTGGTGTCCTTTGTTTGTAACACCAGGATGTAAGAGAAGATTGCTAGAAGCTAAAGCATCAGTCTATTTATTAGAGAGCCCTGCCCTATAACCAGGGCATAAGCATGAACCAAGATTACAAGTCAGTCACCAACTCCTTTAGAGTGTTTACTATATGAAGCTTAGGTTTCTTCTGATGACATATATTTGCAGCCCCTCTGGGGCCATCCCTTCTCCTGCTTTCCCCCATTCACAGGGACAAAAGAAATCTAAACTGCTGCTTTCCACTGATTCTTCTAAATCACTCCCCTACCACCAACCCTCAATGAATTTTCTTCTTTTGAGGTCCATACAATCCATTGTAACCTATACCATTGTAATTTATGTCTGAAGTAGCTTCTTCAGACAGTAGCTATTGTTTTCCTCTTCATCTTCCATTAGGCACTAAGAAAAAATAGAAGGTGAGAAAAGCACTTGACTGATCTAAGTGTAACAGGAGTCTGGTGCATGTACAGAGTGCCTGGAGCAATGTCTTTCCATGTGAGGAGGCTAGGGAACTTATTTCAGGGAGAGTCATTCATCTGGTACTGCCTTTGCCTTTGCCTCTGCCTCTGCCTCTTCACCTCTTCTTCTGTCCTTCTCCAGAAGGCTTTTTCAAACTCCTGTTGTACTGGAAGCTTTGCCCTCTAGATCCAATCCTTTTATGAGTCCTCTTTTCTCAGCTTGACTCTCAGCGCCTTTAGTGACCTATGCCTTCTCAGAATCAGTTATTCCCTTCTTGCCAGAAGAACTGATACATTCCTCCCCTGGGTTTGACGTTTTGAAGTCCCTTGCAAAATCATTTTCAATAAACTTGGCATCTGGAAAGTACATAGTAGCCCCTGCCCCTAACAGAACAGGAATTATCATTCAGTGTACCAGGAAATCATATTAGGGTGCCATCAACTATATCCACAAAGCACCTCTTAACAAGTTGTTTGAATGAATAAAGGTCTAAATTACATGTAGGACAACTCTCATCTCTACATTATACATTTACTTGTGTTAAATTGATATGAGCAGGCAGTCTTTTTTTTTTTAAAGCCTATTGAGGTGAGTCAGTCTCCATAATTGGCAAATGCCAGTTGGCAAGTTAACTGAACTCTCTGATGTGTAGGTGGAGACTGGCACACCTCACCAAGCTCTAAACAAAGGAGACTAAAAACATACTGCCTACCTATCATATAAAGATTTCCTGGCCCAGACAGTGATTTAGAAACAGACAATTCAAACAAAGAAGATTGTGTGTACTGTACTCCAAGAGCAGTGAATTGTTTTTGCAGCACTCATCACCCAGTCTGGAGGGCTATTTTGTAAACATTCAAGCTACCCAATCTGTCCAAAATTAGATATAGAATAGTTTTCAATTGTTCTACTAACTTGCGTGTTCCATGAATATTGAGAATTCTCATCAAAATTCTGTGTTACTTTGTTGAATGTCTTGATGACAAATTTTATACCTTTCAGCATTATTCTGGTCTTAAGTCATAGCTAAGTGGCAAGCTTCCTTGAGCTTCTCTCTCAAATGAAAGATATACTAGTTGCGAATACCTGCAGTCTCTTCATCCTCAAATATTCCAAAACATTATTCAATTGGTAGGTGTAGTTCATTCCCAAACATCATCATACTATGTGGCAGGCTAAGTTCTTTACAAATATTTCATTTGATACAACAACCCTAAGAAGTAAGTGATATTATTATCATCCCCTTTTTACAGTTGAGAAACTGAGGCAGAAATTAAGTGACTTGCCCAAGGTCACAAAGCTAGTAAATGTCTGAATCTGGATTTGAACTCAGGTTTTCCTGTCTCCAGGACTTTATGTACTGCACCACTTAGCTGCCGAAAACATCAACATGTAGGATGTAAAGTCAGTGACATAATTCCTAATGGAGCTTTCTACATGTACAAAGAAAACTATATGTTGGCTCCACTAAAATTTTTGTTCTGATCTCTGATATGTTACATATTTGTTAGTGTTAGATTGAAATGTTCAGATTTTGGGTCCCTTGGAGAGTGGTAGACTTCTTGATGCCAGCTAAAGCTAGTGTCTGTCTAAGAAATTTACTTTCAAAATCTCCCTTGGATCCTAACAGAAAGGTTATATATTGAGAAATACTTCTCCCATGTTACTTTAATAACCATGGAAGCTTTCTGGTTCCTGGTTAGGTATGTGTATTTATATACTTTCTGAAGTAGTCAGTCACCACCAACATATGGCTTATATTCTTTATATCTCTTCCCAGACATAGGAAGTCAATGCAGTTTCTGAAGGTTTGCTAGTACTTATGTTCTCCCAATATACAGCATTAGTTGGCAATGCTTTTCTATGTACAGAGAGAGCACAAGTCTCACAATTCTTGGTGATATTTGTAGCTATCTTGGACCAATGAAACTGGCTTCTTACCATCTTTAGGTTGCCTAAAGTTATTATGTAAAGCTTTCATGGCCATGGAGTGAAATGATCTGGGTTATGCCAGCTGCTATCTGGCATTATATTGGTAACAGTTTGGTATATTACTCCATTATAGTTTGGTATAGTATTTCATTGCACAACTTGCTTGGTACAGTATTCCACTGCACAACTTCAATTTCTGCCATTGCCTCAATAATAAGGTACCTTCAAGGGACTGGCCTTTTTGAATGCCTTCACAACCAAAGAGCCTCCTCTTCATCTTATCAGAACCAGCTACAGAATGTCTTTGCAGTCTCCCCAGGGCTTTCCATTCTTAGACGTAGTGACTCTCTTAGAAGCAAGCTCCCTTGCTTCCCCACAGAGTGAGATGCAGTCACATGTTCTCTGTGCATGTACCAGACCTCCATTCCATGAGTGGCTAAATTAAAAAGTTGAGAGACGTTTTTAAATTAATGGGACCAGTACTTTAAGTTCCCTTCCTGGGACTGTAGACTTCTAAATGGTGAACATTCAGCATATATATCTTAGACCCAAACCTACATCACTACTTTCAGATCATTTTCATGGCATGCCACAAGTACTTTTTCTAACTCTAGCTGTAAGAGTAATAAAAAAGTCAACACTAATAAAGAATTCCTCCCTGGTCACCCCTATATATGTTGTCTTCCATTAGAATAAAAGCTCCTTGAAGACATAGACTATCTTGCTTGCTTATATTTGTATCCCCAGTGCCTGGTACATACTAAGCTCTTAACAAATGCTGTTCCATTACATTGAAGAGGAGGGAATAATACAAGTCTCTCTCTCTCTCCCTCTCTCTCTCTCTCTCTCTCTCTCCCTCTCTCTCTCTCTCTCTCTCTCTCTGTCTCTCTCTGTCTCTCTGTCTCTCTCTGTCTCTCTGTCTCTTTCTCTCTCTCTCTTTCCCCTTCTCCCTCTCCTCCTAGCATTTGAGCTGAAGAGTGTTAGGGTAGGATGGTGATGGAGTGATGGTGATCACTCTTAATTTGACTAAAATCTCCCCCAACCTATGCCCCAGGGGCAACACTGGGAGAAAATAGCCAAAAAAATACTAAACAGCCCATGAAGGAATCAATTCCATGTGTTGCTGATTAAGAAGAGATAGATCGTCTAGCTTATTGACCAGGAAGTGGAGATTAACCCTAGCCATGTGAAGGGGGAAGGGAAACTGGAGCTTTGCAAGACAATTGTTTCCTTCCCTTTGCCCTGGAAATTATGAGGCCAAGCAACACTTGGCATAAGGTTGTTGTATCAGTGAGAATAAGAGGCAGAAAGCAGAAGACAAAGAGGGTGGATTTTAGACTTTGAGCAGGAGCAGCCTGCTTCTTGGGAATTCTGACCCTGTATCTATTACTTTTCAATCTTGTATAAAGCTGAAGGTATTCTAATCTGTCTTTTTGAGGTCACACGGAGTCTAGAAAAGAAAAAAAAAAGGCACTGAATGGGATGAAATAAACCAAGCTAGTTATGATTTTTGAGAGAATTAATTTATATCCCTGAGCCAAAGAAGGACGGAGGAAAAGAATCTCTAGGGCAGTTACCCATTCTTCATTGTTACTGACCTGGTGGCTTCAGGCTGAGACACTATTAGCACCATAAAGTAGAATTAAGCTGGTGCAGCTCAAGCTTAGAGAGCCACCTGGTGACTTGTGCAGATATTGCACCTCATGTGGCTATTGGAACTATCAGGCTCTTGTGCTTTACACTCTCTTCTCACCACCCTAGATTGTAACCTCTTATTTATAATCATGCTGCTGTTATTCACTCCTTTAGAACTAGGTCCCCTCCATCACCACTATCCTCCACCCCATCTTACACAGCACAAGCTCCTTACACAGCACAAGCTATTTTCTTGCAGGGATTACTGGGAACGCAGAAACTTGCTATTCAGACACAGAATCTGACCTACTTTTCTCATCTTGGACACTTACCTCTGGCATCCACTGTGTAAGAGGTGGAACGGGGTGAGGTCTAAGTAGCTCCCATGCAGAGTCCTTCCTCGTGTGCCTGATGTGCTACTCACTTCAGTCCTCACACACAATGACTGAAGCTCTAAACCTACAAATATTCATTCTCTCACTACTCCACACAGTCTCACTCAGTCTACTCCAGACTAACACAACTTCAGGGTTTCTAAGCAATTAACACTCTCTCACACATGTCAAACTGATTCCCATTCCTGCCACTATTGTCCATCTCCAAAGCTATTGATTTTCTCTGTGTTGACTGTCCTGGGTTCATGAGTATCATTTCAGGGGCAAAAGGGGATTATCCTTGCTTGCTTACTCCTCAACACTTAGCAAATTGTCTCAACTATGAAGTGGAAGAAGATCCTAACACATAACTTATGTGTTTAAGTGGGGTTTATTAGAAGACATAAAACAGCCATTCAGGGCCCAGGATGATGGGAGAAAGATGATGAAATACAGCTGCTTCTGGTCTTCCTCCCAGGCCTGTGATTGATCTTTATGTCTTAACTGCTGCCATGTTTGTGGAGGGCAGACAACAATGAATCTACCGCTGCAAAGAATTTTTGGCAGAATAATCCCTCAACAGGGTGCATCTTGAAACTAGATAATCCTTGCCTTCAAGTTGGTCTTGGAGCTTTGGAAGCTGATTGGCCAGGGATGATATGGCTGAGTTTATTAACTATAATGAGTCTTTTGGATCACTTGACTTAGGCACACATTGAAGACTTCACTGGCCTTAGAAACAGCTGAGAGTTATCTATTTATGGGAGGACTGCACCAGATAGTTTTTCATAATTAGCCTTAGAAAGACACATAGTGCGAAGTCTTGCACATAGCGCAGGTGTTAATAAGCTAGAGTGGGGCTTCCAGCTAAAGTTATAAAGGGGAAAAAATATCTCAAACTTTTAACAGGCCAACAAAGAATTTAAAAGTGATTGTGCTCTATTCTGAAGAAATCCATAAGCCCCCAACATGCAAACTGAAAGCTTACTTAGACTGTGCTTAATATAAGTGTTTCTTTTTCTTTAGAGGGGAATTCCAAAAATTGGTGTTGCACTGGCTGTTTTCATATGTATTATACAATTGATGAATCCAGTCTTATTTAGGGGCCTGGTTCACCACTCAGTCTTATTTCTAAAGGCAAAAAAAATTATACATATGAGAAAAAAAGAGAGAGTCTAAAAATCATTGGCCTCTAAGAAAAATGTGATGAAACAAAGAGAGGCTAAATACATGTATTTACAGAGAAGTTAAATGACTTTTCTAAGGTGACAAATATACCAACTAAGGAAGGCACAAGTAACAAAATAAAATACCCCAAGAAAAAAGGGAAGGCTAGAAAGAAAAAAAAAACAAAAATAATAACTTACATTTATATAGTGCTTGTTAGGATTATCTTTCTAAACTAGAAATCAAATATGTTATTGAAATGATAAAACCAAAAAGTAGTTCTTTAAAAAGAATAGTGAAACTGATAAATCTTTAGCCAACCTGACAAAAAAGAAAAGGGCAGAAAACTAAATCAAGTCAACAAGCATTTATTAAGCATCTATATATCAGCAACTATGCTAAACACTGGTGATAAAAAGAAAAGCAAAATACAGTCCCTCTCTCAAGATACAGTTTAATGGGAGAAACATGTAAACAACTATATACAAACAAAATATATACAACATATATGTGTGTGTGTTTATATATATGTATATATACACACATAAACAAATATGTAGAATAAGATAAATTAACAAGATGAAATTACAATAAAATCAGTAGAAAAAAAGTAGTCATCAGAATCTACTATGCACTGTTGTATGGTAACAAAACCAAGAACACAAAAGAAGTAGAGGAACACCTGCAAAAATATAAAATTCCCACACTAACAGAAGACCAAATAGAGATCTTAAAAAACCTAATCTCAGCAAATGAAATAGAAGTAGCTGTAAAGGAACTACCAAAGAAAAACATTTCTCATTCTGATGGATTTACAGGAGAATTCTACCAAACTTTTGAAGAACAATTAGTAGTAATATTACACAAATTGTTCTCAAAAATTGATAGCAAGTACTTTACTAGATTCATTTTATGAGACAAATATAGTCCTGATACCCAAACCAGGTAAGACTAAAACACAGAACTACGGAACAATATGATTAATGAATACCAAATCAAATATTTAAAATACAATCCTGTCAAATAGACAGGGATTCAGCCAAGAAATCATTCATTATGACCAGATTGGATTTATAAAGTGGATGCAAGAATGGTTCAATATTAGGAAAACAATTAACATAATTAATCATATTAAAAACAAAAAAATCTCAACCACATGATTATTCTCCCTCAAAAAAAAAAAAACTTTGACAGAGTGTAACATTTATCTATGGTAAAATCCCTAAAAAGTATAAGCATAAAGGGACCTTTTATAATACCATAAAAAGTAACCATATAAACCAAAAACAAGCCTCATATGTACATGGTGAGACACTGAAAGTTTTCCTGAAATATATAGAACTAAAGTAAGAATGCCCACTCTCCTCATCATTATGTGATATGGTTCTAGAAATGCTAGCAATAGCAATAATACAAGATAAAGAAATTAGAGATACAAATATAGATAAAGTGGAGATAAAATTACGCCTATTTGCTGATGACATGAAGGTTTACTTAGAAAAATCTAAAGAATCAGCAAAGATACTGAGACAATTAATTTTCCACAATAAGTTAAAAATGGAAATGTGATTTTAATATTAAAGAGCATACTATAAAAAATTAGAAAAAAGTAGATTATTTACATTTCACAAATGATATTCCTAATCAAAAAGAAGATTATTACAATAAATAAAAAGATAACTGAAACTGAAAGCTTCTGTACAAACAAAATTAATGAAGGTCATAGGACCACCAAGATACATGACTGAACATTTTTTTTGATCCTCATGACCTTTCAAATCTCTCCAAAGCAGAAATTATATGCCAAAGATAAAGCAAATTCAGCTGTCTCCATGGTCTAGGACAGAAACTCAAAAATAGCCCATTCCCAAGTGTAGCCCAAACAGATTAAAATGTATTTGGGAAATGTTTAACAAAATAAATAAAAATACAATACAACATAGATAATGTTAATTTGTTGTTTTCTAAGTCAATATGCAGCCAGTTGTTTCTATTTGAGTTGGATACCACTGGTCTAGGACACTAGGAACACAAAAGAAGGTTAAAAAAAAATAAACAAACAAAATATGAACTAACACCTACCTTGAACTCATTCAGCATCCTCTCCCACATCACCTACCACACACCTGGCAGTAGCTGACCCAAGGACCCGACCCACAGGTTTGCAACAAAACCTAGCCCTAGGGGCAGCTAGGTGGTGCAGTGGATAGAGTACCAACCCTGGAGTCAGGAGGACCTGAGTTCAAATCTGGCTTCAGACACTTGACACTTACTAGCTGTGTGACCCTGAGCAAGTCACTTAATCCCATTGCTGAGCCCCCAAAAAAACCAAAAACCTAGCCCTACACCCCAATCTTTTTTTCCCCACTCCAGTGAGAGGAAAACTGTGGAAGTTTGCTAGGGCCTTACTGCAAAAAAATCTTTACAGGAGAGTGGAAGAATAGATGGAATGGGGGAAAGACACATGTCTGGGCTTGAAATAGAGCTCAATCCCACACCTCAACACCCTCCCCCACCTTCCAAGCCTCAGGGATCTGAATCCAAATGATAGAAATCAACCCTTGCTTCAGTAGCACTAATCTGTCAGTGCTCTGAGCTCCCAAGCTAGAGAACTGAGGAATAGAGGGAGCAAGACAGAACACTAGAACAAGATACTGTGTAGAAGGTGGGGACTCTACAGGGCTATGCTGGGCACTCCATTAAGCCTGAGGGAAAGAGCCTAGAATCCAGCTAGGGAAAGTTCTCAACAATCGCCTGGAGTAAAGACCTAGGCTGGTAAACATAGGAGGAGATTAAGAGGCTTTGAGATTCAGCAACTAGGGAAACCACTATCAGCAAGGAGGAGTCAGAAAGTGAGCAACAGGGGAAAATGGGGGGGGGGGATGGGAGAAGGACTGAAATTACCAAAGATCTCAGGAAGAAGAAAATTCAAAGACCTTGAATATCAGCAATATATCAAGAGGGAAAACATTAGCAGCAGAAGGAAATATGGCCTCTATGTATAAATACTGCAAAACAGAGGAAAATGACTCAACACTTGATAAGACAGATAGATATATGTGTACAAATATATTATATTATATTATTCCCTGTGCAATTTGAGGAGAACATGGATCCACAATACATTGTTACTGAGTGGATTAAAAAAAGAAATGAGAATTATGAGAGAAGAATTTATGGCCTGCATAGCAGAAATAATTTATAGAAGAGAAAAACTTGAATCTGTAACTAGAGGAGGGATTCTATTTGAGGAGAGGTATAAATTATACATATATATATATGTATACATATATATCTAACAAATCTCAGCAACAAGAGATAGAAAGAGAAATTGCATTTAAATTAACTATAGAAATTATAAAATACTTGGGAGTCTACTTGCCAAGACAAACACAGGAACTATGTGAACACAATTACAAAAAACTTTTCACACAAATAAAGTCAGATCTAAGCAATTGAAAAAAATATTAATTGGTCATGGATAAGTGGAGTCAATATAATAAAAATAACAATTCTATCTAAATTAATTTATTTATTCCGTGCCATACCAATCAAATTACCAAAAAGTATTTTATAGAGGTAGAAAAAAATTATGACAAAGTTAATTTGGAAGAATAAAAAACCAAGAATATCAAGAGAATCAATGAAAAAAAATGTGAAGGAAGGTGGTCTAGCCATACCAGATCCCAAACAAAAATGGTAATTATCAAAACAATATGGTACTGGATAAGAAATAAGAGTAGTGGATCAGTGGAATAGATTAGATGCACAATACATTGTAGTAAATGACCACAGTAATCTAGTATATGATAAACCCAAAGATCCAAGATTTGGGGACAAAAACTCATTATATGACAAAAACTGTCAGGAAAACTGGGAAATAGTATAACAAAAATTAGGTATAGACCAATATCTCACATTGTATACCAAGATAAGGTCAAAATGGGTACATGATTTAGACATAAAGGGTGACATCATAAGCAAATTAGGAGAACATGGAATAGTTTACCTTTCAAATGTATGGATAAGGGAAGAATTTAGAACCAAACAAGATATGGAAAGCATTATGAAATATAAAATAAAACATTTTGATTATATAAAATTAAAAAAAGGTTTTGCACAAACAAAACCAATGCAAACAAAATTAGAAGGAAAGCAGAAAACTGGGGGGAAATTTTTGCAGCAAGTATCTCTGATAAGAGCCTCATTTCCCAAATATATAGAGAACTGAGTCAAATTTATAAGAATACAAGTCATTCTCCAATTGATAAATGGTCAAAGGATATGAATAGGCAGTTTTCAAAGAAATCAAAGCTATCTATAGTCATATGAAAAAATTCTCTAAATCACTATTCATTAAAGAAATGCAAGTTAAAACACCTTGGAGGTGCCACCTCACACCTATCAGATCAGCTAATATGACAGAAAAGGAAAATGATAAATGTTGCAGAGGATGTGGGAAAACTGGGACACTAATGCACTCACTGTGGATGGAGTTGTAAATTGATCCAATCATTCCAGAGAGCAATTTGGAACTATGCCTAAAGGGCTATAAAACTGTCTACCCTTTGATTTGGCAATACCACTGCTAGGTCTGTATCCCAAAGTGACCAATAAAAAAGGAGAAGGACTTACTTGTATAAAAATATCTGTAGCAGCTCTTTTGTAGTGGCTAAGAATTGGAAGTTGAGGGGATGTCTATCAATTGTGAAATGGCTGAACAAGTTGTAGTATGTGAGTGTGATGGAATATTATTGTGCCATAAGAAATGACAAGAAGGATGATTTCAGAAAAACCTGGAAAGACTAACATGAACTGATGCAAAGTGAAGTGAGCAGAACCAGTAGAACATTGTAAATAGTAACAGTAACATTGTGCATTGAAGAACTGTAAATGACAGCTATTCTCAGCAATACAATGATCCAAGACAATCTCAAATGACTCATGATGAAACATGCTCTCTACCTCCAGAGAAAAAGCTGATATTATCTGAATACAGACTGAAGCATACTGTTGTTGTTGCTGTTGTTTTTACTTTCTTTCTTTCATTCTTTTTTGTTGTCAAGTCTTCTTGGATAAAATGACTAATATGGAAATGTTTTACATGATTGCATCTGTATAACCTGTATCAGATTGCTTATCAGGGAAGGGGAAAGGGAAGGGAGGAACAGAGGAATGGAATTTGGAACTCAAAACTTTTAAAAAAAAAAAGCAACCCAGTGTTAAAAATTGTTTTAACATGTAATTGGGGAAAAATAAAATATAAGTTTTTTAAAAAGATGTTTATTGTCACAAAAGCCCACCATTTTAAAACCAATCTTCTCCCACTGACACTATATGTCTGCATACTTTGCATGATCTCAAAAGAATCAAAATTGCAGATGACCCAAAAGGCAACAGAAAGGTACATGTTGGGGGTAATTAGGCTGCAGCATATTACTGGTAACTTTTATTTGAGAAGTAATGCAAGTTATATCATCAAGTACATCTGAAGGAAAATATATGGGCTACATCAGTGCTACACTGGTACTGAAAGGAACTATCAAGCATCCTCTATGGAAGATTCTCAGAAAAACTTGGACAAGAATTATGCAGAATTACAAGTTGTTGAAGAATTGCATTTTGCACAGGAGAAAAATCATAAATCAATACTAGGCCCTGAAGGAGATACAAAGATAAATAATATTCTCCCTTTATTAAGCTTACATTCTAGTAAGGGAATACAATAAATATACAAAAATTCATATATTGTATATTATACATGTCATACATATTTAAATATACATATATTCCAGATAGGATAAGTGAAAAGGAGAAGTTTAAATAAAATGCTATGTGAAGGGAAATATAACTCTTGACTAGAGAATCAAAGAAAACTTAAAAGAAGAAGTTACATATGAGCTGGGTCTTGAAAGATGATTAGATTTCAATAGGTGAAAAGTCCTTTCAGTAGGGAGGATATTACAGCAGTAGTGAATGTTAGCAAAGTCATCAAAGTAAAAAATTATGAGACTGATATAAGTAACAATGTAGTCAAGTTTAGCTGGACTCTAGAAAGGAGAGGCCTCAGATAAAGCCAAAAAGGAAGGGTGGTGCCAAATTGTAGAGGGCCTTGCAGATGGCTGAAATGTTTAAACTTCCCTTGGTAGAACACAGCAAGTCATTAAAAGGTTTTGAGTGGATAAGCAACAATATCAAATCTTTGCATTTAAAAATATCAATCTAGCAGCAATACATAAAATTGTGCATTAGAGGGAGCAAAGATGGTAACCCAGAGAACTGGTTAGGAGATAATTGCAATAGTCTGAATGAATAGTAAAGAAAATTTATATTAGCGTGCTGGCAGTAAAAAAAAGAAAGCTGCATTTGAATATGAGGAAAATTTCGGAAGTGGAACCAAAAAGATTGGGCTCTTGATCTATCGATGTTGGTCAATGATCTGTGTTCTCATACTTTCCGATACTATGATAGAATATAATTTAATGCTGAGTCTAAGAGCAGAGTCAATACTAAGTGAATCTGCTATTAGAGGTGCTCAGGGAAAAGACTCGACAATAGCAAAACTCTCTTTTCGTGCGGTTAGGTGGATCAATATTACTACATCAACTGCTTCCAACTCAATGTCTTACTGTTTCCAAATGAACACACATATGTACATGACCCTTGCCAAGCCTCCAGAGAGTGATATTAGTTTTTGCCTTAAGAAACAAAAGATTATTCTTGAAATCTGGTTCACACACATTTGCTTTCAGTCTAATTTTGTCAGACTATAGAATCCAAATGAAGTTTGACTCATATCTGTTGGAAGAATACATTGCTTTCTTTCCTTTAAACTTAGTAATTTTTTATCACTTGTATGCCTTTTAGGGCCCTCACTGTAATCCAACAATATTAGAATCAAATTTTGATACCTAACCATATGAAAGTAAGTTCTAGTAGATTTTTAATTTTCATCTGCTCTGATTTGATTATAAGCTCATAAGCCTTTAGCCTTTGAGATGGTTAATGGGAAGACATTTATATAATTGTAGCTACCCAGGGTTATTCCATTGTAATCATCTATTTTGTGATTCATGAAAAAACTTTATTTATGCTGCAAAACTTGTTTGCAGTAGTTGAGGTAAGGAAAGATGATTCAAGGGAGAAAGCATTAAACTTTTTTTGTTTTTAATTTTTTTTCCTCTTAAATATAGGAAGTATAAATGTGGAGCAGCATCTATAGTCCAGAGGTTCTCAAAGTGTGTGATACCACCCCCTGGGGGGCATTGGAACAACCCAGGGTAGAGTCAGTAGTAGCCTCAGGTGCATTTGGGGGGCACTGAATAAAAATAAGGGAGTGGTGGAAGCATGATGGAAGAAGAGAAGAAATTTTTGAAAAACCATTTGTACATATGATGCATCTTTTTGAAATGATGAAACTTTTTCAAAAATGATGCATCTTAATTTTAATAATTTATTGTAAATTTGTGAGGTTTTTCCTTCATTGAAAGCATCACATAACCACATAATAATTGTATTTTAAACAAGTCATTACATACACATATTCCTGCTGATGCATGCTGGACTTTCTGACAATGCATGACATGCTCACCTGCCAACACTTGCTTATTAAGACGTGTAGGCGGACTTGAACACTGATCGATTATATTTTTTTGTGTGTTTATTTGGAAAATAATGTAATCACTCTGACTTTAACTCTTACACAACAGATCAAACATGTATACATATATTCAAGATAGGGTTAAAGAAAGTAGATTTCCAGAGGGGCACTGAGTAATTTTTTTTTAAAAGGGAATGGTAGGCCAAATAAGTTTGGGAATCTCTGATCTACACTGATGAGTCCCATATCTCTCTATCCAGTCTCTCCCCTGAGTTTCAATACCATATCACCAAATACCTGTTGGGCATATCAAACTGCATCTCAAACTCAGCTATAACATCTCAAACTGAACACATCCATAACATAATTCATTATCTTTCTCCCCACCCCCCCTCAAAAAAAAAACCCTCAAACCTCTTCTAAACTTTTCTAATACTGTTGAAGGCAATGACTAGAAAATAAAGGAGGAAGATCCTGGAGGATCCACATGGAAATATGAAAAAGTTAGAGGAAGGCCCCAGTGGAGCCCTAGATATGGGAGAAGCCCTGGAGTCCTATGGAATAAGGACAAAAAAGCCTCAGCCAACAGAGTTGCCCCAGATCTACTAGATCAGTCCAGCAGAAGCAGAGATGAAAACATACATCCATCAATCAGTTATGTTATGTTTGAATGTGAACTTGGTGGGCAGGATGCTCTGTAGTATCTGCATTAAATTTGAGCCCATTCTTCCCAAGGACAAGGTTGTATAGAGGAGAGCATGCCCCTAGGTGTTGGGAGAAATATGTTTGCAATAAACATCCCTTTGTAAAAGCTAATTGATGTTCATTGGTTAAATGGAACTGAGGGTCTAATCACTGGTGGTTAACACTGGAGGGACCACCTCAGAATGGGGGCCTAAATTGATAGCATTAAAGAAGAGTTATCCCAACTGCTCAGGAGTCCCTTTTAATCTTGAGGGGCAGATGTAGCTGGCCTTACTCTGGAAGAATGAGGCCGGAGTCTCACTATATAGAGATGACACATAGTTGTGAGGTAAATCTAGTACATTGGATGACAAGCAGAATCCAAAAATCTTTTGAGAGGTTATTGGATTACACTGAGAGCTTATAGTAATAATAAGATGTGCCTGGTGAATGTTGCAGAAAGGCATTTAAGTGTAGGGCAGCTAGGTGGCACACTGGATAGAGCACCAGGCTTGGAACCAGGAAGACTCAACTTCATGAGTTCAAATCTGGCCTCAGACAATTACTAACTGTGTAACCCTGGCCAACTTAACCCTGTTTGGCTCAGTTTCTCATCTTTAAAATGATCTGGATAAGGAAATGACAAACCACTTCAGTATCTTTGCCAAGAAAACCCCAAATGGGGTCACAAAGAGTCAGACTGAAACAACCCAACAACAAAACAACAATTTAAGTTTAATATAATAATATAAGAAAATTTTCCCTAGAATTAGAGCTACCCAAAAGTGGAATGAATTGCTTCCAGACTTAATATATTCCCAATGACTAGAAATCTTCAAGCAAAGATTTTATTATCTACTTATCTCGTATATTATAGACAGGATTCTAGTTCAGGTATGGATTATTTTAGGTGTAAGGTTTTGTTCAACTCTGAGATTCTGTGATTCTCTGAAGACTGACCTTAAAAGTGTTTTGTAAATAAAAGTATTATGCTAATATAAGACAGATTTCATGATTTGAGGTACTGAGAACAATAAAGTTGCATCTCTTTTTAAAATTTTGCAATTCAGAGTTCTTCACTAATTCAGACTGATCTTTTTTCCTTAATTAGTAAGATTTGTGTATCTTTTTTTTTAAGATTTGTGTATCTTCAAGCATCTTTACATGAACATAGGTCATTCTGTTTTCTGTGCCTCCAAATATACACATGAAAATATATATTCTTTCTTTTTACTTTGTCCTTTTCCATATTAAGCTCATTTATATCTATTTTTCCGTTTGCATTCTCTGAATATATCCTTTGAGAAAAGGAAAGAGTTATGTTTTTTCTTGTTTTCCCAGGTTTCCATGTTTTAAGAAAATAATAACTCTAGTGAAAGACAAATGGAATTATAGTATTATATTGTATTATAGCACATGGAACATGGCCTGCCAAAGTGGATTTAAAACCTGTACTGAAGAAGAATTAAACGAAGAGAGAAAATCTGCTGATAGAAGGTAGGTTAGGGTACAAAGTTTGAGGCCATTTGTGGGTGAAGTGGCATTTTCCAACACCAAATTCAATTAACCTGAATCATTGTTCTAGGGCAGTAAGGGAAGCAGAGTAAGCTTTCATCCTCATTTGCTGGCATTATGCTTAACATAAGAGACAGGTACTATAAGTATTACTCAACATTTCACTTACCAGCTTCCCTAGTGAGGTTTCCTTCTGTGTGGTGCCTCTAAGAATTATTTTTAGCTCTGGAACAATACCTTGCAGGCAGCAACCCCTACATCTGACTCCATGCTCACTTTCAGTCTCATTATTATCAATATGAATCACTCAGAGTTGGCCTAACAAATTATCATACTAGAAATCAAAATAGAACCTGGGACCCCTTTAACAGTGGAAAGTTGCTTTGACTCTGTAACCTTCATCACTCTGACATCTTTAAAACAAACAAAGTCAAACTTAATGATGTACATTAAAATATGATATTTTATATCAAAAATGTTTTCATAATTGTCCAACTAAGCATCAAATATTGCCCAATAGACAGCTGATTAGTTATTCATAGTCATCAAGTTCCCAAACTCTACTTCTTCGTAAACATGATGGTACAGCCTCAGATTTATGAGTTTAGATGTAATCAAATTGAGAGGTCTAGTTTTGAACTGACGTATTGTTCTAAAGAGACCTCAGAGGGCCATATGGATCAGATGTTCCAATATTCTTAGTTCAGACATGGAAGTACAGCAGAAAGAATAACAGATTTGAAGTCTGAGAGCTTGAGTTGAAGTCCAAGCTGTCTTTTTTACCTTGGGCAAGTCATTCAACTTCTCCAGGCTTCAGTTTCTTCATTCATTAAAGGAGAGAGTTAGACAAGGTGACCTATAAGTAGAGATATATTGGCACCAACTCATACTGACTTGCAAAAGTCAATTGTTAAATTTTCAGTGTGAGCATTGGCATCTCGGAAACTTGCAAGTGCTACTAATCAGGGCTTGATTTATTGTTTTGTTGATTGTTTAGACTTAAGAAAGTGATAGAGAAAATGTTAATAATGCCAATTAAACTTAAACATGCATCTCGCATTTTCAGAGAGCCAGTTGTTAAACTCATACTAGCACAACCCTGCCTCTGTAGCTCTAAGACTTCTTACAGCTCTACTTCTACTCCATTCTTGAGAAACCATTGCTGGGCCCAGAGGAGCTGGTATGTTACGTTAATCTGTTCTACAAGAGGTCCCTCTTCTCTGGATCAGTGCATGAAATTTTGACTGTGTTTAGGCTTGAGCAGGCTTCAGCCAGCCCTCTAATGAGAGAAATTAGGATCCTTCTTCTTTTGCTCTTTAGCTCTGTAAGCCCCAACCCTGGCACCCCAGGGACAGATTTAACTATAACTAGGTTATGACTCACATCTAGCATTTCCCAAAAAAAAGCAGTAAAAAATGAATTCTTCCATTGGACTAGAGTTTCAATGCCAAATATACACATAAAAACATACTTTTTTCCTTTTATTTTGTCCTTTTCCATATTAAGTTCATTACATCTATTTTTCATTTACCTTTCTCTGCCACAGACTCCATTCCCTTCACCTACAATGAAAAAAAAAACAAACAGAAGGCCTTCTCAGAGGTCTCATGGCCTCAGCTGGGGAAGAAAACCTCATGGCCTTTGCAACCTAGTCTCTCATCAGACACCCTCACACCACCAGAATAAAACTAAAGATGATGAGGCAGAGAGGAAGTAGCCAAAGCTGAAAGGTCTTTTTTAATTTCTCCAAAGCTAATAAAAACCATCACCATGATCTCCCAGAAGCAGGTCCCTAGAATCTTCCACACGCAGAGACAGATGTCATCTGTTCCCTAGTGTCTTCATGTGGAGATATCATGTAAGCAAGCTGATGGGTATGTGCATGAACTAGACCACCATTATAAGGTTTTACATGTTCTCCAAATTCTGCACTGCCCGAACAACTCCTAATATATGTCTGCTGGTAAAAACAACCAGCCTTGGGTGGATCATCTTGTTGGTGGTTGCTTTCTCCAAGATCACAGTAGTTGCTGAGGGATTCCTCCTTTGATGCCATTGGGACATGTGATATGTCTATACATCTCAAACTCACAAGGATATTTCCAAACCTAGACTGCTGATTACTGTCTAGATACTCATGCCCTTAAGATCAGGAAAGAACAAACACAAAAGAGGAAAGGACAACCAAGGGCCAAGGCAAAAGGTCACCTAGTTGAATCTCCCCACACTAGCCTCTATGTGAACAAGATCACTGAGATGCTGAGGGAGAGAAGGCCAGCCCTTCCTCACCCTTCACTGAAAATTTCAGTTACATGATGTCAACTGTAGTGTTGAAACAAGAGTACCAGTACATCATTTGGCCTTGGGCCAAACGGGTGGGGAGTGGGAGGGCAGTAGACCAGGAACCAAGAGACTACTCAACATTTTCCATAAACTAAAATCCCAAGACCCTTCTTTGCTTCAAGGCTGGTTCTCTGTCCTTGACACCATGCTGTTTTTTTATAAAAGCCTCTCATATGATAAACAAATTAGAGGGAAAGAAAAGGAGATATCTTTCACAATTGTGGACATGAGAAGAGAAGATGTGACTAAACAAGGGAATGAGATGAACATAAAAGATAAAATGGAAAACTTTGATTACATAAAGTTGAAAAGATTTTGTACCAGCAAAAATCAATGCAGTTAAAATTAGAAGGGAAGGGACAGCTAGGTGGATAGAGATAGTGGACAGAGCTCCAGCCTTGGAGTCAGGAGAACCTGAGTTCAAATTCAGCTTCAGACACTTGACACTTATTAGCTGTGTAACCCTGGGCAAGTCACTTAACCCCAATTGCCTCACCAAAAAGCAAAACAAAAAAATTAGAAGTGAAACAGCTAATTAGTTAAAGAAAAAACCTTTACATTAAATTTCTCTAATGAAGGTTTGCTATCCAAGATACATAAGGAATTGATGCAAATATGTAAGAGTCATTTTCCAATAGATAAATAGTCAAAGGATCATGAACAAGCCATTTTTAAAAGAATTGCAATCAATACCACAAGAAAAAAAATGCTACAAATGACTAATAGTAAGACAAATGCACATTAAAACACCTCTGAGGTTCCACTTCACACACATGAGGTTGGGAAAGATGATCAAATGTCTGGAGGAGCTGAGTAAAAACAGGCCCACACATGCTCTGTTCTTGGGATAACCCCATTGCCAGAAATAAGCCCCAGGGTTCCCACATGGTCAACCAAAACCAGCAAGGGAAACCCTGAGCATGCTAAAACATGCAATGGCCCTTATTATATAATGATACTATCTTGGTTCTGTGAAACCTGTCTCTGAGCAGATGAGAACTGCCAAGGATGACTGAGACCAAATCACATTCCCAGGACTGCCCTAGAACTTTCAATTTCTTTTTGACACAATCATCACCAAAAAAATACATCTAAAAGACTAAAATGTGACATAATTGGTGGCTTTGTGGTGAATCCTACAACCTAGGAATTCCCTATGCAATACCATTATGGAATACGTCATGTGGGAAAGTTTCTCAGTTTGGGTATACCAGAGAGCCCAAGGAGAATTACATTTACCAGTAGATCCACAGAATGGAGGTCTAATAATATCAGCATGCTAAGGAAGTCTACTCATTGGTAAGAGTTTTACACTCCTAAGGTATAGCCTTGGTTTATATTGCTTTTCAGGACTGTTTAAGCTGCAAAGGCAACCAGCAGCATTCTGTGGTGGATAATTGAAGTTTAACTAACCAATGAAGTGTTAGGTTGCCACATGCAGAAGAGCTGCTACTGGAACCGCCAGCATTTCCCAAATTTGGAGTTCACAAGGATATTGTGTATCAGAGTGGAAAATCCAAGTTGGTTAACTGGGATTATTTGAAGAATATGAGGCACAATCAGAATAGAAGTTCTTAGTCATGTAAAACATTTCTAAAGGGCATTCTTCTCTGTGTGGGACAGAGACCACTACTCAAATTCAAAACAAAGACTTAGTTACCTTGAAAGCAGAAAGGAGTTTATTGCTTTCTCATGAAAAAGGGTACTACCCCTCCTCGCCCTAATGGCGAGGGCCAGGGAAGACGTGCACCACTACAAGTTGGTTACAGAAAGCAAGGCTTATTTATACCTTAACATGAGTTCCTTTTCCCAAACCCCCTTCCCCTTTATCCCATTGGCTGGGCTTCAGGGGGCACAATCTATTCACGGAAATCTTTGCCAGCAACAGAGTACACAAGTTTGCTCGGAGACAAGAAAAGGCGGGAAGTCTTGAAGTTTAGGTTGGGGTTAGGGCTATTCTATTCTGCTACATGCTTAAAAACAGGGTCTGAAGGGGTTTTGACAAGGTCAGAAGGAAGTATGTTTCAACAATACAATTAAATTCCTTGAGAAGGCCATCTACAACAGGTGCCTCCAATTTCTCTCCTCCCACTCTTCTTACTATCTGGCTTCTGACCTTATCTCTCTCCAAACGATCAGTGATCTCCTAATTGTTGCCCTTTGTGAGAACTATTAACAAGAACTATTAACCCTTTGAGAAGGCTGCACATCTGAGAGATCATCATCTCTCACATTCTCCCTCAACAATTCCCCTCTTTTATATCTCTTTTGGAGTAGCACCAAATTTCAGGTGACTTAATGTTTATATTCATTGTTGTCTTTTTTTTTTTTAATTCCCCTGGTCTTCTGAAAGTTTCCTTAGCAAGCAGTATTTCCATGAAGGACAAATAACAACAATAAGTTTTTTTTTAATCTCATCCTTACATAATACAGGGAGGCAACTGTTTATGTATCAAAAAAAGTTCAGTTCAATGAAGGTTATGGTGGTAATTTTTTGTTGAAAATTTAATAAGTTATTAAATTTATTTATATTTTGACTTTCAAAAGTCAGAATAAGATAAAGTTCTCATTTTCTGAAAGGTCTTCTTACAAGAAATCATAAACAAAATCCAAAATATTCTCTTAAAGACTAAATAGCAAGCATCAATCAATCATACAACAACAAATCAGAGAGCTAATAAACAAAGCAGTGAAAGCAAAACCTCTAAGGTGATAAAATTTTAAAATCAGTCTTTATCCACATAGCTTCTGAACCTATTGTTTTGAATAGTAGCAAATGTTGAGCAAAAGTACACACACTTAGAGATGGGAATTTGACTTTCAAGAGCAGCATTTTTGTGGGGCCCAAGGTGCCCCACAGACTGAGGCATTATAACCAGTAATTTTACAAGGAACCAGAACAAAGAGGACTCGGGCTTAAACTTCCAGCTTTATCTTAACTTTAACACCTGAAAGGGTCAGGACAATGTAAAAGACAATGGACAATAAACATTTGTATAATCAGCAACATCCAGTGTGAAATTAGAGGAAAGGAAGAGAAGGAAGGAGCCTAGAACAATGAAAAAGATGAATAACAATTAAAACAGGACAAAAAGGAACCAGACATGCCTACTAACATTCATTTAGATAGCTGGTATCTTCTTTCATCATCTTAGGTTTAGCTGTATGAAGTCATTTACTTATGGGAAATATTTTCCCTAGTAATTTTGAGTCTAAAGGGTCTGTCCTGGACACCGCCCCCCCCAAAAAAACTTGTCTAGCTTGATCCACTTACACTGACAGACATGCATCCATGAACCTTTGGGTTTCTAACTCCACTGTCATTAACTACAATCTTTCTGTATATAAAGTCCACCTTGTCTCTATTAAAGGGCTCAGATTCTTAAAATCTAGCCACTGCTCAAATTCTTAAAATTTAGCCAATAGCTCACTAATAATGTTCAGACTCCTTAAGAGTCTGCCCAATATGACGGATGTTCTAATAAACTTTGTCTTTGTCTGGAAAAAAAAAAGGAAAATGACCCAACACTTAATGATGAACCTTGTGGAATTTGAGGAGAATATGGAACTACAACACACTATTCCTGAATAATTTAAGAGAGAAATGAGAATTTTGAGAATAGAATTTATGTCCTACACTGACAAAAAAATAATAATAAGCAGAACAGAAAAAAATTGAATCTGCAATGACAAGTCTCACCAAATAAAAGAGAGAACAATAGATTAGGAATGCGAATAAACAAAAATGAAGGACAATCTAGAAGAGAAGCAAAAAAAATTTTTTTAATATATTTTTACTATGCAAACAAAACATACTGAACTCAAAGACAGAATGCACAGAGACAACCTAAGGATCACAGATCTCCCAGGAGAACACAATAGTACAAAAAAAATCTTAACACAGTAATGAAGGAAACAATAGAAGAGAATTGTCCAGAACTTTCGAAAATAGAAAAGAAGATTCTAATTGAAATAATTCGTAGATCATCTCCAGAAAAAAAAAACCCAAGACTGCAAACCCCAAGACACATAGGGGTTAAATTTAACAATTCAATTCGAAAACGAATTCTGCAAGCTATCAGAAGAAAGACTTTCATGGGGCAGCTAGGTGGCACAATGGATAAAGCACTGGCCCTAGAGTCAGTAGAACTTGAGTTCAAATTCAGCCTCAGACACATAACACTCATGAGCTGTGTGATTCTGGGCAAGTCACTTAACCCCAATTGCCTCACAAAACAAAACAGAACAAAACAGAAACACTTTCAGATACAAAGGAAAGGACATTTGAATGAGGCAAGACTATTCTGTATCCACTAGAAAAAGGAGGAAGGAATGGAATAATGTGTTCCAAAGAGCAATGGAACTCAGGATGCAGCCCAAGGTGACCTATCCTGAAAACCCGAGCTTAACCAGACAGGAGCAAAAAAAAAAAAAAAAAAAATGGACTTCAATAATAAAGAAGAGTTTGAAATATTTTTGAAAGAAAACCAGAACTGAAGAAATTATTTACCTCTCAAACACTCCAAACAACAGAAATGAAAGAGGAGTGAATAAATGTAGCGGGCAAGAATAAATGCAGCAGGCAAGAACAGTAAAAGAGTGTCAATAGAGAGACCAGTAATAGACTTCTTTCTAAATGTATACAAAGAGTCAAGGGTGAAGGCAGAAATAAGAGGGTATTATGGAAAGAACTTGGTAATACCCTGTCTACAAGTGAATTTTTCTTTTATGGGACTACATTACAACATGGGAAGGGACATGAAAGGGAGAGAAGGGAGTAAAGGAATAGAGAGGAGTGAGGGATGCACCGGGGACAAATAAAGGGCTAGCAATGAGGGGAAGTTGACCTCTGTGTCTCAGAAAGAGAAGAGCCTACAGGGGAGTAAGTGAAGAGGAGAGGAAAGATTGAAAAGGAAGAGAAAAGAAGGAAGCCTTACTTTGGAGGTAGGAGGGTGTTCCACTAACAAATGCTCTTATGAGTGAAGAGAGATGGGCAGTAAAGGGAGATGAGGACCTCACACTGGATAAGGTCATGGGGATTTGTTACTTGAAAAGTTTACTTGTCCTGCAGAGGGGCAGTTGGAACCTCTGGGGGCAACTAGCACCTGGACAAGTGGAAAAGCATGGACACAGGGAGATTTCCAGGCAAATGTAGGGGAAAAAAAAGATCAACAAGAGAGGGTGTATGTAGATCAATGGTGAGCTACATAATCATGGGGCTCTACCATGGGGCAGTGCTAGGTGGCACAGTGGATAGAGTGCTAGGTCTGGAGTCAGGAAGACCTGACTTCAAATATGGCCTCAGACACGTAGCTGTGTGACCATGGTCAAGTCACTTAATCTCTGTTTGCCTTAGTTTGCTTATCTATGAAATGGAGATGATAATAATATCATCTACCTGCCATGGTTGTGAGAATCAAATGAGATAATTATAAATTGCTTAGCACCATTGTGACACATTGTAATGCTATATAACTGTTAGCTACTACTATTGTTGTTAATTATTATTTGTAATATAATATCAATTATTGTTAAGTATTATTGCCGTCAATAATAATAATTGGCATTGCTCAAGGCACAATGGAAAAGGGGAATGAATCCATGGGGTGAGCTCTACAAGGCAGTGGCAGAAAGCACCTAGAGGGGAGACACTAGCATATATACCTTGGAAGCTTTAATGACATGAAGAATACAGAGAAAAGATAGAGACCAGATAATTGTAGAAGTCATGAATCAGAGAGTGAAGGTTTAGAGTAAACAGAAAGAAAAGCCAGATAATGAAAAGAGTAAGAGAAATCCTTTTTTTTCAAAAGGGAGTAAAAAAATAAAATGTAAAAACTAAGGAATGTGGAGGAAAGGAAATGGGAATATCAAAAGAGAAGACTGTAGGGGTGATGGGAAGAGAGACAGTGGGAATATGGCCACCTAAAAAAAAGATTAAATTCAAATAATTGAAGGAACATAATACTGTGTTTACAGTAGAAGAGGGAACATGAAACTGAAAAGCTTCTTCACAGACATTAATGCATTAAGGATAAGAAGGAAAGTGATCAAATGGGAAAAAAAAATCTTTGTATCAAACAATTAGCAAAAACATTTATCCTTAATACTTATTATGGATACACTAGGTTTTTCAAAAAAAAGCTTTCAGTTGTTTTTTTTTTCTTTCTACTTTAATACATTCTGATACAAAAATAAATCATTGAAAATTAATAATCACTTTCTGTAATTTTGCATATGGAGTGAATGCATGATAAATTGTTCAGTAAATACCAAGAACGCACTGATTACAGTTAGCCTAGATAGTTTCATGTACTGCATATCAACCTCAGGGCAAAGGGGAAAATCTTTTAGACTGGGATCTGTTGATCCAAAGTTCAGCAGTGGTGCTTATACTCTGAAATTCCTGATAAATCAGACATCCTGTGCTGTTTCTTCCCTCACGGCCCTGAAGTATTTATCCAGTTAGTTTATATAATTTAATATTTTTCCCCAATTAAATGTTTAAAAAAAATTTAACACAAGGTTTTTTAATTTTTGAATTCCAAATTCTTTCCCTCTCTCTTGTCCTTCCCTCCCCTCCCACCCTCATTGAGAAGAGAAGCAATTTGATATAGATTATACTTCCATGTTAGTCATGTTAAGAAAGAAAACACAGACAAAAAAAGAAAAATAAAGAAATTAAAGAAAAATTATGCTTTGATCTGCATTCATACTCCATCAGTTCTTTCTCTGGAGATGGATAGCATTTTTCATCATAAATCTTTCAGAACTGTCTTTGATAATTGTATTGTTGAGAATAGCTAAATCATTCACAGTTGATCATCATACAACATTACTGTTACTGTATATAATGTTCTCCTGGTTCTGCTCATTTCATTTTGCATCAGTTCATGTAAGTTTTTCCAGGTTTTTCTGAGAGCATCCTACTCATCATTTCTTACAGCACAATAGTATTCCATCACCATCATATACAATAGCTTGTTCCCCATTCCCCAACTGATGATCATCCCCTCAATTTCCAATTTTTTGCCATCACTAAAAAGGCTGCTATAAATATTTTTGTATATATAGGTCCTTTTCCTTTTTGTTTTTTTATCTCTTTGAGATACAGACATAGTAGTGGTATTGCTTGGTCAAAGAGTATGCATGATTTTATAACCCTTTGGGCATAGTTCCAAATTGCTCTTCAGAATGGTTGAATCAGCACATTACTTCACCAACAGTGCTTTAGTGTTCCAATTTTACCATATCTTCTCCAACATTGGTCATTTTTCTTTTTTGTCATATTAGCCAATCTGATAGATATGGGATAGTAGCTCAGAGTTGTTTTAATTTGTATTTCTCTATAGCCAATTTAGAGCATTATTTTTCACACAACTACAGATAGCTTTGATTACTTCATGTGAATACTGTCTGTTCATATGCTTTGACCATTTATCAATTGAGGAATAGCTCTTATTTCTATAAATTTGACTCAGTTCTCTATATATTTGGAAAATGAGGCTGTTATCAGAGAAAAATTGCTGTAATTTTTTTTCACAGTAATGATTACTCACTTTGTGTTTCCCTCCATCCTATGTTCACCATTTATCCCACTCTCTCTCCTTTTACCCTGTCCATTCTCAAAAGTATTTTGCTTCTGACTTTTACCTCCTCTAATCCACCCTTCCTTCGATCAGCCCCATCTCTTCTCCCTTTCCCCTCCTTCTTTCCTGTATGGTAAGATAAATTTCTATACCCAACTGAGTGTGTATGTTGTTCCCTCTTTGAGCCAATTCAGATGAGAGTAAGGTTCATGTACTCCCCCACCACCACCAGCTCCCTCATCTTCCTCTCCACTGTAAAAGCTCTTCCATGCCTCTTTTATGTCAGATAATTTACCTCATTCTACCTCTCTTTCCCCTTCTCCCAGTGCATTCCTCTTTCTCACCTCAATTTACTTTTTTTATAATCATTCCACCATATTCAACTTACAACCATACCCTCTATGTGTACTCCTAACTGCCCTAATAATGAGAAAGTTTTTAGAAGTTACAAGTATCATTTTCCCAGGTAGCAATGTAAACAGTTTAACATTATTAAATCACTTATGATTTTGCATTCTTGTTTACTTTTTTATGCTTCTCTTGAGTCTTGTATTTGAAAGTCAACTACTCAGTTCTGGTCCTTTTATCAGGAATGCTTGAAAATCCTCTATTTCATTGAATATCCATTTTTCTTCTGAAGAATTATACTCAGTTTTCCTGGGTAGGTGATTCTTGGTTATAATCCTAGCTCTTTTGCCCTCTGGAATATTATACTCCAAGTCTTCCAGTCCTTTAATATAAGCTACTGCTAACTCTTGAGTGATCTTGACTATGGTGCAACAATATTTGAATTGTTTCTTTTTGGCTGCTTGCAACATATTCTCCTTGACCTGGAAGCTCTGGAATTTGGCTATAATATTCCTGCGAGTTTTCATTTGGGGATCTCTTCAGATCACTATTAAATTCTTTCTATTTCTATTTTACCCTCTGGTTCTAGAATATCAGGACAGTTTTCCATGATAATTTCTTTGTTTGTTTGGGTTTTTTTGTTTGTTTTTTTAGGCAATTGGTGCCCAGGGTCACACAGCTAGTAAGTGTCAAGTGTTTGGTCTGAGGTTGGATTTGAACTCAGGTCCTCTTGACTTCAGGGCCAGTGCTCTATCCACTGTGCCACCTAGCTGCCCCAATAATTTCTTGAAAGATGATCACCAGGCTCTTTTTTTGATCATAGCTTTCAGATAATCCAAAAATTCTTAAATTACCTGTCCTCAATCTATTTTCCAGGTCAATTGTTTTTCCAATGAGATATTTCACATTTTCTTCAATTTTTTTTCATTCTTTTGACTTTGTTTTATTGTTTCTTGATGTCTTCTAAAGTCATTAGCATCCCCTTGTTCAATTCTAATTTTTAAGGAAATGTTTTCTTCAGTGAGACTTTGTACCTCATTTTCCATTTGGTTAATTATTCTTTTTTAGAGTTCTTCTTTTAAGTGAATTTTTGCATCTATTTTTTTATTTGACCAATTCTGCTTTTTAAGGCATTCTTTTCTTCATTGGATTTTTGTGCCTCTTTTATCATTTAGCCTATTCTATTTTTTTAAATGTTATTTTCTTTAATATTTTTTGTGCCTCCTTTACCAAGCTGTTGACTCTTTTTTCATGATTTTCTTGTATCACTCTCATTTCTCTTCCCAATTTTTCCTTTACCTCTCCTACTTGATTTTTAAAATCCTTTTTGAGCTCTTCCATGTCCTGACACCAATTCATATTGTTCTTTGAGGCTTTGGATGTAGCAGTTTTGACTTTGTTGTCTTCTTCTAAGTTTGTATTTTGATCTTCCCTGACACCATAGTAACTTTATATTGTCTGGATCTCTTTCTGCTGTTTGCCCATTTTTCTAGTCTATTTTTTGATTTTTAACTCTATGCTAAAGTGGGGCTCTGCTTCTAGAATGAAGGGGGCACTGTTTCAAGCTTCAAGTTTCAAGCTTCAGCTGTTTCAGAAATTAATCTGAAGACCTGTAGGCTTTTGGTTTTTCCAAAGTGGTATGATCTAGGAAGAGGTGTGTTTACTACTCTCCTGGCCTGTGCAACCACAAGCACTCTTTTCTGCCCTAGAACTATGACCAGGGCCCTAGCTCCCCTGTGGCCACAACCTCTGGTGTGCTAGTATTTCTCCTTGCCCTGGGTCTGAGACCCAGGACTGTGACCCAGATCCAAGTGTGGGCAATGCAATGGAGTCCTGCCCCCAGTGCCCAAAAAGGGAACCCTGTAATCTCCTTCTGACCAGTTGTCTTACCCCCTTACTGTCCATGAGCCAAGAGGTCCAGAAACTATTGCTGCCACCACTGATTCAGTCACCCCCAAGGCTTACTGCTGGTTTGGTGGGGCATGGTTTGTACCAGACTGTGCTGGACTGAACTCCCTTCTCACCTTGGTGGAACAGACCTTTCCTGCCAACCTTCTAAGTTGTTTTGGGCTAGAAAATTGTTTTACCCCTTCCTTTTGTGGGTTCTGCTACTTCAGAACTTGTTTTAAGGCATTATTTAAAGTTTTTAGAAGGGTTTTAGGGAGAGGTCAGATGAATTGCTGCCTTTTCTCCACCATCTTGGCTCTGCCCCAGTTAATTTCATAAATTCTAAAATAATCAGTAGTCATAATTTACAACATGAATTATTTATATGGTGTATAAGCAGACTTTTAAGACATACACCCATTTGGCCTATTTTTGTAGGTGGAGAGTTGGGGCAGGCAGTAGAGTGACTGTTTTCTCTGTAAGCCTTGTTAAATCAAGGCTTTCATTTATTAACATGTGCACACACACACACACATACACACACACATACACACACTACTGTAGCTTCTTCATTCACAAAGCTGATAAGGTTTTTATTTCTTTTCCAATGCTAAAAATTCAGAGGTACTAGCAAGTTGTCACAGAATTTATCACAGATGTGAAACTTTCCAAGGTCTTTTCCTTTGTTAAACCTAAGCCCATTCTCTCTAGAGGAGAGTGTGGCATGCATGGAGATGGGGAATGTTTATACTACTGTTATTGTTTTATTACCAGAGTAAATACTCCTTTGTAAAAGTTAATTGATATTAATTGGCTAAATGAAACTACAAAGATATTTCATTTAATGATATAGCAGCACATATAGCTCCTTACCATATGTTGTCTAGAGGTAAGGGTTACTTTGTCTAGGCTAACATAACCAAATACACCATGGTCCTGCACAACACATATTATAGGTCTACTTTAGTTCCTTTTTTAAAAAATTACATTTTACTTTTTCCTCAATTACATGTAAAAATAATTTTAACATTTTTTTTTAAGTTTTGAGTTCCAAATTCTATCCTTCCTTTCTTCCTCTATCCCCTCCCTGAGATGGTAAGCAATCTGACATAGATTATACATATGCAATCATGTAAAAGATTTCCATATTAGTCATTTTGTACAAGAAGACTTGACAAGAAAAACAATGAAAAGAAAGAAAGAAAGAAAGAGAAAGAAAGAAAGAAAGAAAGAAAGAAAGAAAGAAAGAAAGAAAGAAAGAAAGAAAGAAAGAAAGAAAGAAAGAAAGAAAGAAAGAAAG